>NC_133452.1:46162453-46470422 GCF_048565385.1 Saimiri boliviensis
TTTGATAAGCTAAAGGTCAAATCATGTCCCCTGGAAAAATGAAATATAAAAAGGTAACTAACTTGTAAGGATAGTTTAGCCTGATCAGACAATAAGCATTTAGTTGACTTCCTTCTTTGTAGTAAGTGCTGCTCTGGAATATCCAACAAGCATTTATATTACCAAGAAGCATGGAAAGCTACAAAAGACAAGCCTCTGAGTGTTTTATAATTGTGTTTACAGAGCCTAGCGTGGCATCCACCACAGAGCAGATGCTCAATAAATATTTGCTGGATGGAAGAATTAGAAAGAACTCCTTAGGTCTAGTTTTACTTCTTATTCATGTAATTATATAATAACATTTAATATAAGTTAAAGTTTATATATGTAGATGTATATACAGTGGAATTATATTCAAAATTGTTGTATCATTACATTTTTACCTAGGAGAATGAGATTAGTAATAATCCTAGGATACTCGTTTTTCAGCAGTAATTAAGATTCTTGCATCACTAATTGTGTCTTACATTACTAATCGTGAGCAGAATAAAGAGAAGAATTTTGGCACAACGACAATGTGAATCACCAAATTTGTATATAGTGGCTTTTCCCCTAAAATATAATGTGTATTTTAAGACTTAACTCTCAGAATAGCAATACCATTTTCCTACTTCCAAGTTCTTGATTGGGAACTCTTTATTTATATATTACACATATATTTCCTATTCAGCTAAAACTTTCTCCACAACATGCAGAATAAAACATTTGATTTCGTCTGCCTTAAAGTAAAGCTGATATTCATATATATGCATTTACTGTTTATCAGATGAACTCTAGGACAGTGTCAACTGCTTACTAATATCCAATATACGTCCATGAACAACCTCCCTTAAGCAATGAATCTCAGAATATCATGGCAATGTGAAAATTCCTACTAACTAAATCCTATGAAGTAAGTTCTCATTAAACACAAGGTAACACTTATTCTGTGTTTTAATGATATTTCAGTGGTTTCTAGAATTAAAAATAAATCTCAATAAAACAGATTTAGTAACCTTGAGGTTAACCTTGATCAGTATTTCAGAAAGTATTATTAATTGGGACCTAAAAGAAATAATGCTAATTGCAAATATGAGGCACAGGTACATCAAACATAAAGAAGTCACATAAAATTAACCTTAATTTTTTATCAGATAGAGAACTTGAAGATCAGAGAAATTGTGTAGACTAGATGCATGTATAGCAAAGCATTTGAAAAGGTGCCTTTTTGATATGTGATTAAAAGGTAAGAGAATGGGCTGAATGCAAGGTACAACTAGTTACCCCTTGAACCTTTACTAACCAGCTCTTAGTAACAGATAACTCTTAATCTGGTAGAGACATCTGATGGTGAGTAGGGGGCTTCATCCTCTCTTGAGAGTCTTTGGATTTAGTCATTGCTAAAAAAGTTTTGCTTCTGACACTGTTGACTATCTCTTTATTTGTAAGAAGCCTGTTCCTGATTCATCAATGATTTTTGACACCTTTGTTGTCATAATAGGCAAGCACATCTTCAAGGCCAATAATATTTGTTACAATTTTATGTGAAACAATACCTTCAAGAATGCTTTTTGGGAAACTGTATTCACTTGCCAACTGGCTATATTAGACGCCACTCTTTCTGTTGTCAAGTGCTCTTTCTTACAGTATCCTATTTTTTCCTGCAAAATTCACTTTTATCAGGCTATGAAGTCATCAATTCAAGCTCACCGTAAAGAACCAAAGCTTCACTTTAAGTGCTTAAAATACTCCCAAGTAATTTTGAGTAATAGTCACATTTATACCCTTTAGAAAAACTATTTTAATTGATTTTTATAACCTGTACTTTCTGGTATTTCACCAAGGTGTGATTTACATGTAATCCTAATTAAAGTAGTAATTTGATTATTCGATGCCAGAAAGTCCAGACATATACATGTGTCTGAAATTGGAAGTGTTTTTGATCATTGCTTTGGGCAAAATCACAGGACAATCTCAGTTTGAGAGACTGAGATACTGATGTCATTGATATTACTGCTACTCTTGCCCCGACACTGAGAATTTGTTGAGAACAGAATGACAAAACCATTAAATACCTTTTTACAGAATCACATTGCATGGATTCCAAACGTTCTAAAGGGTGTTAACTTTTCAAATCAAGAAGTACTATGAAATTTTGATTTATTATATTGCTTTGCTCCTCTTTCTCCTGCTATTTTCTTTTTAATGTGATTTTTTTTTCCTTGCTCACCACCTTCCTCTCCAAGTAAGTATGTTTACTCCTATGCAAGAACACAGAGAATTATTGAACATTTTAGATTTTTTTTTTTTTTCATTTCAATCTACTGGAAGCTGTCAGGTTCTAAATTAGCTAGTTACTAATGAACCCAATATCTTTTTTCTTGTGATTTTTACCACATGATAAGAATTATTTTGTTCTTTTCAGGATTTACAAGTATTATTTAGAAGTTTTTAAAAAATGATATTGTTTTACTTACTTTATAAAATTTTTACCACAAAATATTTATTCATAGATGTTACTAAAAGCTACACATCAAAGTTTGCTAAGTTTCCAGCTGAGTCAACAGTCTGTTGATAAAGTGATGTAACCAGTGATGATCAGGCATCTTGCTTACGGAATATTAAGAGACCCGGAAGAGTATTCACAATCTCACCAGGCAGCTGCACCACAATGAAATTCTGAATCTAGGAAGAAAAACAAGACTTTTTTTAAAATTGTACTTTAAGTTCTGAGGTACATGTGCAGATTGTGCAGGATTGTTACACAGGTATACACATGCCATGGTGGTGTGCTGCATCCACCACCACCCCCCGCCGTCGTCTACATTTGGTATTTCTCCAAATGTCATCCCTCCCCAATCCTCCCACCCACTGCTGTCCTTCCCCCAGACCCCTAACCCCCAAAAGGCTCCAGTGCATGATGTTTACCTCCCTATGTCCATGTGTTCTCATTGTTCAACACTCACTTATGAGTGAGAACATGCAGTGTTTGGTTTTCTGTCCTTGTGTCAGTTTGCTGATATTGATGGTTTCCAGCTTCATCTATGTCCCTGCAAAGGACATGAACTCATCCTTTTTTATGGCTGAATAGTATTCCATGGTGTATATGTGCCACATTTTCTTTATCCAGTATATAATTGATGGGCATTTGGTTGGTTCCAAGTCTTTGCTATTGTAAACAGTGCCACAGTGAACATACATATGCATTTCTCTTTATAACAGAATGATTTATAATCCTTTGGGTATACACCAGTAAAGGGATTGCTGAGTCAAATGGTATTTCTATTTCTAAATTTGATGGTCTTCTAGCATTATCCAATTAAACTTTTTATATTGGTAGAAATATTCTATGTCTGCACTGTTGCATATGGTAGCCACTAGCCACAGGCAGCTTTTTAATTTCAAATTATTTAATTTTGCATTTAAATAGCCTAGTGTCATTACTGGCTGCCATACTGCACAGCACTGCCTACTCTTTAAATTCACCATGTCCTTCCCAGGTCCCTCCCATTTCCTTTGTTTTCCAAGAACGTAGACTTGGGAAGTAAATTGTGGTTTTAGTTAAGGCAAGGGTCAGGTCCCGTGTTCCTCTAAGAACTAGATAGGATTCCATGGTGTGGTGGTAAGCTATATTTTGGGGAGATACAAATAGTACTGAGTTACAGTGTTTGCTGATTTCCATGGTGTACATAATTTCACTAAGGCCAATTTGAAGCTATCAACATGAAATTAACCAGCTGGAAAGATTTCTGAAAATTTACCATCTGGGCTCATAAGCAAAACTGTCTCTAATGTACCTATATGCTGTAAAAGTCTCAAATCCTTCCTATGTTTTCCTAAATGTTGCTAAGGTTTACATGCCCAAAATCACTTCTGTCTGTGAGCTCTGCTCTTACATACTTGGTTCAGCTCACATATTGGCTTCTCCTCTGCATGCCTGCCCTTTGTTTTTTGCCATAGAAGCACTTTTCTTTAGTTTCCATAAAATCAATTTTCAGAAACCATTTTTATAAAGCATAGAATTTTTTAAAAAAGAAATCTATGGATAGTAGAAGGGATGGGGAAAGAGCTCACCATGTGGCAATATTAATCAACACAGATTAAGTATTGGGTATGTTTGCTATTTAATATCTTCAGGCTACTTTCACTACCCTTTCTCATGTCCCCTCCCCCGCACATCAGCTCTCTGACTGCTCTTCCGGTGCCTTCCTTCTCCCATAGCTTGTCCTCATTCCCTGGGTTTTGAATTTTTCCCAGAAACTTCAAACTTTCTAAGCAGTTCATACAAAGCATTCAGTTCTCTTTAGCGTCTACTCCCAAATTCTCCTTTTGATATTCACACTCATCCCGCTGCTTTAAGGACCCTTTGTTTGCCATGATCAATCTTCCTTAGAAAGTAGTTACTCAGGCTGGGCATGGTGGCTCAGGCTTGTAATCCCAGCACTTTGGGAGGCTGAGGCGGGAGAATCCTGAAGTCAGGAGTTCGAGACTAGCCTGGCCAAAATGGCGAAACCTCGTTTCTAATAAAAGTACAAAAATTAGCTGAGTGTGGTAAGGAGTGCCTGTAATCCCAGCTACTTGGAGGCTGAGGCAGGATCATCGCTTGGACCCAGGAGGGGGAGGTTGCAGTGAGAGCCGAGATCGCACCACTGCACTCCAGCCTGGGCGACAGAGTTAGACTCTGATCCAGAAACAGAAAATAAATAAATAAAGTAGCTATTCATACATGTAACAATACTTATTGAATAACAACTACGTGCCAGGCACTCTTTTGCTTGTAAATATCAAAATTGGCCCTTTATTATATTAGTATTGAGTGTAATAATTTTCAAAATGCCTAACACACTGCTGACATATGTTGGCAGTCAATAGTTGTTATTTTATTATGTATTTTTGAAGCAAAATTTAGAAATACATTAACACATTAAGGGACAGAAATAAAGGCTACAACCTTTGGAAAGATCAAGTAGTTTATCTCTGTCTTCCTTTTAATTACACATCCTATTTCACCATTAAAGCTGACTCTTAAATACTAATATTTGTGATGCTCAGATATGTATAAACAGTGATGTAATCTTCTATCATTTTAGTAAAATTATGCATCAATCACTGTACATTTAATTAACACAAGCATGTATTTTCACTGACCCTGTAGTTATTTGTTGCTGTTGCTATCATAAATTCCCTAGTTACTTCTTGTGGATACCAATAAATATATACTTAAAATACTTTTAGTTTCAGTAAATAAAGAGAAAACACAATAA
Organism: Saimiri boliviensis; assembly: GCF_048565385.1. Classification (NCBI taxonomy): domain Eukaryota; kingdom Metazoa; phylum Chordata; class Mammalia; order Primates; family Cebidae; genus Saimiri; species Saimiri boliviensis. The sequence continues at coordinate 46,167,736 of NC_133452.1, forward strand.
ATGTTATGGAAATGATTAACATTATATTTTGGTTCATTTTGTTTCTTTGTTGATCACTCTTTGTTTTGCTGTAAAATTATTTGATAATTTTTATGAGTACAGTGAGTAGTAGTTTACTGTCTTGATGCTAGATGCTTGCAAAAGGGGAGGAAATATATGGCGTTCTGTTTTACTTTATGTGACTGGGCATAGAAATGTCTTATCAGTTTCATCTCTTATGTCTGCCCAAAGCTTGTGGACTCCACAGCTTTCGTCCTAGTTCAGGCCATCCTTACTCTAGTCTGGAACACTGCTGTATCCTAGTTAGCGGGTCCTTCACAAAACGTAATTTGCACCAGATATTCTGCATCAGTGGTTTCACAGAAGGCATGTCTAATTACTTCCCTCTCCACTTAAACCTGCCAAAGCTTTACTTTGTCCTTAGGATAAAGTCTTCATGGAAGAGTTTCAATGCCTTTCCTGATCTGTCTCTGGCTTCATCTCTTGATAACTCTTTCCTCACTCTTTGCTCCATCCACATAAAAGTCTATCCAATTGTTTAAAGTCAACCCATTCTCTCTTACAATTATGACTCTTTCAGAGGTGTCTTTCTTTGTTCAAATCCTTATCCTCATCTTTCTATGTCTCCTTTGTTTCAATACCAGTTGTTATTTTCATAAAATCTCACCCCTTTCTGGTCCTCTGGATGAACCGGCGTCTTGTTTCAAAGAATTTTCATGAAGTCTTCATCCCTTTTAATGGCACATAGCATAAATACTGGGTGTTTAATTAATTCTCACTAGACTCTGAGTTGTGTGTGTGTGTGTATGTGTGTGTGTGTGTGTGTTTAAATTACATTATCTGTTTTAACTGACAGAGCTAGGCACATTTTGAAAAGTGAATGTCATGGTTGTGTTCAAAATTAAGGTGAATTAATAACTGCAATGCATAACCAGAAGAATCTGTTTCTCTGCTGGTATTCAAAAGTAGGAAGATAGCATACCTCTGCAAGTACCTATTATGTTCAAAGTATTGTGGTTGGTACTTTACATATGTCACCTCATTTAATCCTCACAATGACTTGAGCCTTTGAAAACTTAAGCATGCTCAAGGAAAATACAAAATGGCAAAGCCAGGATTCCAAGTGTGACCTTTCTGACTGCAATATTTATGTTCTTTTCACGAATCCACATTGCTTTTGAGAATCTGTGAAATCTGTGTTGCTGACTACTACCCATCTTGTTGGCTAAATTGAAGAATATATGTGAAAAAGACTTGTAAACTATAAATATTCTTCACAAGTATTGTGAACTTTATAGGTATTCCAGACATGTCTGTTAAATGAATCACTAAGTGACTATGTGGTGTTATTACTGTAGTTAGTGTAAGAGAGAAGCAAGGAATACTTACAATCTCCATTTCTAGGAGTTAACACCACCCAGTCTGTTCCTCATTAATGAGTGTTGCATTAAAGAAGAGTTCTATCATCAAGTGTGTTTAGGAAACAATGCGTTAACTTAAATTGGTTTCTCTGCTGTAGAATTTCAGTCTGGAATATGTTAACTACATTGTAAAGTCTTAGGAGGGTAGCATTATGTATGCTTTGCTCTCCAGTGTTATTTGACCCTGAACTGTTTCCGTGGAGAAGAGCATCTATCTGGATTGGTACTCTACGGATTCCACTTTAAAAGTGTTACAAATCACTGGTAAAATGATTTTTCTTGTCAGAGATTATTACTCTTAAAGAAATGCTCTGCCATGTAATAAATTTAAACAAGGAGTATGAATGGCTGCTTCTGCGATTATAGAGTATGGAAATTAATTTATATATGTAGATTGCAAAACAATTCTTATTAAGTTACTTCTCTAAGACATAGATATAAGAGTTTTGTACTTTATATTAGAAAATACAAAATATGATCTTATTCAAGGGCTTAATTTGTATCATGCATAGTGAGATGCTTCAATGAAATTCAGAGATTTTGATGATGAAATAATGTGAGTGCAGGTTTGGGATGAACAAGACAAATAGCACTAAACACATGATATTGAACACTTACTATTTGCCAGCTCCTCCTATAAGCATTTTCAATGTATTGGTTCATTGTATTTCAGGGTATTGATTAGGAGCAGCACAAAAGCAGATACCATTGTTAATACATTTGAAGATGTATTGGGGAAACTGAGGGAGAGAGAGGTTGAATTATTCGTCAGTGCCACCCAATTAGAAACTAGTTAGAGCAGGATTTAAACCCAGACCATGCACCTCTAGGACTTATGCTCTTAACGTGTTTATAATATTGCTACTTCCTAAGTGATTTATTGTGGAGAGGTCTTTGTGGAAAAATAATTTCTTTTTTTTCTTTTTTCCTTTTTTTTTTTTTTTTTTTTTTTTTTTAGACAGAGTCTTGCTCTGTCACCAGGCTGGAGTGCAGCGGCGCAATCTCGGCTCACTGCAACCTCCGCCTCCTGGGTTCAAGCGATTCTTTCGCCTCAGCCTCTCGAGTAGCTGGGACTACAGGCGCGTGCCACCACACCCGGCTAATTTTTGTATTTGTAGTAGAGATGGGGTTTCATCATGGCCAGGATGGTCTTGATCTCTTGACCTTGTGATCTGCCCACCTGGGCCTCCCAAAGTGCTGGGATTACAGGCGTGAGCCACCACACCCGGCCGGAAAAATAATTTCTTATTACAAAAGTGTTTCATGTTTTGTTACAATTTTCAAGGTTTTTAGCAATTTTGAATCAAGCAATTATAAAGGCAGGGGCCTTACTTTTTACCATCCTTAAGATTACTTTTTACAAAAAAAAATTGCCATGCTTTTTCCCCTTGCTCTTTAGTCCTTCAAAATAATAAACATTTTTTTATTCAAGAGACTTATTCCTTCAGTTCCTTATTTACACACATAAAAAATGAGAAAGAGTATGCATTTTGTATAGCCACAAAGAGGGTGGCATAAGCCAAAAAAAAAAAAAAAACCCAAAAAACAAAAAACAAGATGCAAATGGAAATTTTTTTAAAGTGTGCAGCTTAGGAAGAGAGATTGAAACGTGTCTGAAGCATAGAAAGGGATAGATCCGTTAAGAAAGTCCTGGTGAAGCACTATGTTGCCCCAAAGAGGGGGAAAAAAAAATTACAGTACAGGGATCAGAAAAGTTTCCAAGAAATAATAGTATTTCACTTTGGAGGGTAAAAAGTGGTTGACTGTGAAGAAAAAGAGAAAAGTAGAACAAGGCAGAAGCATGAGGAAGAGCCCTGGCTCTGTTTCCATATGCATAGAGTTAGTAAAACACGCTCCCTTCACTTCGGTTGGTATAAGCAGAAAGCAACTTTATTCTCTTTGTAACTACCAATGCAAACCTACTCTGTAGACTTGCTTCTCTTCACCTGTTCAATGAATTCAGGAACCAACTCTATAGCTTGCCTGGTCATGCACAGCTCAGACAGTAAAACAATGGTGTCTTTCTTTTTTTTAAAAGAAAGTATAGTATCCAATCCAGTATAGTATCAAAGCTCCCAACTTTCATTCCAGTATGAATTTCCCCCACCCATCCCCACCTAAGCTTGGGCCCTCTCAGCAAGCACCCTGAGCTTGGAGCCTGAAAGTGGGAAGGTATTGTGGGCTTCCTGTCTCTTTTTCCTACTCTACTCACCCCTCTGGAGCTGATTAACCCACTGGCCAACCACACCAGGTTTGGAGCAAAGGGAGACCACAGAGATAAAAAGGCAATTTTTGTTTCTGAATCAGTTAACCTTGCAACCCTTCTATGTTGGACTTCCTGTTATGTGAAATAATACATTCTCTTCTTAAGTAAAACAATATGGGATTTTCTATAAATTTGCTATATAAACATAAGTTGTTATGACTGCCATTGTTGTTATTTTACTTTAAAGGCAGAGTCATTTATGTAAAAGATTTTCCTATAGTAATATATGGCTATCACAATGAGCAGTAGCAAACCTTTTAGAAATTATATTGGCTCTTCATTTTATATACATGCATATAATGGGAAGTAAAGTTTAATACACAACATATTACATAATATAAAGTTTTAAGCTTTATATTAAGATGTATAGTTTAAAACTGCAAGGAAAATGACATTATTTTGAAAAGAAGTGGTAATTCTTCTTATACTGGCAACACCCTGGACTAGGATCAGGATGCATGTAGTTTAGTCCAGGCCTAGCAGCCTACCTTGCAGGGCAAAAATACAGATCAAGTGCAGTAATTAATGCAAAGACTTCAGAAACTCTGTGCATAGAAATTCAACATTTTATTCAAATAATAGTGTAAACTTTTCAGAATATTGGAGATACTTTCTGAATTTAATGTGTTATATACAGTCTTGATGTTTGTGAAATTTATTTTTGTTGAATGTAACATTTAGAATATTTATAGGTTTTTTTTTGGTCCTACATTATTCTATTTTTTTTTTTTTTGGTTTAAAAATGTTTCTGACTAAAATTTTAATCTGTGCATTTGTGTTTATCTAGTTTTCTAGAAACTTCAATAAATAAAGGATGAAGAATCAATGCAGTTTTTAGAAATTTGAGTAGACATATTTTAGCTATTATTTGGAGTCAAATATGATCTCAAGATAAATTGAACTATAAAACATTATAGCACAAAATACTGAGGGACTATCATTAAGCTGCCATTTACTTTTTAAGAGAAAAGGGCCATTTTTAAGAAAAGTGCCATTTTTAAGAAAAAATGGCATTTTACTTTTTTTTTTAGTGTAAGTAATCTAATGAGTACTCTCTGCTTGTAGTACTTGAAGTATTGTATTAGGTACCCATGAGGATAACAATAAGTATGGGGCCATTGGTGAAAGGTATATTTCTCCTTTGATTAAAAAATTTTGCAGTTATTTTTTAAATTAAATTGGCTTTAAAATTGTACATCATCATATGAGCCTGATTGACAGATGAGAATTGCTAAGCTTTTTGGTCTGATAATTTATCATGGTAACCTCTACTGCATCCTTATTTTCAGTCTTTTCCAGCCTCATCATGTAATACAGAAGGCAATTGTGTTTGCTTCTGAGATTTCTTGTTGATGTTAAAGTCTTCAAAAATGTACTCCATAGAAAAATACATTGTAACATTTTATTCTTAAATGAATTCTCCAAACTCATCAAATTTAAAACTCAGTGTGTAGTTCATATTTATAAAATTTCTACTGCCTTCTAATGGGTTAGTTGGAATTCAGAGCATCTGTGAGATGATGAAGATGGGCCAGCTGGAAAGCCTAGTAGCTATAAAAGTAGAGGTCAGTTGAGCCATTTGTTAGTAGACCAATATCTTACCTTTTACCGAAGTATGTAGGAAATTGGTTTTGTTTTTTTTTTTTGTACTAGCATTCACTCACTTTCTCTCAAACACTTCTATGCACATTGCTCCAGCAATTGAATATTGACTCATTTATTTGTGCATATAAGCATGGATTTTGAATATTCAATGGTAAAAGGCAACTTCTGGGTTGACTGATAAAGAAACACATTATGCTTTATAGAATAGTTCTCCAGAGAAAGTGGTACATTTGCTGCAATATGTGAAAATGTGGGCACCAGAAGCAATATCAATATTCAGTAATCTTAGCTTGTATTAATATTATGGGAATCACTAGACCGTCAGTTAAATACCAACTTAAGTTGAGATCTGCATGCCTAACATTGGGGGCTACTAGTCCTAAGAGGTGTGCGTAATTCCTTTGAACACTGACGGAGAGAATGAAGTGGTGAAATTCCCTTTTAGGGAAGCCAGTATTGAGAAGTCCATTTATTTACCTAGATCATTAACATGTGAACTGACAGTTACAGCATTTGAACTCTTAGAACTATGACACAAACGTGAACTAAAGAACATTTCATGGCAGGCGCAGTGACTTGCATCTGTAATCCTAGTAATTTGGGAGGCTGAGGTGGATGGTTAGCCTGAGGTCAGGAGTTCAAAATGAGCTTGGCCAACCCTGTCTGTATTAAAAATACAAAAATTAGCCAGATGTGGTGGTGCATACCTGTAATCCCAGCTACTGGAGAGGCTGAGGCAGGAGAATCGCTTGTACCTGGGAGATGGAAGTTGCGATGAGCTGAGATGGCTCCACTGTACTCTTGCCTGGGTGACAGAGACTTCTCAACAAAAGAAAAAGAACAGTTCACCACACATTACAAAAAATCCACAGTCTCTAAAATTAAAAATGAATACGGATTGTAATCTAAATGGCTCAGTCATTCAGTGACAGTGTATCTTAAATACTAACTGCATATTTTCCCACACATCTTAGAAAGAGCAAAAAACATATAAAATCATTTCCATGTTTACAGAAATGAAATTTTTTATATATTAGGCTGGAAAGGACATCCAGTATGTGGCATCTATCATAGTTTCAAAAATTAATTATCCTTTCATCCAAATTCTTGCTTTGCTTTTAACGGATGTTGATAAAAGTCCAAGGAGAAGATTGAGAGTTCAGTATCAGAAGGAAGGAAATAATCAAGTGTTGCTTGTCTATCTTTGTTAGAGATTTCTTAACTATTTATTAAAAGGTCCTTTTTGGTTTGTGAAGGAAAAGTTGCCCTAGAACCTTTATATATTAGAATATTCACCAATAGCATATAATATCCCAATTTTATATATTATAAAATCTGAATCATTGTAATAATAATTTGAATATCAAATATCTTATCCCATTTTCTTCCCTTCAGCTGCTATCTTTTGTCTTACTATTTTCTAATTGTATTACTTACATTTTTTCAATTCCTCTTTTCTCCTATATTTTTTTATTCTTGACTTTGATTCTGAAAACTTTATTTAGTAAAATTCCATTTTTAGTTATGGTGAGTTTTTGAAATGTGGACCTCTTTTTTGTGCTGTGCAATGTGTCATCGTTGGTTATGATACTGTCCTTCTAGGAAATAGCTATGTATTCCTGCCATTGCAATAGGGAAATTTTTATTTCCAGACTATGATATACTTTTTCTGCCTAGGCAGATACTTGTACCTATGCTTTTTCTTATCTCTTCCTATGCATTCTGGGATCTTGCTATCCCAGTTGTCTTCCCACTTCCAAGACTTTTCAATATTTTCCTCTCCATTAGGTATTTTTTCACTCTTTTCAAATAAAACAGGAAAAAAAAACTTTGCTTGATCTTCCTGCTGTCTTCAAGCCCCTTTGTAGTTTCTTTTTTTCCTAGTGCCTTACACCATATTTGTCACAGGAATGGCTTCCACTCTCTACTTCCATTTTGTCACTGTCCACCTTAGACCTCTAAAAGCAGGCTTCCTTCTATCTTCATTTCCATTCCAAAATCATGTCCACAGTGATTTCCAGGGATCTCCTAGATATATAATCTTATTTCATTTTATTTAGCCCTGAAGGTTGTTGCTCATTAAAAAAAAATAGTCTCTTCCCTGGCCTTGTTGTAATCAACATTTGGATTTTTCTTATAGATTATTAACTAATACATTTCTTGATAGGATGGTAGTCTGAGGCCTTCTATTTATTCATCTCTGGGAAAAATTGCTCACTCTCTTAATTTTAGTTAACACCTCTATGTGCATGACTTTAGTTTCAAGAACCATCCTGTCTTCAAATGTCTATTCAATATTTTCATTTGAATTTCAATCATTGCTTCAAACTTAACATGTATTAAAAGCTTTAAATTATGCTAAAATCTATTCTGTTTATCAGGTCCAAAATCTGTCTTATTTGAAGAAACAATCTTCTTTCTTTCTCTGTATATGTCAAACAAATCTCAAAATTGTATTAAGCTCGTCTTTCAAGTATCTAACTTATTTTCTTTCCATTTCCATTAACATTTACTTAGTCTAAGGTATTATCACCTTACATAGAACATTCTGCAACATTTTACCTTGCTTCTATGCTACAGGGTTAGAAGCCCTTTCCTCAGACAATCATGGACAGTTTTATCTCTTCAAAACACTGCCATGTAGCTTTCCTGCCCAAAAATGCAGTAGCGCTCAAGGTACTAAGACAAAAGTCTACCTTATTTGCTGAGAATTCAAGGTCAATTATTTTGACCATAATTTGCTTTTAAACAAACTTTAACGTTTTGTCTCATTAAAATAAAAACTTTGAACAAGTGAAATTTAACAATTTATTTGAGCAAAAAGTGATTCATAAATCTTGCAGAATTCAAAACTAAAGAGTTTCAGAGAGCTCTGCTCAGGTGGGCAGTGAGCTGTTATAACCCAAACAGGAAGTGAAGTACGGAAAGAGCTTGATTAGTTAAATCTAGACACTTGCCTTATTTGGACATGGTCTCATCAGCAGGCTGCCTGTGACTGGCTGAAGCTCAGCTGTTGTGATTGATTGCAACTCTGTTTTCTGTTACAAAATACATACTCCTAAGTAAGGTTTCAGTTTGTTGACATACTGAGTTAGGTTGCTGTTCATTAGGAAGGAACTCACAACGTGAAGACAGCCTCAGGCCAATGGCCTTGTGCTTATTTCACATTTTACTTCTCATTAACACCAATCAAGACTCTTCTGTTCCAGCTGGATTGAGTCGTAATTCCAAAATACATTATCATTTATTCACTTTGCAACTTTCTTTCCCTTTCCACTTTGTGGCTCTACACCTTATCTCTCCTTTAATTCTCCCCAGCCCCCCACCCCCAGATGGAGTACAGTGGTGTGATCTTGGCTCACTGTAACCTATACCTCCCCAGTTCAAGGAATTCTCCTGCCTCAGCCTCCCTAATAGCTGGAATTACAGGTGGCACCCCCACGCCTGGCTAATTTTTGTATTTTTAGCAGAGACAGGGAGTGTTTTACCATGTTGGCCAGGCTGGTCTCAAACTCCATGTTTCTTTGTGTCTTAACTGTTCTAGAAAATGTATGCTTCTCCTCAGAAAATTATTCCAATTGTTGGTCAGAATGCTTGCATTTAAATATTATCAAAGCAAAAGGAATGCTTATTTTATGGTGTGGGGAACTACCAGGATAAGTCTCAATAATAAAAATGAATAATCAATAAATTTGCCATGAAAAATAACGTAGGCAAATTATTCTACTACTTTTATCTGTGTTCATAATCACTGACTTTAATAAGTCGCTACAAAAGGTAGCAAGGAACCTTGAGTAACTAGCTGGTGCTGTCTCTTTGCTTAAGGCAAAAACATTTAGGACCCCTCTAAGACAGGTATTTCTCTGGCATCTCCATAAATGAGACTTCATGTCTTCCCATGGAATTGCATTCTGTTCTTTTATTAGATTCTGTTCTTTTAAAGCCTTTTTCTTAGTCTAAATGTAATCTGCCCTTAATATGTCAAATATTTTGAAGAGTAAAAAGGTCAAATGATCTGTATCTTGCTCATAACTTCCCTTTATTTTTTTAAAAAAGTTTCTTCTACTAACATTTAAATATATTGATAGCTTGGTCTTCAACTCTAAATTGTTGATTACTTATGAAACTTATAATTCTCACACATTTTATTCAGACAGCTAGATGATGCCATGAAGGAGAAATGCTCATTATGCCAATTGATATTTCCCAATCGTTTTCTGTCTGCCTATGCTTAATTTTTGGAAAAAGGCGATTCTATGTGTAACATCTATAGGTAGATTTTGACCTACATATAATAAAAGAATCAAAATTCTTTCTTTTTCAAATTAAGAAATCCTTAGAGTGATTTAAATAGAAGAGATAATCTTTTTAAATATTAACAAATAGACTATTTTAATAGCCATGGAATAATCAAACTTTTTCTTAGTTAAACTCTATAATGTTACATTATTAAGGTAAAGTCTACTTAGATTCTAAAACAAAACCCATGGCTTGATGAGGTGAAGATTTTCTGGGGGAAAAAATATCTAGCAAAATTATGCTACCTATTGTAAATCATTTTGCCAACTTATTTGGATTTCTAACCTCTAGCAATAACAGATTATTTTGATAAATTATTCATATTTCTGCATTGTGCACCTTTTGCAATTTACATATTTGGCTGCAAATAGGCCCTTCTTTCAGGCTTCACTCCCCTTGGTCACACAGGATGGCCAAAGGCTGCTTCATGATTAATTTCATCTCAATAGGGTAATTATCATACTGAAATGAAGCAATGCCCCTGAAATATGCTTTCCTAGAGCTATAAGTACAAGAGGCTTAACCTAAGACCTTTCAAGTATGTAGTAACTTTTAGCTTCAATGTTAACCTTACTCTGTTTTGGGACTATTTGTATCTAAAAATGACACTAGATTTTATAGGAATAAAAAACAATAATTTAGAATTTGATTTAGCAGGTCATTGGATCGCAAGATAATCTGTCATTAGTTTCTACTATCTGATGCAAAAAATAAAAGATGTGTGTATATTGAGGGGTCGAAGCTTTATATTGCTGGGTCAAAGTTTAGCTGCTGAATCAGTAAATATGAATTTTTCTCCTGGTCTGTGGAAAAGCCATTTAACTTCTCTGTATTTAGTTTTCTTGCCTAAGAAAATAAGAACAATCTAAGTTCCTTGTAATATTGATGAAGCAGTAAGATATGGCTTTAAAGCTGTTTTTGTTTCTTTGGAAAATTAACAAAAGAAATTTGATTCATAATTTGAACCCTGAAAGATCGTTTATCTCAAACATGCTCTTAAATAGAATTCCCATATTTTATTTTTTCTTGTTTGTTTTCCCTCCTATTCTTTTACCAAAATCCATGCGATTTAATTAAAAATTTACAAATTTGTCTGAATTAGCTAATTTTGCGAATTTCCCAACTGTAGTGTGGGTTACCATATATTCTAATAAAAATCTAGTTCTAAAATTTAAAGTTAATACACTTTCTGAAAAACACATAATCAGTGATCAAAGAGAAAACGAGATTTTGCCTCATCCTAAAAGTGAAGTAGATCCCCGAACTTAACTTTTCATTTCAAAGCAGTCAATTGGATTTTTTTTAATAATTAGATTTTCTGTGCCATTTCTCGCATGTTTCATAGAGACAATTTTTCTTGCAGCTTGTTGGCTCTGGAGTTATAAAGTTGACTATGTGACAATCAATCAGTGATCTCAGCGAATTTATAGGGTGGTAGGAACGGAAGTTGTACCAGTAATAATTATGTGATTTCACATTGAAATAGAAATAGAAATCTGTACAGTGGAGGTCAGTGGGCTGGGTATTGTAAATAACCAGGATAAAGTCTGTGTGGTATTAGCCTACGCTCTGCTTTACCACCTGCTGCTACTCATTCTCCTGCCTGTATCAGTTCTTCCCTCTAATGGCTAGCCACTTCACTACAGCTGGGGGGAATCTTTCTTACTTGTTTGGTTGTTGTTACAATTAAGGGACTTATGTGTTATTCAGGTATTTGAATGGCATTATTCTCTCTTTTGAAGTAATAATTGACCTCCACTAACTTACTCTAAAATTAAAACATAATACATGCACTGCTTTTTCTTTTCAGAGATGGGAGAATGCTCAAAAACTTTTAAGATGTGGGTAGGATTCTCAACAATACTATTATTCTTTATCTGCTGTCCGTTAGCCAAAGACCAATTCCGTAAGCTGACAGTGTCGCAGTCCATTTGCTACTAAAGTTATGTGAAATCTATTTTTGAAAATGTAATGGATTTGCACTTTACATTAAATGAAGTCAAAATATAAACAGTGTCCTAGAAATGAAAATTTTATCATATTAAACTAATATTTAAGTCTGCATACAAAAATTGACCCCCTTAACAAAATGTTTGCAGACTAATAATATCTTTTCAGTTTTGTAAATCAGATTGTTCTATGTCCGTGAAATCAGAAGACATTGAAACATTTGGCTCATCTGATTCATGACAATTTGTTTATATAAATACAACAGGTTTCAGGGATCTACAAATACTAACTTCTCTGATAATTTACTGCTAAAACACTCCCAAGTGAATTGTGCTGACATTTTAATCTTGGTCCATCCTGTCTCTGATTTAAAAGTCCAAAATATTATTTATCAATTTCAGAATTACTATAATCTTTGAATATTGTTATGGTCATCTGTTTTTTATTTAAATAATTCCACTGTATTAAAAAATAGCTATAAACAAAATCTATGACAAGATAAAATCATTTGATATAATGAAATTTTCATTAGAATATGTATAGAGAAGGTAGTACACATGAAATACCGTAGTAGGTGTTAGAAACAATGGGCTCATTACCTGTCTTCCTCATTTTTGTACAGATTTAGGATTTTCCCTGACAAAAACGTAGTTTCTTTTGTAGTTGGCAGAAATCAAAAGGAGACAGAAAAACTATTTATAACAAAAATTTGTCTGTCCGGATTAATGTGTTTTCAGTTGCACAATGTTGTTCAGCCTTCTTGTGTTGTACATCTATGGACTCAGGGTCGATTCTTCCCTAATGTCATGCAATTTTGAAAATGGAAATGCGGTGCAAAAGCAGATGTCAAATCTGATCGTCTTTGTATGTGTCCTCAACAGTTTCAAGGATGATATTGTTGTTGGTTGGATGAAAAGGCATTTGGTTTTAAACTGTTAATTTCTGTTGAGATATACATCATGTAGTAGTTTGTGAACTGATATTTTAGATTGGTGCCAACTCAATAGAGGTTGGTGCAACTGCAATTGCATTTCCTCCAACTTAATAAATTAACTTTAAAGCTTAAAATCGGAGAGGAAGTTATGAAGAAAACACATGATACTCTACGATCCTGAGACTTACCTCCATTAAAATCCTTTTTCATTTCAGGTAGACATTGTAGTATGACCTCTTTAAAATACACTTTCACCTGGAAACAGTATCTTCAATGCATCAGTGTGCATTTGTGGACTGTTTTGTTTGGCATGTGTTGGGGGGTGGGACAGTGAGGTGCAGGGAACTAAGGCTTGGCAGAAAGAAGAGCCCATAGGTAAGGAACCGTAAAACATGCCCAGTCAATATTCACACAGCCAAACCGAGGACAGGCTATGGTTGTTAAAGAGGTAAACCCCAGCCTGTTGGGACACTCAAATGGGAAAAGCTCAGCAATCAGGGGCATGTTTCTGAACCTGACCATGGAGGGAGAAAGCAGCTAACAGAGAAACTGATAAGACCTAGCAAAAGCCCTACATAATTTGCAGTTGTTTGTGACCTCCATGGTTTAATAGAATCTTAGGTGTGATGGGTTGTTTAAAATCAGTGATTTAAGAGGATATAAAGAAAAAGGAGAAGTTAGGAGGAAAATTGGCTTCAATTTTTTGCAAATATTTCTACAAATTCTAAGGTACCTTACCTACTAATATTTTAAAATATTTTTCTTTAAAATTACAAACTACTGTAGTAGTTTATAACTACTGTATAGTTCTCTGATATGTTCAGCTCTCCAAAAGTAAATCCTCTAAGCAGAATGATGTTCTTCTGGTGAATTTTTGAGCACATTATTTTCTTCCTTTCATCCATTTGCTTTAGTCAATAATTGTTTAATACTTGTCTACTAAATGTCAGTCATATATTATCACTAATTGAAACGATCTTGTTTAGATTTGACAAAGATGGCATTAGCAGGCATGCTGGCATGGAATTTTCCTCCAGAAAAAAAACTAATTATGAAAGTATTAACGGTAAATTGAATTCACTTTTGGCAAATATATATTTTGTCTGAAGAAATAGCTATAGTAATTAGAATTATTTATGGATCAAATAATACTTCTTTTATATAGCAACAAATGAAAATTAGCGTTTTTATGATCATGGTAATATATAAATGAAGAATTATTTTACCAACAAGAGATAAAGCATGAATTACAAATCCAATCTCTTTTGTTTCACCCAAATTATAGAATCTTTGCTTATGATTCTTTGCCAAATTATTCTCATGCAACTTGTCATTTTATAACTCTAACTAGTATTACAGCATTAAACAAGTTGTAATGAACATTTGACAATAATTAAATGAAAGATTGAATGTCTATGTGAGTCAACTAATAAATATACACCTAACTTCGTGTCCACACAGAATTATTCCTAAATATGTGATGGATGGATGACAATGAATATCTAAAAAAAATGACCCAATCTTACTTTTCATTTTTACATAATAATTCATTTACTGAAAGCAGTAGAGACAGTCACAAACCATACTAAGTCAAATGTGAAGTGAGCCATTATTTTTTGAAATTTTTATTTACATATTATTTCCCATTCTGTTAAACATATTTACATGTATTATATGTTTTTTAAATAAATCTTGTTTCTTTAAAGCAAAATTTCTAAACAAAGAAGGAAAATAGCAAACAAAATAAAACAAAACCTAGAACAAAAGGGAAGAAAGATTAGAAATGAAGCTCGCTCATTCTCTCACAAATATTTTGCCGAGGGCCATACTAATATTGATTGATTGGTGCCACTGCAGTTTAGGGAAGGGCATTTTATAGTCAAAAGCTTGAACTTGAGATTGGTTGTTCCAGTCTTTATTCTCACATTAGTCGCTAAGGGACCTTCAGTAAGTCATGTTATTTGGTTCTACGTGTACCAACAGTTTCGAAGGGCTGGTGATACAGGTATCATTTACATAGAATTCCGAGATTTTCAAATTCAGTTGCTCGACAAATGCAAAGTGATATTCTGTGGCCAGTTAACAGTGAGACAAAACAGTTTTTGGAATCTTTAACTTATATTTTAAATTGCTTTGGTCAAGTATTTATTTCAGTAAACTCCATTCTCAGCTATTCCCCTAGTAGCTATTTGTTTCTTAACAAAAATTCTGCTTGTCTAAGGCAGCAGATTTTATGCCCATTTGTGTTTGTGCTCCCTGGCCCCTTTTTTATTTATATATTTTTCCAAAATGATACTTCATAGTAATTTATGTTTTTTTCGTTCTAAGAGCCAGGAAAAGCTCCTGAAACAAAACAGGGGACTATAAAAATTACAGCACAAGGTAAGCAATAAAACACTTTAAAAAGTATTGCTTTAAAAAAAAAAAAATCTATAGCACTTTATTGACAAAAGCCAAAGCTGTTTATTGCAGAATAGCACCATCTGCTGGTATATTGCAAAAAACATATTGTTTCGTGACAATTCACAGTTAAGTATTTATTTAGTAATTGGAGCAAGCATGACCGAGAGTAATGCGTTTCCAGAGGAACTGCTTAAGGACCAAAGAGCTAGTCTTGGCTCCAAGTTTCAGTATTTAAGCTTTATGTATATTTCTAAAAATAAGCCATAGATGTATATAAAGAAATACAAATACAGATACAAAATAATATATACTTTCCTATTATTTTCAGGATACCTTGTAATTTATGTGACATGAAAAAATCAGAATTGCATTAAATCAGTATTACTTCATAAACATCAAAACTGTAAAAATTGGATTTCAGATATGGCTACAAAATAATTATCCCATTTTCATGATCCATCTAAGACAATTAGTTTCATAATTTATGAATATCTTTGGGATATCAAAAGTGATTTCTTCTCAAACCATGAAGAGTAATTTGATGAAAGCATTGAGGAAGGGCATAAATGTGCTCTTATTTTGACATTAGTAATCTGGGAAAACTTTATGGAACACACTTAGAAAATAAAAGATAAAATATTTACTGGAGAATATCTTTATCATCTCTTCTATGCTAGATTATATAATATCAAGCAATAAATGAGATACACATTGGTGATAGTACAATTTTGGGGGGTAGAAGGCTCTCATAGCAGACTCCTTAGCATATCACATGATGTATGACCAGATGTATTACATCTGCACAAATTTTTTCTCTTGTATTTAATCTTGTACCCAACTACATGCAGAATCATCCCCCAAATATTGGTAACATGGGTTTTTTAAATGCGATTTGACTTAACAATGGTGTTGTGAGCAATATAAGTTAGAATAGTTAAAGGCTATGAAACCAGTTTTTAAAAAAAGTTTAAAGCAAGTTTAAAAAAAACTTGTTTTTCTTTAGGAAAGTTCTGATAAGGAATATAGTAAATATTATGAAAGGTAGAAAGGTAGGACAAATATTATTACCTTTGATATTTTATTACATAAAAATGCAGGTTAGGGTGAGTTCCATAAGCAAATGCTTACCAGTTTAAGGAATTATTGCTATTATTGTCTACATGTTCTCCTAAAAAAACACAATCACTTTAGGCTCCTTCTGTTTGACCAAGACTTCTGAGGATCATAGTGTAGATGTGGAACTGTAACTTGAGGTGGGAATGTGTGTTAGTTACTTCAGCCTCATGTTAGAGGTGTCAAGAGGAGGAAAATGAAGAGATATCCAAAAACTTGCTTCATATTTGAGCTTGAGGCTCTGGACTCTTTAAACTACATTTAACCATTCAAGATTTAAACTACAATGGACAAGGCAATTTCTTAACTTAAAAGTATACTAAGTATAAATCCGCTATACATTTTGTGTATTATTAGTTAAAACTACATTAAAAAGAAACAAATGTCCCAAAGTAGAATTAACTTATTTGTAAATTCAGTTACTACAAAAGTAATAGTACATCAACAACAGAAAATAGAAAAAAATAACCTGTAGTAAATTAAAATACGTTTTCTTTCTGTCTTTTATTTTTGATTTTTAGAGTCAATTCTGCTGCTTACACTCTGCAAATTATTTTAATGTTTCTGAGGCTTATTTTTCTGCTCTGGGCTACCTTTTTTTCACAAGGTTATGATGAAGACCCAATAAGAGGATGTACCTGAGAGAGCTTTGGCAATTGTAGCGGAAAGCAAATGTCCACAGCAGTTCTGGCTGTTGTTTCTAAGTGATCCCCAACATTCTATCCCACTGAGGTGGGGTTACTGTATGGGAATGTGCACAATCTCGAATTCAACTAATGTGGCCTAAGACATCTCTGAATGGTCTTGGCTCCTGGATGAACATTACACAGAACCGGGGGTCATAGTGCTTGGATCAATTCTAAGCCTGTTGAACACCTCTGCCAAATATTTCTGGTAATACCCATAAGCAACGACATGGATCCAGACTTATATTCATGGTTCAGAATTAGATAAATATCACCACAGAGAAAACTAGAATTCAAAGATGATTAAAGTATTCTGTACCCTTTTCTCTAAGGAGAATATTTATCTTCCCTTCCTAAAATTGATAATTTTATACATGGTTATTATAAATGTAAATGTAGACTGCAGGCTGATATATAATTCCTCAGTAGCTAAGCATAGATAATGGAATATCTATGGAATAGATATCTATGGAACATCACTTCACTTTTTTGATTAATCTAGTCATAACCTGTATTTTATTATCTTCTACAAGAGACTGTGGTTTCCTCAGATATAACAATTTAAAATCTAAAATGAATTTACATTAAACATATACTTATAAAATTGACTTCTTGTCTATGTAACTAAATATATTTTTCTTTTTCTTTTGCTAATGCTTATTTCTAAGTTTTTAAAAATTCTTATGTGAAATAATATTTTCTGTTTATACTCTTATCACAGATTTGGATGAATTGATTAGTCTGTAGGTGACCACTGAATTTATGAATGCATGGAATACATTCTTATATTCTGGGGAATATTCTGAAAAATGGTCATTTCATATGTCTTAATGCTATTTTCATTATTTCAGCAGCAGCTAAAAAGGATGAAAAGAAGGAAGGTATGTTTTATGCAGAATCCCACTGAGCCTTTTGTGAGAACAATTTACCAATATTCTGAGTTGGGTTTCGACTGTTATCCTGCCTATATTCCCCTCGGATAACTGGACTATTACATGCATGCATTTTGCATGAATGTGCTTTTTCTACTTCACCTCAAACAGAATGGTGAGCTAGTTTTTGAAAGTAATTTTAATCTAGTCTTTCTCAAGATACAAAGAATAAAACATAGCTTCTCAAAATCCTAGAACTCCTACTCTGTTGAGAGTTTTATCAAATTTCAGAACTATGTAAAATACAGACTCATTCTTACTGGCATTCAAATAGAAGTCTTCTAAGCCTTTTGGGTATATAAAATAGTAGTCAAGGTTTATTAAGAAAAATCTATTATAAAATTATTTTTATTGTAGTGTGCTGGACACAATACTGTTTAATAAATGATGAATAAGTAAATGTTTTGTCTCAGGCATCTATTATTTTTTAAATCAAGGTTTGTTTTTTTTTCCTTACAAATAAAACATATTCCTGTTACAGAAAAATTTGAAATTCAGAAAGAGAGGTAATAGAACTTGGCCGAATTTTTAAATTTGTCCCCAATTATCATTAGTAAGTTGGCATATTTTCTTCTAATCTTTCTTCATACACACTCACATGCACACAAAAAGTCATTTTATGTTATGCTTTTATTTTTATTTTGCATTATTTAATTTGTCTTTTTTAGTTAATATTTTCTAGATTGTGGCATAACAAGCAAAACTATCATTTGAATAATTGTGTATTTTTCTATTGTGTGACTATACCACAAATTCGTCAACACTGTCTTACTGTTCATAGGGCAGTGTTTAATATTCCCATTATTGGGAGACACAAAACAATGTCGTGAAAAAAAGCATTTCCCTAAATATGTATTTTTAGGTTAATATTGCATTTTTCACTTTGGATTTCTAGAAATGGAATTACTACATCAAAAATCATGTTCATTTTTATGACTTTCTGGATTCTTTTCTTACTTTGTTTCCAAAAATGTGTTTCTAGCTCATACTTCAATGGAAGTGGGACATCACCTTCACCACACTGTTAGTGGCATTGGTTATCATTTGTACATAAAACAATTTTAATAACCATATAACTGCCTTTGTGAAGAGAGAATGTGTCTGTTGTCATAAACATTTTAGTTTCATTTCTTCATCATGGAAATGAAGTCGTGATACCATTACACCACTATAAGGCATACATAACCATTAACTTACAAATTATTAGTGAATGTCTACTGTTCAAAGTTCCAAACCATATAATTTTAAGCCAGAAAACAATTTAGCTACCTTTTACAGGTGTCACTTTATAGTTTGTTATTATGGTTCTAATTTCAACAATAGAGAATTTTAAAATTGTTAGAGAAACAGTCAAAGAAAGGGCAAAGAAGATATAAAATATCCTAAGCAAAAATTCAAGTTAAGGTGCTTCCATCTTCAAACAAATGAAGTTAAAAACCTCTTGTTTTCATTTTCAGGTTTTAGGAGCAGAAAGTTTCATGGCCTAAATAATATAAAATAATAAATTTATCAGTTCTAGGCATTCAGCCTATCTACTATAAATAAAATAGATGTCTTTTGAGCATTAAGTATACATTACTAGGTAAAAGCTATAAATATAATGATGCATTCATCAGTAACCCATGAGTAAACACTAACCTATTTCTTTTCCATTATCGTATGAATAACTGAATATCTGTATTGAAAGTGTATTGATTTTTCAAAAAGAGTGCAACACAATTCACCTGGACTGACTTAGATTGAACAAAAGAAAAGTTTTCAAGCTAACTTCATGAACTCCTAAGCATCTTTATGGAAATCAAACATATATTTACTCAGTTTCATGTTCTATTAACAGGTTATTAACTTATATAGGCAAAGAAAAATGTCTTTACAAATTATATGTGAATATATTTTCCTTTGTATTTTTCAATGTTTTATATTTTTGTAAAATATTATTAATATACAATAACGAAAATACTTTATAGAGTTTCTCACTCCTGCTTCATTCTAATACTCATTCCCCCAAAAACAGAACAGTTTCTAAGTCTCATATTTTAGAAATATATCATGTAACTTATCAATTTTGTTGAACAATTTTATTTTATTATTCATAGAAGTCTGTTGTGAGCTAATCAGCTGTTGATTTATTATATCTGTTTTATCAATAATTTATCTTTGTGTTTTCAGATTCCAAGAAAACAAAAAAACCTACAGAAGGTACTGAATATATTTCTTTTTTCTTTTTTTCTGCCTTATGTTTAATGAACCCTAAAATAGCATACTTTTTGAATAATTGACATAGAAGAAGGAATTACGTGTGGCATAGAGAAGAAAAAATGATTGAAATCGAGAGAGAGAGAGGGAGAGAGGGAGAGAGAGCCAAATCTATTCTGACAATACTCCTGTGAGAAGTATTTGGCAGCAATAGAAATAAATACTGCATATATTTACCTTTCAAAGTAATTGTTTCCAAAGAAATGTTTACTTGACAAGATATTGAAAAATGTTCAATATCAAACATTTATTTTACTAGAAAGCACATACTCAATTGCATTTGCATACACCAGCATCAAATTAGGAACTGATTTGGTCCTTTTAGTCTTGAATAATTCATTTGGCAAGCATACCTGTACCTTCTGGACTTGTTCACATGTGTTTATGCGTATAGTGTGTTTATGTGTTTTCACATGTTTAAGAAACACATATCAGGTGTAAATAATTTAAAATGGTTAAACAGTATAATCCTGGGTTAATTTGTTGTCATATGTTTGCCAATCAAATTTTGGAAGCACCTACAGTATTGACAATACCTCGGAGCCTCACTGTTAAATTTCACCTCTCTGTGAAATTTAAGGAGAGAAAATTGGGAGGAGGGGTGGGAAAAATTACAGTCTAATCAATATGTAGTTTAGCAAATTTTATTTTTAAAGGCTTTAAGAGCAATGATTTTGTTTATATTTCTTTCAGTAGAACAACCCAAGGGAAAAAGTAAGGAAATGCATGCAGTGTATTTATGTACTTTTTTAAACTACTGTTATTGGCCTGCTGCTGTAAATAGACCTGCAATTTTGAATCCACCTTTCTATGTTTTATGCATGTAAACTCTGTTTATTTACTTATTTTGTCCAAGTGGAAGAATACACAATCTGGGCTTAGAGTGGACTAAGAGGCATAGGAATCATTTTTAGAGCTCTTTCTCAAGCTCATGCAATCATCTAACAAGACTCTTGACAGGCTTGTACACAAAAGTAAAGCTGCATTTCATTGACCCAAACTAATTTAGTCTTCCTAATCTGGTTAGTTCTCAGTCCTTAGAAAAGACTGCCTAGATGTTCTTTTACAGGCTAGTTTTATTACTTTTTTTTCCTATCTTTCTTTTTGTAATCTGTAAATATTTTGACATGTTCACATGATAATGACATTTTGCCCATAACAGAATTTTTCCCCTATAGGCACTATGAGCTCTAATAGCATTGCTATTCAGCCTCATCCACAGTTGCTTTAAGACACTATTAAGGCTGTTCGCTAACAATTCAGTCAAGCGCAATACCTTAAGGTATGTCTTTCACAAATATATGTTCTCCTCTGAGGAAAATAGTATATATTTAACAAATGAAAGCAAAACAAACAAACAAACAAACAAAAGAAACCCAACACCTAACCTTACTCAATTTACTATTAAATATAGCACATTACCAACAATATAGGGATTTTAAGATTCTAATGTTATCAAAAATATGTTTTAAAATGTATACCAATTAAGAAATATACTTATGTATGTTTTGACCCTACAAAAAGTAAAGATACTGAGACATTCAGTGTCATAAAAATGCTTTAAAATGCCCTGTGGAGAGACTCATGACATTATACTACAACTCAGCCAGAGGGAGCAATCCATCTATAGAGAGATATTAGTTCTCTCAGTTCCAGATTTATGTGTGTGCAGAGCTGCTGATGAGTACTGGCACAGCAATACAGAAACCACTCTATAAACACTGCACCGGCAGGAAAATGGAGCACAACTGGAGATTCAAAAAATAGTGTTAAAGTATAGAGAGAGCCTTAAGACTCTTTATTACAGTTTATATTCTTTAAAAGTTCCTGCAGACACTGCAGTCCTTGGCAATCGTCAGGGCACTGATGCACTTAATAAATAAACATGTCTTCTCACACATTCATTCACAACCCAACTGTTTCCCCCTTGAAAAGGTCTGCAGATCATGCCTTGGGCAGCAATAAGGAGAGGAAATAGTTTTCTTCAAAACACCTGTCAATTCTTTTCAGATTCACTTATTTGCTCTGGTTTATCATCTAGGCTTGCCTTTATGATTGCTAGTGTTGTATCTTTGAATTTCCTTGATTTGGATTTTTTTGCCTTCAGGATTGCTTTATTCATTGATACACTCCAAATCTATATTTTATTTTGCTTCTACTTTTCCAATAATCACAACTTAATAATTGTTCATTTTCAGATATTTTTAATCATGGCAAGGGAAACAGGATGAAGAGCACAAGAGATCATCCTGTACATTTTGTAAATTTGTGTGATCTGTACTTTTTTTTCCAAAATAAAAAATAAAAGGATGAGACCTCAAAAATCAACCATAAGCATGATTTTGCTGTCCCTATAGAATTAAAGGGTAAATTAATGTATATTTATTCAGGTAATTCAATAATTACATCCTGAATTATCCTATATAATGAACAAATTAGCACAGGTAATTTTATAAGATTGAAGGGACTTTATTTTAACTTTTAATCTTATGTATAGCTGGTATTCGATTTTGATGCATACCCAAATATGCTTCCAGTACTGTTTTGACTGTGATCACTGATGATTTGTGACTCTCATCATAAATTTCACAGAAATGTTTTGTAATTAGAGCTTCAGTTAAGCAATAAATTAAACAATGCATTTAATTGCTCTTCATTTGCCAGACAACGTTTGATAATGTTCTGACTTTCTTTAATCTTAGCTAAATTGTTGTAGCTTCTTCTTTTTGACCTGCAATACTTGATCAAGTCATTTGTTTTATTTTTTTATTTTACTGCTTAAGTGCTACCTTAAAAGAGGATAAGTTACACATTATGCCATACTTAAATGACTACAAGTCTGACAAACAAAATTGTATACTTGAGAAATTTATGTGATGACCATAGAAGATTCTATGACACTCTGTGTTTTTAAAATGTAGTTGGTAAAATTCTTTCAGCATGAACATATTCTGGTCTTCAAAATCTATTCATTAAATAAAACTTTAAGAAACTTTCCATTATTTTCCATTAAAATATTAGATAAAAATATGTGTATATTAAAGTATTTTTTGAAAATCTTCTTTTAAATTAATTTGAAAAGCTTGTCAAGGTACAATAAATAAGAATAGAAATGCAGATAATAGCACTTCATATAAAATTAGTGCTTGCAATCCTTATAAAATTAGTACTTATTATAATGTAGATGTCAGCTTATTCTTGAGAACAAGATAATGCTTTGTCTCATAAAATATTGACAAATGTAGTTTCCTAAAAGGACACACTATATAAAGAGGACTCCAAAAGGAGCATTTGTCCTAAAGGCAAGGCAAATGTTTCACCCTGAAAACTTCTTTTTCAATTTTAGTGTCTTAAATGTGCCTCACAGAGCCTTTGTCTTAGCTTAACAGCTATTTCTTCAGTGTGAGAAGATTCTTAGAAAAGGCAGTCCACATGAAATGTGTTATCTTCATCTTTCTGAGAATTATTTTAAAATAACTGCAATAAGGTGGGGTGCTGTGGGTCATGCCTATAATCCCAGCACTTTGACAGGCTGAGGTGGGTGGATTTCTTGAGCCTAGAAGTTTGAGACCAGCCTGGGAAACATGGTGAAACTTTGTCTACACACACACACACACACACTACAAATTTGGCTAGACATAGTGGTGTGTGTCTGTAGTCCTAGCTACTTGGGAGGCTGAGGTTGCAGGATTAATTAAGCCCAGGAAGTGGAGGCTGCAGTGAACTAGAATTGTACCACTGCACTACAACAGGGCAACAGAACAAGACCCTGTCTTAAAAAGCCAAGTAATTTTTTTAAAAAGTTGTAATAATTATCTTTTGTACTTACTATTTTGACTCAAATTTATTATCTGTAAAAAATCTGAATTCCTCTAACATTTAGAATATTTTGATGCTGCCCCATAAAGAAACTCACAAGATAAATGGAAGGAAGAATGATTTTAAGTACGCATCTTAATTTTTCTGTGGAAGCTATTATTAGTTGCTGCAATCTGGCATCAGCACATACATGTTTCTTTATGTTAAAACAATTAAGTTTGGATTCATAAAATTTGGAATAATAATAATAATAATAATATATTTCAGAACAGGAAAAGAAAGATAAATATGTGGAACCAGGTACCTGTTTTTAAATTTGTCTATCCTCACAATTTCATAATATTATTTGATTTGCAACTGAATACTAAACTGCAATTGAATAACATAGAATATTGATGTTTTTCTTTCTTTTTTGATATAGCAAAGTCACCAAAGAAGGAACACTCAGGTGAGTAAGACTACTGTGGCTGAACTTCAAATATTGATGTCCAGGGTTTATTAATGCTGTAGCCTCAGACAGATGGTAAGGCAGTACCAGTAAAGGGCAGGGAATGCTTCCATCTCACAGTGTTTTTTCCAAATTCTTGACACGGACATAACAATGCAGTTTTAGGAAAGGAAAGCTACATGTTACACCCATGCTCTCAATGTGTGTTCTGTGAACTAGCAGCATCAGGATTACCTTAGAGGTTATTAGAAATGCAGAATTTCTGGCCCCACTCAACACCTACAGAATCAGTGTCTGCACCTTCACAAGATCCTCAGTGAATTTATCTGTGCAGTGTTTGCGAAGTACTGTTTTACAGTTTAGTGTAAAAGCAAAAGAAAACAAGAACAAAACACTTTCTTTAAATGCATTATACAGTGCTTTGTTTTTAAATTACAGAATAATTACTGCCAGCAAATATTCTCTCCCTATTCATGATCTTACTTAATAACATTTCCTGTGTGCTCAAGGGAGTTGCAGTGAGAGTAAAAGTACATTTTTGCTCTAAATATATTTACCTTCTGATGAGAAAAAACTGAATTGAGAGTCAAACAACCAGACAAATGAACCTATCAACAAAAACTAAAAGTGCAGTTGGTATGGATACCAAATTTTTGTATTGAAGTTTTCTATTTAACCTAGCCAATTAGCCATTTCAAATAATTTCCAGAACCATTTGTATTTACCTCATTTAAAAATATCACCTCTTTATTTTGCCTGGTTAAATTCTACTGAAAGAGCTTCACTGAATTATTAAGTGCTGTGTGTACATGTGTGTATCGGTGGTCATAACCTCATGTAATATCCATCAGTCATTCTTCCCATTTCATTTTATTTAAATGGAAATGGCACCTGCTCAATCTTATTTAAATAACCATGCAAAGATGCTCAATTTTAGTCTCACTCTGCCACAAACCACAGCAAACTACAGGTTTGAGTCCACATTTATTATTCATTTTTCAAGATTATAAAATATCCTGAGACAACCAAAATCTGTTTTAAGTGTCTGTCCAATTACTTCCCAGAGCATCATTTTCTTACTTTTATAATATTTCATGTGATGCTAAAATCATGTTATGTTTTCCTTTTTCTTCCTTAAATAGTCAGAAATTAGAAGAAACAGATTGTTTTTTCTCTTTATTTCCAGAGCACCTATTGTAATGCCAGGACACAGTGGGCACTTAGTAATAGCTTATTGGGTGAAGGAAGAAACACCAAATAGAATAATTACATTTTTATATATTTTAAAAACAGAAGACTTTAAAATAATTTACAAAGTTCAATAATTGCACACTTCAGCATTTCACATTTTCACAGTATTTGACCTTTGGAAGAAATGTTTTGTCTACTTTACAGAAAACACTCTGTTGGTTCAGAGTTGCATTTCCTGAAGCATAACACGTCTTCTCGCTTATACATGTAAGAAGAAACCTAAGATAGAGAATGCATTACAGAAAGATGGAGACACCTACAGAATGACTATTAGTGTAGTCAGTTTTAAAAGTTCTAATAGTAAAATATTACTGTCCAATATTGAACCTGAAGAAATACAGTAAATTGCTTGAAATCGTTATCTATTTATTTCGGTGTGTGATTACAATACAGCAACCTAGCAGTGATTAGCTGTAGTTCAAAAATTAAAACCACTGATTTGAATAATTTACCAATTCATTCTTTGCATACAATTTTATAGATATTGAGGAAAATGTGTTGGCCTGTATGTAAAAAAATCAGATCCTTGGATAATTAAAAACAGAGAGTAAGATGAATGAGTCATTAATGAACATTCTGTGTTTGGAGAATTGTATGAATAACAAACCATAAAATTCTATGGAACAGTATTGTATTTTCTCTTTCTCAGATCTTATTTTTCTTTAGCTTCCAATATTATACACACAATCTTTAAACAATTAATCTTAAAATTATTTTGGAAAGATATAAGTAGACTTGTAATTACTGTTAACCTTATTATTTCTTGTCATTAACAGTTCCAAGTGAAAAACAAGTAAAAGCAAGTATGTTGAACAAAACTTTTAAAGAAGAGCATATTTTAGCAGCTTACTCATTTGAGTTTTCTAGTATAGCCTATGCTAATGCTCATTTTGAGGATGGCTTACCAGCTTCTTGGTATAATTATTTGTTGTGTTGAAGTAATATGCAAAATTACTTATCCTTGTCTTTTCTGCGAATTCATTCTTATTAAAATTCATCTATAGAGCTTTCATTTAATTTGTCCATGTTGTAACTCCTTTGTGAGGTGCTTATATTTTTATTTCTCATTTTGCAGAATAAGTGAACTCTTTAATTTCTTAAACACATCAGACTGAGTTATCCTAATGATAAATAACTTGATCAAACCAGTAGGCAACTAATTAGTCTACCATGAATATTCTGTCTCTAATTAAATGTAGCCTCTCAACATTGTATTACCCATTGCTCTTGTAATGTCACAATTCCCTCTTAGGCTTTCTATTCTCAGAGTATGAAGTATTATCTGATAACCATCACATATCATGGCATTTGCAGCAATGGTAGCTTTGATAATATGCTTAGGGAAAAACGCTGAGAAATTTTTGATATTTCTTAATTTGATGAAACATCTGACTGATTGCCATTAATAAAAGTTATTTTAAGCATAATGGAAAGTATTTTGTTTTAGGAAGAAATCCATAAGCTTCATATCTATGATTTAGGTCAATCGTCAGTTCTATGCATGACATCAATGTGCTTATATATTTTTTAAGGTATTAGAGGTAAATACATATTGGTGATGTTACTAATACATAAAAAATGCATGTTTTATTTAGTGATGAGTTTTTGAGACAGATTATATCAGTGGATAAATCAGATAATAATTGGAAGATATATTGAGTAGCTTGGTAGGAATGTCTTTTTTAAAAAAAATTACAGTTGGAATTATGCACATAAAGTCCCATCGAATTTACTCACATTGAGAACTTCACAAGAGTTTTAATATGAATCTAAAATTACATTTATATTTCCATGAAAAATTTTAGTTGAATGTAAAGCTGATTGAAATTCTATATTATGGAGTCTTTATTATGCTGATACTTCGTCTGTGGAAATGCATAATCAAGAAAATATATAAAACAAATCTGATAATTTTGCAGCACTGGAAGGGAATTTTAGATTGAAGATTGCTCTGAACATGAACATTTTCTTCCTAGAAAAATGTGACATATAGATAAAAATATTCATTTGCAATAAAAAAGTCTGTAAGTTCTGCTATCTATGAAACACAGTATCCAATCAGATTTTGAAAAGATCAGCATATTTTGCAGGAAATTAGCACATTAGGTTGCCAAATCATCTTAAACCCAATATAAGTTTCAAAAGAGTTAATATTCTACTCCCTATAAGTTTGAGAGATTTGCACTTAACATGGACATTATCTTTCAACACAAAAATTAATTAGACATAATACACAAACTGCTTAAACTATCTGATAACAAGATGACCAGCCACTTCCCTAGCTAAAAATGTATTTTGGTATTGAAATTATACAGCAGAAGAATTTTTACTCAGCTGCTATATAGAGCAGACTACTTATAAAGTTAATGCCTAGAGTGAAAATTACATATCATTACAGATACTCTTGAAAACCCTTTAAATCATCCATATAGTATGGTACACATAGTTTTCTTAACATGACCTGCACATTTGGGATATGATTTTATAGTATGTTAAATTGTGAGAACAAATGAGAATGGTAAAGATAGATGAATTAGCATAAAGTACGTATCAATGTGATGCAATTACATAGTATTGAATTTAAAGGGATAGATGAGATTGACAGGGGTAAAGCCAGGCCAAGGAAAAAGTAAAAGGGGATTTGTCATTAACACTGGATTAAAGAACATAACTGGAAGGTGAATTGAGTTATTGGTATGGGATGTTGACTCTAGGTTCTGAGCAAACACGTGAAAATACGAGAAATACTGGAGGACTTGGACAAGCTTGCCCACCAGGTCCCTCCCACAACGTGTGGAAATTCAAAATGAGACTTGGGTGCTGCCATAGCCAAACCATATCATAGAGTCTCATAGTAACATGAGCTTCAAGAAAATGCAAATCGTTCAGATTACTGGTGCAATGCTAAGGAAGAGCCCTTCATGCTTCTCCATTGAAGTTATGTGTCAGGGTGTGGTGTGGATGAAGAAACAGTACCTTGGACTAGGCAGGGATGCCAAATCTAGACTGACAATTTCTGCAAGTCAGCAAAGACTCACGGTGTAAGCAAAAATATCTCAACACATCCAACTCCCCTCCCTGCATTCCCTTCATGAGCCTCTCCACACGTGGAATAGCAACACAGAGGTTAACAATATAATTAGCCATTTCTAAGCAGGAAGAGGATCCAACAAGTAGATGTTCAGATTTTAGAGCACTTCATGCCTTTAACACTATATATATGGTGAATCTTCAAGAAAGAATGTAGGAGACATTGTTTACCAAATATAGGTGACCACATCACTCCTTTCTTTTTCATTGACCTCATCAAGGATCACTATTTTTCAGGATGTTGGGTAGCATCATCCCAGGTCACTTTAATCCATCTCAAGAACCTTGGGGCTGGGATCATGTTATTCCACATGCATGATCAGCCAGCCAGTGGTGAGTTTCATTTTTTAGTAAAATAACCACCAAAGACCAGGATAAATCCAAAGTATAGTCAATTTTAACTTTGATCTAATAATCAAGCATTTTTCACCCCTTGATTTTAGCATTGCACAGTTTAGCCACCAACTCTATGTTTACCTCCTTAACCACATTTCAGTGTCTAAATGTGTGAGTCAGATATCTAACATCTAATCAACTAATATATGTCAGGATCATTTAGGAGACACCTATATGTAGAATCTAAAAGTAAAGATTCCTCAACCTAGAAATAGAAATTTCATTTGACCCAGCAATCCCATTACTGAGTATATATCCAAAGGATTATAAATTATTCTATTATAAAGTCACATGCACAGGTATGTTCATTGTGGCACTGTTTATAATAGCAAAGACTTGGAACCAACCCAAATGCCCATCAATGATAGACTGGACAAGGAAAATGTGGCACATATGCACCATGGAACACTATGTAGTCATAAAAAATGATGAGTTCATGTCCTTTGTAGGTACATGGATGAATCTGGAAACCATTGTTCTCAGTAAACTGACACAAGAACAGGAAAACAAACATCGCATGTTCTCACTCATAGGCAGGTATTGAACAATGAGAACACATGGAAACAGGGAGGGGAGCATCACACACTGGCATCTGTAGGTGGGGAATAGGGGAGAGACAGAGGTGGGTAAAGAGGTTGGAGAGGGAAAACATGGGGAGAAATGCCAGATATAGGTGACAAGGGGGATGGAGGCAGCAAACCACATTGCCATGTATGTACCTATGAAACAATCCTGCATGTTTTGCACGTGCACCCCGGAACCTAAAGTGCAATTAAATATATGTATATAAACAAACAAACAAAAAAGACTTCAACAAGTAAGGCCATGGATTGTTATCTGATTGATGTGTGTCAGACTCTCAACTCTGACACTTATTTAGTGTTTAATCTTGAGCATTACCTTCCAAAACTCTGTTTCTTCATCCATAAAATGACAATAAGAGGAGTACTTGTATTTTTAAGGTTATTCTGTGGATTAAGTGAGATAATACATGTAATGTACTTAACTTCTGCCTCATTATAAATTCTCAGTGTTAACCATAATTTTTTGTTTGCTATTATGATAGCTGTTGTTATTGTATAAGTTATTTTATTTAAAGTTTTCATGATTTATTTATTTAAAAATACTTCAAAGTTAGATGTGAACTACATAGATTTTCAGCTTTAAGGATACCCAAAATGAGACATGTTGAACATAATTGGTAAGCAATATGTTAGAAATAAAATATTCCATTTTAATGTTATATATATATATATATATATATATATATATATATATATATATATAAAAGTAAAGTCCTATTGAATTACTTAGTTATGTGTGTTAGAAGAATATTTGGAGACAATTGACCTTAACAAAATTGCATGGTTTTTTGGACTCAGTTTAATTAGTCTAGCATGGAAGTGGTAAAAGTCTATGTGAAGATCTATGGGCCTGAACCTGCATGCTTGATATAAAGTGTGTTGTCTCTAGACTACACACTGCATGCCAAATAATCTTGGTTGATCTATGATCTTAGTCAGTTATAACAGTCTTGGTTTACTATATTTTCCCAGAATAATTATTACTAGCACCTCTTTTCACTTGCTCAGTTTTATTTAATAAATTATATAATGACAGTATCACAGCTGGCGCTGTCAGAATATATTCAAAACAGTACTCATACAGCACTAGAGTGATGATTTTAATAGGTTTAAGTACTGGGAAAGGTAAGATGTGAGAGACTTGGGCTGCCTTAGATGGTAGGGTAAGGCATGCTTCTCATTTACGACTATGTGTCATGCTGAGGTTCGTGTTCTGAGTCCCAGACCCAAGTTGAAAATCATCATGGTTCAGAGTTCAAGAATGTTCACTGAAGTTGACTCTCAGAGATCCAAGCTAGACAAATGAATATTGACAAAAGTAAAATCTAAGTTCAATTAAGATATAAAGAAGTAGGGGAGAAAGGGACAGGATTTCAAATAGGAAACCAGAAATAAATTTTAGTGAAATAATGAACACAGCAACATGGCACTATAAAGCATGGCTATTGAGACCAGGACTATGTATATTAAGTGTTAATAATAGAGCAGTCCCCAGATAGTGTATTATAAATGATAGAATGGTATTGGTGTAGATATAAACAAAGTTTCCAATAGGACAGAAAAAAAAGACCTAAAATATATCACGCTTGAGCAAAAATCTGACACACAAAAAAGCAGCCATTTTGAAAATGAATAATTATTTTAAGTGTTGTGATATATCTAGTATTCAATACAAAAAACATAATTTATTCTTGTTTTATACAATTCTAAAATATAGATGCCAAATGGTTCAAAAACTTAAAGAGCAAAGGCAAAACCTGGCATTATAGTTTTTTTTTTTTTAGCCACAGGAAAACATATAGTTTCTTGAAATGCAGAAAGATTTGAAAAACTAGATGTTCCAAATTCTAGTCATAAATTTAAAAGCTGACATGTTTTATTGTATTAAAATTAGAAATGTCAATTTATTAATAAATGCCATAAAAAGGATAATAGACAAGCCACAAACTTGTAAAAGATACTTGTAACATATTTAAGTAGCAAGAGATTAATAGCAAAAAATAGATGCTCAACTCTAAAAATTAAAAAAAGACAAAGACCTTGATAGACAATGGGCAGAAAAAAATGAGCACTAGATATAAGAAAGCATTAAAACAAAGAAAAATGCAAATGTTCTATAAACATATCAAAAGATGTTCAACCTCTAAGTAATAATGGAATTGTACTTAAAAGTACAAGAGAGCATTTACATAAGACTAATTTTCAAAATGAGAGAATAGGCTCATTCTGGTGATGGCAGTGATATGAAGTAAAAGAAACTCATACATACACTGCTGATGTGAATGCAGAATTTGGTGAGAAAAGTATGTCATTTTTCTAGGGTACATGCCTAGCAATGTTACTTCTATGAAAATTATTGCACATGTGCACAAGGAGACAGAGACACATGTACAGGAATGTTCATAGCAAAATTATTTAGAAAACACAAAACTGGATGTGCCCATTGGCAGGATAATAAAACTATAGTTTGTAGAATATACATTGGAATGCTAGACAGCAGTTAAGTTAATCAACTATAGCACTCATAGCAACATAGTTATATCTCAGAAAATAATATAATTTAAATTATACGGTTCAATTTATATATTATCTCACTAAATATTATAACTTAATGCAATTTATATAAAATTATCTTACCTTTATTTTGAGGCAAATACATGTAATAAAACTTCATAGAGAAAAGTAAGGAAATAATTATTACAAAGTGCAGGCCAACTGTAACTTTGAGATAGAGAGAGAAGCATGCAATGCTAGTAAGACAAGTAAGAGGTTTCAAAGGCCTTGGTAATATTCTGTTTCTTAGGTTTGCAAGAGGTTACAAAGGTGAACATTCTTTATTGCTATTCATTAGAATGTGCAAAAATGTTATGTGCCTTGTATTTATGTGATATCTTTTTCAGTAAAACGGGGTCTAAAAAATAGTGAGAGGATAGAAGTGACAGTGAGTGCAGCAGCTCTCTGGGAGCTACACGGAATGCAAAGTGATGAGGCAGCTGAAAATTTCATATAGAATTGAAGGATGTGGTTGTCTGTGGTTCTAAAGAGTGACATGCTTCTGAGACATTGTGAAAGCATCAGTGAAGGAGAAAACTGATTAGGTAGCTGACAGAAGCAATACTGGCAAGAACAAAGGCCCTGACTGGGCAAAAGGAGATGGAGTCCAGAAAATATGGAAGGATCAGTACCAAAGACAGGTGGGAACTGATAACCTTTTTAGAACTGGAAAGAAAAATGTAGGCATATGTACTGCTGAGGTGGTAGAAAAGTGAGGTAGTCTAGTCTGCCTGTATTTTCTCTATGAATTTCTCAACAGCAGCTTACTTCTATGTTGTAGGATGTTTAAGGAGGGAAGAGAATATTTGAAACACTTGTTAAGAGTATGAGAAATCAACTTTATTGGGTCTGTGGTAGTATTGCTGGCCAGTGCTGAGTGACCTCATAAATGTGATTTGAAGTGAGGTCTGCTGCAGGGTGTGGGTCTTCTTTCAGCTTGGAAGACTGCTCAGGCGGTAGGCATAAAGTATTTGGTGTTCTGGCAGACACTGTGGGTTGATTTTTGCCTCCCACCAAAAGATATGCTGAAGCCCTAGCCTGGCAGCTGTGAATGTGACCTGATTTTGAAATAGGGTCTTCAAAGATGTAATCAAGTTAAGATGAGGCCATACTGGATTAGGTGGGCCCTCAGTCTGATGACTGGTATCCTTATAAGAAGAGGAAACTTGGGACACGCAGACACATACAGAAGACTGCCTCATGAACATAAAACCAGAAACTGCAGCGATGCAGCTTCAAGCCAAGGAATGCCAAGGGTTCCTGGCAATTAGCACACTCTGGGAGGAGGCAAGGAAGGATTCTTCCCAAGAGCCTTTAGAAGGAGCTCTCCAGGGTCCTGCCAACGCCTTAATTTTGGACTTCTAGCCTCCGAAACTTTGGAAAAATACATTTCTTTTGTTTTTATCTGCCCAACAGTTTTAAGGCAGTCCTAGGAAATTAATACAGCAAATTACCACAACAACAGAAAATGTGTGAACCATTCAACTATGGCTCATTTACGCATAAGCTTGGTAAGAAGTAAAGTGAGGGTATGAGGAAAATCTTGAAAAATGAGAAAGTGGCAAGATCAAAGGATTGGAAGTATTAATGGAGTCAGATACTGTTTAACAGGCATTCTTGTATAATTGAGCTCTTAAGAGACAAAATGATGCCAAAGAATAGAATTTTTAAAATGAATGTTGCGGCAGTAAAGGAAAATTCTGAGGGTACCAATATAGTTGAAAATTACCAGAGAAGTTGGGTTTCTAGTTTTCTGAACTGGGTTTCAAAGATCATGTAGTTGTATAAATTATGTATATTAGTGACTCCCAACCCTGGCAAAATGTTACAGTATCATGGAAATCAAAAATATATCAATACTCCAGGCTCGCCCCAAACTCATTAACTTAGAATCTCAAAGTTCTATTGCCCACCTCAGATATCTGAATATCATAGACTTAGAAACAATTCCCAGCTTATTCTAAGGTGCGGACAGGGTTAATAATGGTTCTTAATATTCATAGTAGTAGAGAGAATGATAACGATGTGTGAAAATAATCAATGAATGGCAGGATAGGCCACAAGACTGGTTGATGACAATAATGAAGAAGAGTGGAGACTGGTGCAACCTGATAGCATGTACTTCAAAAGAACTGAGGTTTGGAGGAAGCAAGGAGATAATCTAGGAAGAGTAATAAGAAACCAAGAGGATATAAATACAATCACTTCTAGACCCCTTGGTATGTGGAGGATGGAAAAACAAACATTCTCCATTTTAGAAGACTACCTGTAGGAGGGGATACAGTGCCCTTAGTGAGCTAGGATTTGGTTAAAGGAAGAAAGTAAAATGAACATTCTTAGAAGAGGCTGAAGATACAGGGGTGTGTGGTGCTGATGGACAGAGGACACAGAGGAAGGGTTTTGGAAGCAGGTCAGCTTCTAAGAGAAACACAGAGCCACATGGACTCTGTTTTCTACTATAAGACTGAAACTCATGTTAGTAACCAAGGTAAGTAAAGTGGGGATTCATAGCAGGATTAGTCTTGACTGATTCATAGGGGAAGTTTGGTAGTCAGTTTCCAAAGTGTGGTCCAAATCAGGAGTATAAGCATCCCCTGGGAACTGGTTAGAAATGCAAGTTCTCAGAACGTGCCTCCAACTTACTGAATCAGACCTTTTGCACTCAGCATCTGTTTCAGTAGCCCTCCAGGGTGGACCTGATACATGCTTAAGTTTAAGAACCATTGATCTAAAAAGTCTTTACCTGAAAGGTATAAACAGCCAGGTCTGTTCACTCTTGAAGCTCATGGTCTTGAGATAACTCGAAGAAGATGTTATTTATGCCACTTCTTGCCTGAGTTTAAATTGTGACTCTTGGGGCATTTATCATTGTGAAATTAAAACCTGAAAGTGATGTGAAGCTCTCCTTCTGATGTATGATGTCTCCCAAAAGCCAGGATTTTGTGGCATAGAGAGGATGAGGGGTGTAAAGGTTGGCCTTGTTTGGTTTGGTTGTTCCCAGAGCCTCAGTGCTGAACATATATAGGTGAAGGGGGACATACATATAAATACCGATAAGAATAAAAATAAGAATATATATGACCAAGGGAAATAACAGCAACTAATCAAAAGTTATACAATGAGTAAATAAAGCTTTGTGAAAATTCAGGAGCTTATTATTAGTAGTAGTAGTATTTTATTTTCCTGTGGACTAGAGAAAGTTTTGACTTTAACTAGATCTAATTTGTGGTCCAGCATTTTTCCCTAGCACCAACTTTTCAGATCATGGCTTCACAGGAGCTCTCATATCTTCCACTCTAGGTGTTTTGAAAAACCAAAAGGCCATTTTTTTTGTCTTTTTATTCTCTTTCTCTCTCTTGAAGAAATATTCAAATGAAATTTTCTATAATATTATGCCTAATCTTTTATAATGTAAATCTAATTCAATGAGGTCAAATACTGTTTGCCTGCATTCAGTATTAAGGGTTAAGCAACTATTAACAGCCTCAGCTATGATTAAAAGCAAAACAAACAAACAAGCCCTCTTAAATGCTCTTCCCTATAATTCATATATACACTTAAAATGTGTAGACTATGGCCAGACATGGTGGTTTACGCTTTTAATCCGAGCACTTTGGGATGCCGAGGTGGGCGGATCACCTGAGGTTAGAAGTTTGAGACCAGCCTAGCCAACATGGTGAAACCCCATCTCTACTAAAAATACAAAAATTAGCCAGCCATGGTGGCAGACCCTTGTAATCTCAACTACTCAGGAGTCTGGCGCAGGAGAATTGTTTGAACTTAAGAGGCAGAGGTTGCAGTGAGCTGAGATTGTGTCACTGCACTCCAACCTTGGCAGTAAGAGTGAATCTCTGCCTCCAAAAAAGAAAAAAAAAGTTATAGATTAATAAATTAGTATCCCATTGTATTGAATGTGGCCTTAATTTTAAGTACCATTGATCTAAAGTCTATGGAATAGATCACCTTCTTTTATGGTCACTACCTACATTTTTAAGATAATACAGTTGCACCTTGGAAGATAATTATTTTTATTTAAGGAAGTTTATTAATTTAAAAAAATATATATAAGCACTTTTTTTGGCTTTCTCTGCAGCTTGTTTTGCTCTCATGTGTAACATACACTTTATCTTTAGTTTTATGCTCAATAGTATAAGATATGAGTTTGACATCACTAATATCCACTTCTCATTCCTTTAATATCTGAACTTGCAGAAACTGAACGAGCCAAAGAGGAGGTTGGTGCTGTTTCAAGTAAAAAAGGTAAATGCAGATTAGAGATAAAGATTTCATTACTAACTTATTTCTGCTAATGTTTCTAACTTAATGTATTGCTTTGTGCTTATAGAAGCACTCTATTTATTGACTTTACTAGTTCATTGATAAATAAACCTATTTTGCACAAGATTTTATCTTTAGTATTCTAACGCCAATAGATTTATTCCTTTAGAACCATACATTGAAGATAGTTATGCTAGTCAAGTTGCAAGCTAATTTTGAAAAATTATAGAAATGTAACTGTTTAAACTCCATAAGATACTCATCATCTGGTGAGCATTCAAGTGCAATATACTGCCTCAGGAGATTAGGAATCAAACAAATGAAATTTTAACTAAAAGTATCCAAATGAACAAGATTCAGTTTGTTCAAGAATGGTATAAAATTAGGAAATGTATTTTAGGAAATGTATTATATGAAATGTTGACTTGGAGACATTTTGCTTTAAGAACTATATTGGGAAGTCAGAAATGAAATCAATAATGTAACCGGTGTCTTTGGATATATTTCAAGAGACAATGTCGTAAGGCTATCCTCAACATACACATATGCATAGACACACACAAACCTACACACATACCCTTACACACATACTCCACTAAAAACCACGTAAAATGTTCTCCCAAAAGACTATTTTATTGCACATGCTTTAAAGGAAAGCATATGAAAGGATTGTAGGGAGATATAAAATATATATGACACATATTCACAAACTCGATCCCAATGTATACATATTAATGTAAATGAATATGGGAATTTAACTTAATATCTAATAGAAATTTGTGTTTATTGATGAATACAATATAAATTAATGTTATTATATAAATTAATTTATCAATTATTTTATGTATACATATATCTCTAAGGGAAAATAAAAATTAGATAATGGATTCTTACAGAAAAATATTTTAAGATAGTAATTAGAGGCAACTAAGCTATTGAAATTAATAGATGCTCTCTTTCAAATACAGCTCTATTATTCTGAATTTACAGTACATAAGAATAAAATCTGTTTCCTAGTAATTTCTTTTTTAAAATAATCTAATATTTGTGATGTCATTTTTCAGTTGAGTGACCATGATACAACTTTCATTGACATCATTTGTACTATGAATGGTAGAGTAATTTATCAGAAGTTCTTATTAATGTGGTGTCACATTCTGGATTACATTGCTCATTGGTATTAAGTGAAATGTGGGTTAAACTTGTTTGCTTCAAAGTTTTCGTAACAAGAAAAGACTGAGTCTTTATAATATAGAGTCAGAGAAAATCACTATCCTAGACACAGACACCTAGTTCATGGGTTCAGTAAGTGGACTTAAGGCCAAGGCACTGATTTATGTAGAAAGAACAAAAGTGGGGTAAAGTTATGTTAAAAAATTAGGCAAGGCTTAAAACAAGATGTCCAATCAGCAGAAGATTTGCACCTCTCTCTCTCTGTCTCTCTGTCTCTCTACCATTTTATATTCTTCCCATGGTAGCCAGCCTTCTAGAATCCTAACACTGCCTTGCCTCTGGCCTTCCACAAAGACTAAGCTCCTGTCCCTTCCATGCCACTGAAGCTCCACCCAATGCTGATGACATCATCATTGCTAAGCCAATAGAATCATTCCATCCTCACGTTACTAGATTTCTCAGTTGTATTTGTCACTTTGTCTCTACTCCAAACTTCTCTGTTGTTGGGCTACCATGGCAATATAGTCTCCTGGTTCACTCTATATGGCTGGCCTTTATTTCTGACCTTTTTTTTTTCATCTTTTGCCTCTTAATTGTTAGTGTTCCTCATAATTCATCATTAATTGTCTGAACTCATTCTACACTCTTTCCTTTTGAGATATATCCACTCTCAATGTTGAAACTCTGTCCTATATCATGAAGTTTTTCCAATCCTGTGTCCCCATCTTAGAATTTTTTAATGAATTTCAGGCTTGTATGTTCAACTGTCCAATAAATACCTTCAAATTCACCTTCACAATAGCTAATGCATGCTGGGCTTAATACCTAGGTGATGGATTGATAGGCACAGCAAACTACCATGGCACATGTTTACCTGTGTAACAAACCTACACTTCCTGCACTTGTACCCCAGAATTTAAAATAAAAATTAACAAAAAAAAATCCACCTTCACCTTCAAATTATCTTAATCTGAACTTCTCATTTGCTTTTTCCAACTTACTGTTTCTTGGGAATATTTTCTTCTATTTGCAGCCATTACTACCATACTAAGTCAGGCCTTCATTGTCTTCTACCAGAACCACTGAAATAACTTCATACTGCCCTCATGCCTTTATTTTTATTTTTATTTCACTAATATTCATCCCAACAGCCACAATAATTTAGTAAAACCATAAAACTGAATAAACCACTCCAAATTTAGTACTCTGTCCCCCAGTTTTCCATAAGATAAAATCCAAGCTTGTTAAAATGGCATATAGAGTCCCCCCAAGAACTGGTTCCTATATTCTTTTCCAACTTCATCTTTAGGCATGCCTTGTTTTCTATGGTACAACAATCCCATAATGCTATGTTCATAATTCTGAGTATGTTAGAAAACTCTAGGAAGACTGGAGCAGAATGTGATGACCTTGTGAACAGATTGAGTAGTTAACATCTTCTGAGAACTGATGAAAAACCTGTCTTTCCTCTTTCCACCATAATATATATCCAGAGACCAAATTGATGCATTTTTTTTCATAATTAGTGATTTATTCCAATGTTTCAGTCAATGACATCCCCAGCCAGTACCTGTAAAATGTAAATAGATCAGAAGTTCTTGTATTTCTGGCAGTATCTTATATCTTTGAAAATAATAACATTCTATCTTTGAAAATAATAGTTCATCATGCTATGCCTGTGGGTTTACATCTTGGAAGTAGTATGTGTCATATGAGAGACACTTCAAACTGCACAATATTTTCTTACCATTCTTCACTTCCTCACCGCTATTCTAGCATACTTATCCTCCAGTAAGTCTCACTTCTCCATTTAAAACTACCTACTAATAAAAGGCACACATCAAAGCCTCCATAGGTGATATGGGAAAAAAGGGAGAGATGCCAATTGTATTGGAGAATTGGGTCCTGAAGGAAAACTGTAGGGAATAATAATGAAATATAACCATGGTGGAGGCAAATCTTTTTAAATAAAATACAAAAAAAAAATAGCCACAAAGGAAAGACTGATAAATTGAATTTAATTAACATTAAAACTCCTGTTAATGTAAACCAGAGTAAAAAATGTAAGTGGGAAAAGACATTTACAGCATATATATATACATATATATGTATATGTGTGTGTGTGTGTGTGTGTGTGTGTGTGTGTGTGAGAGAGAGAGAGAGAGAGAGAGAGTATCTTTAAAAAGACTCATTTAGAATATTACAAATGCATACAAATCAGTTTAAAAAACGCAAAGAAATTAGGCAAAAATCTTAAAGACACTCCAAGTAAGAGGCTAAATGCCGAGAAGTATATGAAAAGCATGTGACATTATTGGTATTTCAGGTATCAGGAATAACTGAAATTAAAGCCAAAATGTGGTACTATAACATAGAAAAACTGATATTTTTCTAAGAGATGATATTAGAATATGTGCAATTTAAAAGAAAAAAATTTCTTTTATTTATTTTTTGTTAAACAGTGTAAGGAAAGATATGAATTAAATTAGTCCATCCTTTCCGTACTTAGATTTCCTGTGCTTCCAGGATACAATTGCTAATGCCTGCAATTGTGGAGAAGTTTTAGCCATTATCTCTTCGAATATTGCTTCTTCCTCGCACTCTCTAATTTTTATAAGTTCAATTAGATTTATGTTAAGATGAGCTATGTCTTCTATGTCCGTTAACCTTTTGTATATTGTCCATCTTTTTGTCTCTCTGGGATGAATTCCAGGCTATTTCTTCAGATTGGTATTTCTAGTTTGATCTTTACTCCTTACTTATGTCTAACTTATCTATGAACAACTTTAATTTTTTTGCAGAAAATTTTTTTAATTTTCAAATTTAATTTGCCTTTTAAGAAAAATGTACTACAGCCCTAAAGTAAGATTAGATGAATAAGTAGTAGTTACCTGTGAAAGTGAGATGATTGTGTTTTAGGCAGAAGTAAATAAAATAATAACAGCTTCTATTTACTGAGTTACGTGGTGCCACCAGGCTGATTGCCTCAAATTGTTTTCACTTAGACCTTGAAACGGCCCTTGTAGCATTATCTGTGCTTTTAACATGAAGAATAAGACTCCAGGTAAACTAATGTGCACTCAATTTGCAGCAATTCAGTGGCAAAACTGGACTGGACCCTCTAAAATAATCATTGCTCTTTCTTCTAGGCCGTATACCCTTTAAAAAAACCAGAATTGTGCTTGCCCTTCAAGGGAATTTAATAATTCCAGGCTAAACTGCACAGTACTTTTCTGATTATAACTCAGTTCTGGAAGGTCATCTCAGGAGTACTTGGGACTCGTGTCTTTATTTCAACATGGAAGGCCAACTTGCTTCCCCCTTCCCTCTGTCCTAACCCTAATACTGACTATGATATAATACAAACAGCAAAACAAAGAGCGTAGCATTCATTGGCATTGACCCTATAATATCTTGTGTTACATAAGATTTCTCTACAGATGTGATTTGTGAGGTTTATACGTTTTTATTTACTTTTTAGTCTAACACCTTCCTTGCTTCTCAGTAATATGGTTTGCTTTATTTTGGGGTCATATTTGAGTAAAATAATAGGTTACTTTCCTGGAAATACAGGGCATTTTTTTTTCTAACCAGTGCATAGTCAGTTTTTTTGGATATCTTTTTTTGTTCAACAGATGTAATTAAAGGTGAAATTTATTTCCTTCTCTCCCTTCCCCCTCCATCCTTTTTTCTTTCCTAATTACATTGTCTTTTTAAAAAGATCAGGACCAGTTACTTTATAAACATTTTGATTGGTCTGATTATCTCTTCATAATATGGTTTAACATGTTCTATACTTCTGGTATTTGATAAAACTGAAAGCTAAATCTGGCTTAGATAAATTTCAGTTGGATACTTTGGAAAGAATACTTTAGAGACAATACTGTATATGCCGCATGGCATCTCATCAGAAAGCACAGGATGTCTGGATGTCCTGATATGAATAAATGTTTCTAAGTTGCATCAATGGGCTAAGTTGACTACAGACATATTTCTTCATTTTTAAGTTGTGTTTTTCCCCCTGCAGTTCTATGTAACATAACACTTTGGTGCACTAGCAATAGTCAGTGCCTCATTCATCTTTCATCTAATGGTTGCTAGTGAACTCAAGATTCTTGCTTGAGTCAATTATTTCAGTGGTGTGCACAAATTCTGAGTGAATAATTTGTACTGTTCTACTATTTGACTGTCAATCACTGTAAATAGGCAAACAGTGAATACTTTGCTGTATTTCTCTAAGAGGTATTACTCTTAGAGAAAGGGGTACAGCACCCAAATAATCCTCTCTTGGTTACTGGTGATTTGGGATGATTTCATTTAATATTTAAATGAATCTCAAGCATGACTACACTAGTTTTTCAGTTGATTAAGCCATGTTAAGCTTGAATTTAAAGAAGCATCTAGTTGACATTTACAAGACACGAAGTGTCTTCAGCAATAACCTGGAATGTAAGTAGATTAATCACAGTCTTGTCAAGTGAAATTCTACGTAGAGCTTGTTTATCAAAGCAGAGTATAAATGAATAAAGCAGATACCAATTCCGATTGTAGAAATGTAGACAGAAGAATGCAAGGGATTATTACATTTTTCTCTGATTCTTTAGATATAAAATCTGATTTCAATTGAATTCTAGAGAAATGAAAAATATTTAAGAAGCTTTAAAATAACTTATGTAGAAAAAAGATTTAGTACTGAAAGAACTCCAAAATGCTTTTTTTTTTTTTTTTTTTTTTTTTTTAGCAAAAACAGTATTTTTGTCTGGAACTCTTCTTTAAACCTTATCTTTGTTTGGCAGCTGTACCTGGAAAGAAGGAAGAGAAAACAACAAAGACAGTGGAGCAAGGTAAAAAAAAATGAAGGAGGTTGACATTATCTTCTTTAGAAAGGCAACAACATGCGGAGGAAAGCACTGGATTCAGACAGGCAGAAGACGATAACCTTTAAGTCTATTGCTCTTTATCGCTGTCATTGCATGTTTTTCTGTGCCAGGGAGAATGTGAGACAGCAATCTGGGTTGGTCTTTCTTTTGTGTAACTAAACTCTGAGCATCAGTTCCAAATAGAAAAACTCCAGAAACTGTTCAATTGCATCAGGAGACATGCTGAAGATTGTTGGGAATAAGGCAATGATTCAGGGGAACTGGTAGACATATTCCTATTTGATTTGTGGTTTTAGCACCACCTTACTGATCATAATTTGAAAAATAAAGATGGCCCAATCCTATATATGCAAAAACTATTTCTGTTGCTTGAAGAAATATATGTAAAAGTTAAAATGAAAAAAACAACAGCAAAAGTAAGTTGAATATATTATGATGTATACTATATTACGACTTCAACTATTCGTTCTCCCAAGAGGGTTGAAATTTCACTGTTATAAATCATAATGGTATAAAATAGTTATGCATTTTATTTGTATTTATGCAGCTATATCATAAATAGATCACTCCAGATTCTGCTTGAGAAAAATGCTACAGTACACTAAACTTAATACATTTAAAGTGAAGTTGTGGCTTCTCTTAGAGCTCAAGTATGCTAATAATTTTAATTATCATTCCCCCCATGTCTCTGCTTTTATATATTAATATTATATTTATTATAATAAATTAAATTAGAACTAGCAATAATTTTGTCAAGAACAAAGTCTCAATGTGAGCTGGAGTTAAATTTCTGAAATCCTAATATCAGAAATTAAGAACTTTTCACATAAATATATCAAGAAAATCCTTCAATCTCTCACATGTCAAATAAGTACACTAAAATTAAGGATTTGGTTAAGTAAAAAGATTGGTTAAGAATTTATTTCCTTGGGCTTTTTAAAATAAAATCCCATTAAAATTGCATTGAAAATATTTTCCAGTTTATTTTGGCTTCTGGGGGCTCTTAAAGTTTACAATTCAGTAGATGTTTCTATCAGTTTCTTTTTGAAGAACAGTGGAATTTTAGTTGCTGAAATATAAAGTGGGAGCACTGGATCCTAATTTCAATGTGTTCAGTTATGCATATTTCTGAATCTAAATTTATTCTCTAAAAAATAAAGATAATTATCCCAGACTGGCCCATTGACAAGATGTTGTATATGTCAAAAAAGAAAACATATGTGAAAGGATGGACAATTTATAAACTTCTAGATAAGCATATAACATATAATTAGGCATTTTTCCTTATAAAATTAATTTAAACACAGATGATATAAATTATCAAACTACTTTGATTTCATTGAGCTTTATAGCTTTCACCCTTCTAGTATAAAATTGCTAATTACTCATGACATTCATAGACTGTTTTCATAACCTCACTATATCAAAAGAAGATTGATTAGAATATAAAACACCCACACTAATAATAATAGTACCTAACAGACAACTAATTTCAAAATAGTTTTTTTTCTTCTTATTGGCATGATGGTGTCAGTTTCATTAATTCTGTAATATTTCCTCTAGTGGGCAACAGACTGGAAATGGTTCCTAGAGATATGATCTTACTTCTTAAAATGATTTTATACTAATTTTCTACTAAAAATTTGTTTTCTCTTGTCAAAGCTTAGACTCCTGTCTTGTGTGAAAAAAATGAGGTTCTTTCAATAGCTATTTTTATATTGACTTAGTAAATCATTTCAATTTTAAATATTGTATGACAATGGCCTCATATTTTTCAACCATAACAGTCATAGGAAATAACATATTTGGATAGTTTGCATATTATTATTACAGTATATCTATAACTAATAACTAATATGAAAATATTTTGTGCTTTTAATAAAGTAGTATGAGAAGAGATAATAATGACATTCTACACATTTTCTCATATTATTCTAATATTTATGCATAATGCTTTATGATGTATACTTTGCTTTCTTATATAGTTTTTAGTTATCTTCAAAAGTACAAATAATCTAATTACTAGTTTATAATTCATTGAAATATAGTTAAATTCTCTTTAAAAATTTATTTTTATTTGTTTGAATATGCGGACTTTATTTGGAAAAATTATGTGATTTTTGTAATTTTTAATAGAGTTTAAATACACTTTGTGATCTAAGTATAATTGTGTATATTGAATCTCTGGACTTAAATACTTATGGATATTTCAGTGTCTCAAAATTAAGTTGAAAGTTTTATTACAGAATAGTATAGTATTCCATCCTCTTAACAATTAAAAATCACTTCAAAAATCAGTTAAGTAGAAACACAACAAAAACATTTTTAGAAAATTAAATAATATCTGATTGCATGTTAACTATGAAGAATAAATTTT
Source organism: Saimiri boliviensis (assembly GCF_048565385.1). Classification (NCBI taxonomy): domain Eukaryota; kingdom Metazoa; phylum Chordata; class Mammalia; order Primates; family Cebidae; genus Saimiri; species Saimiri boliviensis. Next base: position 46,212,450 of record NC_133452.1, read on the forward strand.
AACACAATTAGTAATCATTTTATTAAGTGTAAATTTGGAGAGTGTTGATCTTAAGTGTATCAGAGTTCACTTATTATAATAAAAGATTCAACTTTGACTTAAATTAAGAAATACTTCAAAATTTATAAATAGGCTAATTTGTGTCCACTTGAAGAGTTTCTTTCCTGGTTTTTGATGCTATTCTGTAAATAATGGTTCCCTATAATTGTAATAGTGTTTTAAGTTGTCGCAACATTGGGCAAAACCCAAGTGCTATTACATGTTTTGTATGTCTGTCAGTGTCCTCATCCATCTTATCAGATTCTGCTTTCTGTATGCTCTGGTCCTTTTAAAATCTGTGATGTGTACTGATTGTAGATTTATTTCATACTATCAAGTGAATGTAATAATATCTAAACATAATTATTTTCCTGAGAAAATTTTATTCACTTGAATATAATGAATGTGTATATTTCTTGGTGTATGAAACTTATTTTTTAAAAAGAGGAGAAACAGTTCTACATTTAAAAGCAATGAAGTACAACAGAAGGTTTAGTTAACATAGTTGTATTTAATTATTTGCTTAATATGTATTTATAAAATAACTTATTTGCAAATGTTGACTAAGTCATGCTGTTGACCCTCAATAAATGTTAAATTATAATAATATTATAGATTCCTGTGAATTCTAAACATTTGACAATACTTTGTGCTTTGGTTGTTTAATATTTATTGAGCGCCCACAACAGACTAGGCGCTGGGGAATGGGTGTGAGGGGCATGGCATGGGCTTCGGAGAGAAGATGGTCTACATGAAGGCAATGCATGAAAATGAGGATACTCTCCTTGTTTATGTATTTTACATATTTTCAAGAGAACCATTAGCAACTGAATTCTCCACTCCACTGTCTCACTTGTTCACATAATACATTTTACTTCTTCTTACTCTTATTTTACTTAATACTATTAAAACAATTTATCTTTATAATTATTTTATGTCATTAATAGAAAATTCCTTTCTAGTCTCTCCTGTATTAACCCCTTCCTCCTATTCACCGTATTCCTTTAATGAGAGACAGATCTCAATCCTACTTGTTACAGCAGAATAATATATACTTAATGGAAGTTTGTATTGTTACATTAATTTCCTATAGAAGGCTACTTTCTGCCATGCAACATTTGATTCATGTAATTCACACATTGGTAGGATTGCCATTCAACATTAAAGAGAATTTCAGCTCTGAAAACAGGCAGCGTATGTCAATTACATTTGTGATATTAGGAGGTGATGTTAAGAGACATGTATGCATTAATTATTTACCTTTTACCCAAAAGTTAAAGTTGCTTTATTATTGGTGATCTATCTTGTCTAATAAGCTAATATGTAACTCCATCACTCTCATTTTATGTATGATTTATGATAGGTACATACAGGTTACATAGAGATATAATCGAATGCCCAAAGTTTGTTTCCATGCAAGTGTTCTGCCTTTCAGTTATGAAAGTGAACCATTCCTGTGCCCAGTATAGCCTTCTGGGCTCATCTTTTTCCTTCCTTTTTCTTTTCCTTTTTTTTTTTTTTTTTTTTTTTTTTAAGAAACTAGGTATTTTGCAGAGAAGCACATGAAAACTACAAGATTACTCCCAGAATGCCTCCCTCCCATTGCCCTTGCACTTCATACTGGGATAACCACACTTACCCTCAAGGACCCTCAGTAACTCTTGGGTCAGAGGAACCGGTAGGTAGATAGGCTTCATTATGTTACCTGGCATTACCAATTTTCAGACAGCATTCCCAGGAAGAATGCATCAGGCTTATGCTGCCTGCATTCTGCTCCTTCCAGGACTCATCAATGAAGTTACTCAACGGCAATATCATCAATCTTTTAGGTTCTTAAAGAAACAAAATTTTTACAACAAATGTGTGCATTTGCTTCACCTCTCTTATAAGTCTTAAACTTTCCTTCATTTAACTTCCAACAACCTTCATGTAGAACTGAAGAATGTCAACACAAACCATTTTTAAGCCCTGTCACATCTAATTGTAAATACAAAGAAAATTACCATGTGAGCCCTGAATTTAATGGCAGTGCACTTCAGATTTCTTTTGACAATATTTTACATAATATATAGTAATTTAAAGCAATACAAATTATGTATCCTTGATCCCTGTCTATATTTCAGTATTAGGCTGAAGTTTCTTTACAATATCCTTAAATGTGTAATGGGTAATTTTTCATTCTCATTATAAGGAATTCTCTTAAAACTCTTATTTTTCTTATATAGAATTGTGATTGCCATCACTAGGATTTGGCATGCAAAAAATAACTGTTAAGTATTTAAAGTAGATATTTGAAGTTTAAAATTTGATTCTCCAGAGGGAATAATCAACTTTATCTTCCTTTGACCTTCTAGACAAGATTATATAAAGAAATCAGAGATGCATTGTAATGGTAACCATATGACACAGCAATAAAACACTTTTTATGAGCTTAAGAAGATTATTGAGCTGCTAATCTTGTTTGTTTGTTTGTTTGTTTGTTTGTTTGTTTTTTGAGACGGAGTTTCGCTCTTGTTACCCAGGCTGGAGTGCAATGGCACGATCTCGGCTCACCGCAACCTCCGCCTCCTGGGTTCAGGCAATTCTCCTGCCTCAGCCTCCTGAGTAGCTGGGATTACAGGCACACGCCACCATGCCCAGCTAATTTTTTTGTATTTTTAATAGAGACGGGGTTTCACCATGTTGACCAGGTTGGTCTCGATCTCTCGACCTTGTGATCCACCCGCCTCGGCCTCCCAAAGTGCTGGGATTACAGGCTTGAGCCACCGCGCCCGGCCGCTAATCTTGTTTTTATCTATTAATATTTACTTTCACTCCTACTTTTACTGTGAGGTCACAAGTGGGTTATATCTTTTTTTCCTTTAAGAATCTTTGATAGAAAATATATTATAGGCTGCTACATTACAAAGCTGAATGGTCAGAGCAAAGATTGTTTCCTGAGAAATTTTGTTTCCTTTTTTTTTAAATTTACAGATTGGCTTTCCACTAAAAGCCTATTTATGAAAAGAAAGAAGAATTGGTATACGCTATCTCAAAAAAAGTTTCTTACAGTCAATTGCTCTTCCAGATGCTGGAACAAATTAATGAGGTTTAAGTTTCATACTCTAAAATTAAATTGCAGAAATAATCTGAAACCATTAACCCTATGTAAAAATCCATTCTTACTGTATTCTCATTGTAAATTAAGTTACACATTTCAGGTCAAGTAATTTTAGTAATGAAAATGAATGTTTTATCAATATTCTGTACAACATTTACCTGCATCTTAGTGACTATTACTGTCCCATTTTTTTAGATAGATCAATGCTACACTATAAGCTAGTTGTAAAGCAATGTTTTAAAAGTCAGAATTTAATTCAGATCCTGGAATGGCAAAATAGTAGTTAAAAAGTTTTTTTTATCATTATGACCTGAAAAGTCTGGGTTTTACTTCACTTGATTTTATACAGAAAAGAAGGGAAAACTTTTTTCCCAAACAAAGCATCTATATTCTCATTTCAAGCCTTTACAGTATATTCCATGGTCAAAAATTCTTTTGGAGTTAGCACTTACAACTTTGGTCTTCAAGGAAGAAATAATTGATGATAGCCAGTGGCAATTATAAAATATTAATCTGCTTGAACAATAGAGCACAGAGATATCTTGAAATAAAACTTCGGGCTTAGTTTAGCTCTATCAATAATTTGTTCTGTGACTGGGCTAGTTATTTGCCTTGCACTGTCTTTTTTAACATAAGAAAATATTATTGTATCGAGCCATCTCTAAGGGACCTTCCATCTCTGATATTGTACAATTCTCACTTGTAAGACATGTTTTCCATGCTTGAGACATTTCAATATTGCCCCAAATGCTGAAGAGTAAACTGTCTTCTGATCACAAGTACAATCATTCAACAGGAAAGTCCAATTTAGATTATAAAATGAAAATATCTGAAAATATTATTTAAATCTACTAAATGGAATGATAATATTTAAAGTCTTGCTGATACGTCACATTACACTTAAATCCCCAAAATATCTCAGGAACAAATCATGCTATTGGATGTCAAAGTAATTACATAAAGATGCTTTCAGTAGGATTGTACGTATGAGAATTAGTAATAATGGCACACAGGATATAGAGATTATGCCTTTGATACACACACTCACACACACACACACACACACACACACACACACATGCATACACACAAACTATAAAAACTGGGACAGAAGAACATACTGTTTCTGGAGATAGGGGAATGCAGATAACAACTGTGTGACTGGTGACTTATGACTATTTTTACAACATGTCAATAATTACTGGTAGTGTCAGTCAGTTTTTCAGCACATATATTCTCTTGACAAAATTTTGCACATTCATTGATACAATGAAAGGAAAAAAAAGTTTGGCTTTAGGATCTTTCAATCCTTATCACTGGAAGCATATGTTTAAATTCTTTAGAGGGTACCACACGTTCCTTTGCTACCAAGTTTCATTGTGACTTTCCAGCTTAGGCTCACTGCTTCTACCCCACATTCTTCATTCAGGAATCCACTTGAACTTTCACACTGTGGTATTCTTATGCTGTTTTTTTGTTTGAAATGCGTTTCTCAGTCTTCTTTCATGGCAAATTTTATCAGTTTTTGAATCCATCACTAATGCCAGTGACTCTGTGAAGTCTTCTTTCATTTTCTCAGGTCGAGTTTGTCAGTGTTTCTGCTATGCACCCAAAGTTCTGAGCCCTCTACCATTGTATCTAATCTGTCTATGTGGATGCATCGCAACACAGTCTGAACTCCACACAATCTTCCTTATTTTTCCAGCTCCCAGTACAAAAGAGACACTCAATAAATGCCTATTGAATACAATATAGTTTATCTTTTAAAACAAACCTGTGTCCTCCTCTTATAATATCATTTTCAAGAGAAAGGACTAAAGGGCTCCTGGACTTTTTTATCTACAGGAGAGGTACTTTTGTCACTCTGATAGGCACAACACAAAGAACAGGTTCTGGTTTGTGGAAATGGGATTGACTTTTATTTTACTCCAAACCAAACACTTTTTGAGCATCTCAGACCTCAATTTTCTTTCTGTGTACATAACCATCACAAAGTTTAAAATATAGTTCGTGTAGAAAATTTTTTAAAAATTTTGATCAAAGTCTAAAATATAGCAAATCAAATTCAACAATGCATAAAAAGAATTGTACATGAACAAGTGGGATTTATTCCAGATACGAAAGTCTATCTTGACATTTGAAAATGATTTAAGTAATCTATAATATTAACAGACTAAAAAAGAAAAAAAAAAACCACACGACCCTATCAATAGTAATGGCAAAAGTATTTGACAAAATCCAGCACCCATTGATGGTTAAAAACTCTCAGCAAACTAGGAATAGAGAGAAAATTCTTAAACTTGATAAATAATTTCTACAAAAATCCTGTAGCCAACATTCTATTTAATGATGAGAAATTAAAATCTTTCTTGCTAAGGTCAAGAACATGTCAAGGATATTTGCTCTAGCCACATTGTATCAACATTATACTGAAAGTTTTAGTGAATGAAATAATATAAGAAAAGGAAATAAATGGTATACAAGTTGGGAAGGAAAAAAAACTGTCTTTGTTCAAAAATTATATACTTGTTTATGTAGAAAATTCCAAAAACTTCCTGGAACTAATCAGAAAATGTAACAAGGTTTCAGGACACATAGTTAATATGCAAAAGTCAATTACTCTCCTATATCAGTAATGAAAAAATTGAATAAACAAGATTAAAAACACAATGACCACTTGTATTAGCACCCAAAACATAAATACTTAAATATATTTTTAAAATTATATATAAGATCTATGGGAGGAAAACTACATAAAAGAAATAAACAGAAACTAAATAAATTGAGAGATACTCCATATTCATTGATAAGATGACTCAGTATTGTCAAGATGTCAGTTCTTCCTAAATTGAGCTACAGATTCAACACAATTCCAGAAAAATTCTAGCAAGTTATCTGTGGCTATTGACAAACTAATTCTAAGGTTTATATGAAAAGGCAAAAGATCCAGAAGAGCTAACACAGCATTGGAAAAGAAGAATTAAGTGGCAAACTGACTCTACTGAAATTCACAACTTACTATAAAAATACAGTAATCAAAAACGCATGATATTAGTGAAAGAAAAGACAAATAAATCAATGAAACAGAATAGAGAACTCAGAAATACACTCACAAAAATATAATCAGCTGATCTTTGACAAAGAAGTGAAAGCAATTTACTGAGAAAGGATAGACATTTTAACAAATGGGTGTCAAAACAACTAGATGTTCATAAACAAAAATACAAAAGAAAACAATAAACCCTCAAAAATAGACTTTCCATCCTCCACAAGAAAATTAACTCAAAATGGATCATAGACTTAAATGTAAAACATAAAACTATAAAACTCCTAGGAAATAGCATAGGAGAAAATTTAGGTGATCTTGGGTTTGACAATGACATTGTAAACATAACACCAAAGACACAGTCCCAGGAATGAAAAAAATTATTAGTTGGACTTATACAGATCGCAAGTCAGCATTTGAAAAGATGTTCAACATAACAGGTCATTATATTAAAATGATAAGATGCCACTACACACCTATTAGAATAGCTAAAATCTGAAACACTGACAATACTGAATGCTGGGGAGAGTGTAGAGCATCAGACACTGTCATTCTTTGCTGCTGGGAATGCAAAAAGGCAATTTGGCATTTTCTTAGAAAAGTAACCTACTCTCACCATGCAGTCCAGCAATTATGCTCCTTGATATTTATCCAAACAAGCTGAAAACTTATGTCTGTGCAAAACATGCACATGACTGTTCATATCAGCTTTATTTATATTTCCTAAAACTAGGAAGTAACCAAGATGTCCTTTAACAAGTAAATAATAAAATTTGTATTCAGTGTGAAAAATGTATGAGCTATCAAGCCACAAAAATAAATTGAAGAACCATACATTTTATTTCTATGTGAAATATGCCAATCTGAAAAGTCAACATATTGTACAATTCCAACTATATGACATTCTGGAAAAGGCAAAACTATAGAGAAAATTAAAAACAGTGGTTACTAGGGTTTGGGGAGAAGAGAAGGCTGACTAGGTGGAGCACAGATAATTTTTAGGGTAATGAAATTATTCTGAGTGATACTGCAATGGCAGATAAATGTCATTATATTTTTGTTGAAATCTATAAGATGTATAAGACTAAGTGAACTCTAATGCAAACTATGGACTTTGGTTGATAATGATATATCAATATTGTTTCTAGGACTATAATAAATGTACCACACTCTTGAGGTGAGGGAACCTGAGTGTACTAGAAGAGGGTGTATTTGGGCTGATATAACAAAGTGCCATAGATTGGGTGACTTATAAACAACAAAAATTTATTTCTCAAGAACTGGAAGCTGGAAGTCAAAAATTAGGCTGCTAGAATGGTTATGTGCTGTGAGAGCCCTCTTCTGGATTGCAGACTGCTGTCTTTTTGTATCCTGACATGCAGAAAGAGGGCAAGAGAGCTCTCCAGGGTTCCTTTTATTTTTATAAGGCCATTAATTTTATTAATGAGGTTTCCAGGCTGATGACCTGATTATTTCCCAGAGGTGCCACCTCCTAATACCATCACATTGAAAGTGAGATTTCAACATATGAATGTTGAAGGGACACATTTAGTCTGTTACAGAAAGAGTGTATAGGAAATCTGCACTTTCTGATTAGTTTTGCTGTAATCATAAATCTGCTCTAAAAATTAAGGTCTATTAATTTTTTTAAGTGCACGGAAATCTCAAATAATTAGTCCAGTTCACTAAGTTAATTTTAAAGTATATTTTGAAATTCCATACCTTGAGTAGCAGAAAGATACATTAAAATTCCTCTTTACTTTGATTATATTAATAATTATTCAGTTAACATTTTTTCTTATATTCAGACGAGATCGGGCACGTTCAGGGTGGTATGGCCGTTGACTTTTCTTATATTCAAGTATCTTTCTTCAACTTTTCTATATATATCATCTTATAAATTAAATTTCACTTTGAACAGTTACACTATAATGAGAATGATTCCTGAAATCCCACATAAATGTGTTTTAGGACAGGATTTCCATTTTAAAAAGTTCAAAAGACAATATAGAATATGTATAATGAATAAGATTGTTATAGAAATAAAGATTGCATTATATCTTAAATGAATAGATGATAAGAGGTTATTACAAAAAATAAATGGGCATAAGTATGTAATACATGTGTGTGAGATTACTGAACTTTGGAAAATCACTCAAAATTTCTTAGAAAACAAAAAAGTAAAATTGTGAGGTAAACGTTAGATTTAAATATATGCAATTTTATTTTTTGTCCAGGAAAACTATCATATATTGGCAATTTCATTTTACTTGATGCCTTTGCCAGACTGGGATTACAAACTGGAAAATAATTAACCATGAAATATGTTCATAATGATAATTAGGTTATTGTGTAAAGATTCGACGATAAGTTTCCTTGTAGTTTGGATTCAAAATGTTTATGATGGCTTTAGGAAAGAACTCTAGGGCTGATATCATCTGCTATAAGACTTTCCATTATTTCAGTCTTGTCTTATCTTTTTTATGAGCCTCTTTTTCTAAAAATTCTTGTAGAAGGAAAAGGAAACGCTATTGAGACATATGTCTTTTCTATTTTACAGTACAATTAAAAGTAAAAGATGTTTACTATTTACTTTTGGTTAAATATATTCAGCACCATAACTTAAATTAAAAGATTCCTGGATGCATTGCTGTTGAATATTATTTTCAAAATGAATAGTTTTTATCTCATAGATTATTTAAAGCTTAACTTTAATAGCTATTTTGATCATAATCTGTATTCTAAATTTTTAAACATCTGGCAATAGCACGTCAAAATTTATAAAATTAGGAATATTACTATCAATATATAAATGATATATCAATATAGAAAAATTATATGAGATTGGATTTGAAACATGCTGCTAAAAAGAACAGCTGCGAACACCAGTCTTTGTGTATGGGTGTGTTTTTACCTGTCACATATTATTAAGAAAGTAATTGTTCGCTTTCTGGTTTATTTTGCCTTTATATAATTAGTTTACTTAATAAGTCAAGTCAATCTCTGTGAATAAGGTAAATAAGATTAATTTGGGGCCTTTAAAAAAACAAGCCACTAGTTATATTGATAGTTTTCATTTATAATCTATACTGTAGATTGCTTTGCTTCTGCAGCACCTGTAAATGATCTGCACTTGACCTGTTTTTTCCAACTGCTTGCTGGACATTTCCTTTTTGGGTGTCTTGTTGACATATGAAACACAATATATTCAAAATAGACCTTCCTCCAAAGACTTCTCCTTTTACATTTCATATCTCAGGTGAGGGAAAATTATCCTATTGTAAACCAAATAAAAAATCTAAGAACCATTCTCAGCTAAAACAAAACAAAACAAAAACAAACAAACAAACAAAAAACCGTAATACATGGCTGAGTGCGGTGGCTCATGCCTGTAATCCCAGCACTTCGGGAGGCTGAGGAGGGCAGATCACTTTTAGTCAGGAGTTTGAGACCAGTCTGGCTAACATAGTAAAAATCTGTCTCTACTAAAAATACAAATATTAGCCGGATGTGATGGCGGGTTCCTGTAATCCCAGCTACTCAGGAGGCTAAGGCAGGATAATCACTTAAACCTGGGAGGCGAAGGTTGTGGTGAGCCAAGATTGCAACATTGCACTCCAGCCTGGCAACAAAGCAAGATTCCATCAAAAACAAAACTAAATTAAATGAATACGTCTACTTACAGTTATACAATTTAAATGGCATTTTACCCAATTTATAAGTCTAAACCTAAATGGCACATTCTCAGTGAAAACCTTCCCCATTTTTAAAATTTGAATCAATAAATTCTTTATTATCTATGTAATTTTACTGGAGTACTTATCACAGGGTCGAATATTTTGCTGTTTGTTGGTTAACTACCTTTTCACAACTATTTCTATGTACGGACCATTTCAAAACTTAGTGGTGTAAAACAACAGCTGATTTCATTTTGTTCATGATTTTGTGCATCAGGACTTCAGGAGGATGAAGCAGGCAGTTTTTACCTGATTATCTCATGTGATTGCAGTCCGATGTCAGGTTGGGCAGCAGTCATGTAAAATCACTGACTCCTGGATGTGCACGATGGCTTTCCCAGATGGCTGGCAGTTGATACTAGCTGTTGGCTGGGAGCTCAGCTTGGGCTGTTAGTTGGACTGCCTGGATGTAGCCTCTCTCACATGGTGGTGTTAGTTAGATTACCACCTGGCAGCTGCATTTTCCAAAGCAAGTGTCACTAGATTAACAAGTAAAAAAAATTCATAACCTTTTCTGATTTAGCCTTGGAAGTCACAGAGTATCACTTCCAATTCTGTTGGTTGTAAATGGTCTACAGCAATACTGATAGATCTGCCCTGTTCAAGCTTCCTATTCACTCTCTGTTTCTCTGAAATGTGTCTTTCTTTCCATTTCATTGTTGCAGGTCTAATTTCTTTCCCTCTTCTAGTTCTGCCTCAGTACTACATGCTTACATCCTTTACTGAGACTATCGTGCAACTACTAGAGCCAGTACTTACATGCTTGAAAGCATAGATATAGTGGTTCAACTCCCAGGTCTCCTATATAAAGATCTTGGAAAGTTATTTAATCAATTTATGTGAAAAGCAGAGATAATAACAGAACCTATATACCTTATAGGGTTGTGAGCACTGAATGAGAAAATGGTGCTCACAAAATGAGAGAACATTACCTGACACATAGTAAGCAGAAAATGTTAGCTATCATTCTTATCACATCTTTTTTTTCCCAAAGCCCACATCAGTTTACGTGTACTATATATATCTGGCATAGTCTGTACTTGTGACAGTAATTTGGTAATTCATACACTTATTTTCTATCTTTCATATATTTAGTTCAATGTCTTATAGACAAAATATACCTAGAGACATTTGTATTGTGAATATCAACTCAGATGTCCTGTGATCTTTAAGCCTCTATATACAAAACACATGAAGAAACTTGCAGTTTTTTTCTCTATTATTCCTTGTAACCTCTTCTTGTCATGTTCTCTCTTGCAGAAATTAGAAAAGAAAAATCTGGGAAGACTTCTTCAGTTCTGAAAGATAAAGGTAATAGAGTTAATTAAATAGAATATTATAAATTTATTAGGAAATATAAATGATGGAGAACATATACATTAGCAGCATCCTCTTTGCAAATATATAAACCAGAACTGTAGCGTTCACATTCATATTTTTAAAAACTTGCATTTATTTATATTTCTAAAATTGTTTCTTCTCACCATTACCTAGAAAGTGCTCTGATTACAACTCCCAAAAAGAAAAGAAAGAAAAATTTTAAAAAAAGATTTTCCTTAAAAATGAAAAAGGTAAAAATTATAGAATGGAAGTAAGGAATATTAAGAAGCACTTGCCCCCATAGTCTCTGATTCTCTCCTTTCTATTCATTAAATATATATTTAGTGCATAATACATCCCAAGCAGTTGGTAAACACTAAAGATGATGATGACAACAAAAATGGTAAAGCTACAAATAGGAAGTAAGGCTTGGTAATTAGAGTATGCGTTCTGATATTTTCAAATGCTCTTAGGCATATTCTGTCTGCTTCCGTCTTGTCACACTCTATATTGCTATGAAAAAGCATGAAATTCTTAATTAAATTTTATGACTTCCATCTCTTGGATGGACCAACTGCCTTTCCTGTTTACCTATGTAAATCCTGAACCTGATTCCAAGAATAATGGCCATGTAAAGCATCAAGCCCTCTCTATTTCAGCCTTCAATGAGGCCCCTCTTTTCTGAATTAACACACTTGAAATATTTATAATTTATTCTATAGTACAAATATGTACGTTATCTATGTACTATAATGTATAATTTATTACATATACATTTGAGTGCTACATATGTATATAAATAAACTAACTAAAATTCACCTATTTAAACTTCAAGATCTGATATTATTCACCTTAATTTTTTATGTGGACTTATCAGTACTACATTCAATAATTATTTATTATGTATCTAATATGCAGTAATTCAGATATTCACTAGGCACATGGAATGTAAGAAAGGCATAGTCTATACTCTCTGAGAGGTTACAGTATTAGTGACATAACTAAAATTATAATAATCATTAATGAGAGTTATAGGATGCTATAAGATGGTGTAATAGGAGATCCTGATCAAGTTTGGGAGACCAGAAAGTTTTGTCCTGAAGAAATAATATGAAATGTAAAGGAGAAGATGAAGAGTTAGCCTGTAAAGGTGTGGGAATTACTTGGAGGAAGTCCAGAAGTGGCACATCTACTCTTTGCCAGGCACCTTGATACCTACTTTACATATTTGTTTCAGCAAAATATGCTTACTAGCTCAATTTTTATGAACAAGGAACCTGAGGTCTAGCAATATTACTCAGTGTCACACTGTGGGTAATAGGGAAAGGTAAGTGCCAAAGTCATGTCTGCCCCACTTTAAAGTTCATCTTTTCATTTTAACACTGACACTGTTTGCACCTAAGAATAGGATTCTTATATTCATATTTATAAAAGCACCTTTGCTTTGAGTGTAGACTTTACTAAAAAAAAAAAAAAAAAAAAAAAAAAAAAAAAAAAAAAATGTGTCTGGCATAGATGCGTTGGACATACACCACAGAAAAATAGCCTTAGTTCTTTTGCTATTGGGGTAACTCCGCTTAATTCCCACAGAGGGGTTTCATCTATTTTTCTTTAGTGATTACTTTTATTTTGGGGCAGTTCCATTTCCAGCCTCTACTCTCATGTAATATGAAAATCAATAAAAACAGCATCCTTGATTATGTGAAAACCAAAAGTGTAATGAAAACATACTACCAGGGAAAAAATACATATATAATTTGAAATTTACAACATGTAAATCTAAATATTTTCTTATTCCATCATCATATAGAAGACATTTGGGGGGCATTAATGTCTTTATTTTTCTCTGCACTTATATCACAGGAATATCTGGACCACATATTATGATTCACTAAGAAAGCAGCTCAAGGCTGGGCACGGTGGCTCAAGCCTGTAATCCCAGCACTTTGGGAGGCCGAGGCGGGTGGATCAATGAGGTCAAGAGATCGAGACCATCCTAGTCAACATGGTGAAACCCCGTCTCTACTAAAAATACAAAAAATTAGCTGGGCATGGTGGCGCGTGCCTGTAGTCCCAGCTACTCAGGAGGCTGAGGCAGGAGAATTGCCTGAACCCAGGAGGTGGAGGTTGCGGTGAGCCAGATCACGCCATTGTACTCCAGCCTGGGTAACAAGAGCGAAACTCCGTCTCAAAAAAAAAAAAAAAAAAAAAAAAAAAAAAAAAAAAAAAAAAAAAAAAAGAAAGAAAGAAAGAAAGAAAGAGAGAGAGACAAAGAAAGAAAGAAAAAGCAGCTCAAAAGAAAGGTTGGGGCTTAACTCCAAACTCCAAAGCTATACTTTGGGCAATGACAATTACCAAAACTTAACTATTACTTAAAATCTTCACCTGTGCCAAAGCTTAAACTAGTTGGAAGAATAATTGTTAAAAACTGTCCTGGAAAGCGTTATCTGGGGGAAATAAATCCATAATGACCACTTCATTAAATAGGTTCTTGTAATTTCTAATGTTGTTATTAATATACACTTGAAATTCCTTACTGAAAACTTTTGCTCAATGTAGAAGCATCTACTGTTTTCTCTAAAAATTTCAGTCACTAGAAAATTATGTATATAAAAGGTTTGCAGCATATGATTATCGATTTAGGATGATATAAACTATATCTACTTCCTAATTCAAACTGCATTGAAGCCCTCAAAATGCCTTTGTTATATATAATTTGAATACTGTTTTAGAATAATTTTATTTTTTAATATAATTTATTATTAAGAATCAAAGAAAAAATTATAGTATTACCTGTAAGATTTTAGGGACTTCAGAAGCCTCTCCAGTGTTACTATTTTTGGAGAGGTTCTTTGAAGCCTGCTGCTAAGCTTTGGCGGAATCCGAATGCAACAATTTCACTTGCTAAAAATTCACCTATTTTATTAGAGTTGTATTTTGTGAGTTACTTCTATTAAACCACTAAGAAATTGCCCACATTTGCCTGTTACTCATACATTTCACCTACATGCGTACATCCACATTCATTTTAAAAGTGATGCTACAAGTTTAAAACCAGCATTATTACAAGGAAATCATTTGGAGCCACGTTTAAGAGAGTAGTGATAATCATGAGTAAATTAGGCATTCAGAGATACATCATTAGTCTTTTGTCTTTATGTCAGAACATACAGAGAGTTCTAGGGATGGTTGTTGCAAAGAAAAAAAAAAAAAACAGGAGAAAGATATGTCTTGCTAACTTTTGTTGCTGGTTCAGTTATTGACTTTCCTGGACCAGTGGACTCACTTAAGCATTTTCAACACAGCCACAGGGGCATAGTCCTGCTTATGAGGTCTTGACCATCCAGAAAACAGAAAATCCTGTTAGTGACCCCTGATATTATCTTCCTTGCGGCATTCGTCCTTATCCCAGATAACTTGTTTCTAACTGCTGGTCTGACTTATCTGAGGATGGAAGATTCGCCTATGGACTGAGAAACTGCAAATGAATCCAAACAGGCAACCCAGTAATTAAGTAATTTCTTCTCCTCTAAGAACACAATAATAGCACTTTCAGGTTTCTCTGTTATTGGAATAATGTAGTGGATATCAGAATTGTTGACTAGTTCTGTGCTCCAAATCTGTGTATGTTTGGATATAATGGCAGAGGAATCTCAACAGAACTTACCTTCTTTTATGTCCTGATGCTTAGAACCATGCAGCTGATGATCCCCCAACTTCTATTTGTCCTCAACATGTTTTTCTTGGCCGTTTCCACTCAACAATTTAAAGCTAGAACTAGGTTGGGGTAAGTTGTCTGAGGACTTTGAAACTGCTCCACAACATGCTGTACTTTATCGTGGATACTCACCCAGTTCATCATTACTGCCTTTGTCTCTGGGGTAGTGTTAGTCAGTGGCTAATCTGAAATCATTTTTCTATTCTTTAGTGAATTATTTTTCCATCACAATCCTCTTGCTGCAATAATTGTGACAGAGTTCCTTCCACTTTATCTCCCAGCACCATTAAAGACTTTATCGGCCCCGATCATCAAGAGCTATAAATCTTCCTATAGGCTCTTGGACAAACACAAAGAAACTACCATATTTTAAACAATATTTTCTAATACGCTGCTTTTGACAAGCAAGATAGTTTGTCCAAAAAGTGTCTTAAGAGTTGACTCAAACCGCTGATGTATCTCTCCTTCCTAATGCAGAAGTGCAGGGTTTCCATGTAATCCTCTCTTCACTTTTTTGTCAGATTTAATATCCCACTCACTTCCTTGGGTAGTTAGAGATTGCTCAGAGAAGTCTGTGGACTTCCTAAATTGCAACAAAAGCCCCTGAGGACAAAACGGATGCTGAGAATAAATGATCTGTAGGAAAGTCAGCGCAAGTGATGCCTCAGCCTAGGAACAGAAGGCATCTTGCCGTAGCAAACTTGGAAATAGATATCACTTTATTTTCTGAGATCGCTCTTCAAAGCTTAAGGTAATAGGTTTACTGTCTTTGAATGTCCTATAAAACTGTATCTGTTATTCCACCCTTTCCTTCTCTCTCCACTAAAATTAATGTAGTTCTGTGGGCTCTCACCATAGGTCCTGAATTTTATAACTACTAAAAACCTCACACAAACATACACACTCACCCATTTAGATCAACGTGCTGAATCTTGAATTCTGAGACTCAAAGCATTGCACTCTCCCATCCCGCTGGGAGTCTGTTTCCATCACCCCTTCTCATTTCACAACACATTAATTCTTTTGGCTTAGCCAGAAAGTGCAATAGTAAATTGCCCCCATCAGCTTGAAAAAGAACTAATGAAGCTTCCCAGCGTGTTTGTTCAATTCATGGCTCTTGATTTCATCTTCATATGCTGAAGTATAGAAAAAATAGCCCTATTTAAACATAGCACAGTAAATAGCAACATGACATTTATTTGCCACCAAAGCCATTTAAAAACAATTCTACATTTTAATCGATATCTAAAGCTATAGTTTACCCCACAAGAAAATTTTGCATTGAAAGATACAATTCTTTTCATAAAATCTCAACATTAATTCTTAATACATCCCAAAGTATCTGGTCTCAGTTAATTCTTAGCAATTGCTAGAGTGGCATTTCCATTTACAAGCACCACCATCATATTCTCTGTATTTTCACCTAAATCATATGGTGGGAATAGAAAAAAGGGCTGAAATGATATATCTCTTTATTTCCCTTATAATTGCATTAAAAGTCATTTCATTCATAACATTTACATTGGGATTTAATGTTGCGGAAGAAGCATAAAATGTGCTTATGTTTTATTTTTTATTAGGCTGTTGAATATAATGATGTTCAAAGCATTGCCCATATATATGTCTGCAGCCCATGATGTGGTCTGAATCACATTGAAGATGTGTATGGAAGCTGGTAGAATAAGTAAAGTTTTATTTTAGTTACTTCAACCAAGGCCTTCATTTTGAAGACTTTAAAAGTTTATAGATGAAATTGTCTCATAGGTGAAATTGTCTTTCAAATTTTATTTTATTCTCACTCTTGAAGTTAACTTGATTCTGAAGAGTAAAACACCACTACATACATGATATATGCAAAGTTGTTTATTTATTATTATTATTTTTTACAAAAATATGGCCTAAAAGAAATAAACTGATTTAGTGCTGATTAAACAGTTTTTGAATACTTCTGGATGCTGAAGTCATGTGATTTTCTAAAAGTTACAGATAATTAAGGTCCTCTCCATCCAAATGCTCGTTCTCTTAAATGAACAAGTAGATTATAACTTGTTGAACAAATTATGCTTGTGCTAAAGAAAAATGATTAGATTATGACTTACTGTATTCTATATTGTTTTGTTGTCCCTATATGAGTAAAATCATTTTTAAAGTGCATTAGAAAATTTCCACTTAATTTCAGCTTACTGATAGCTCACAGACTTCATTATATAGGTATCTGAAAATCTCTTTGTCTTGGCTTCAAATAAATGTCCAACTTTTTTTTCAGAACCTATTAAAGGGAAAGGAGAGAAGATTCCAGCTTCCCTAAAGGAAAAAGGTAATATAATACAATGACATGTGAAGCCACATTGATCCACCCTTTAGATATTCAATTATTTGCAAGAAAGTAATAAATCATTTCATTTTCAGGCTTTCAAAACCATAGCTTTAATTTGCCTTCATATGCTGTTAAGCAAAAGGAAAAAGATTTATATTTCATCATTGAATTCTAAATTATACTGTGAAACAAAAAATGAAAGCATAGCTGTGTCAGAAATACTGTAAAAACTTTAAAAAGTCAGATACTATTCTCATCCATGGATCTGTAGTGAAATGGTGGAATCTACATTTTATAGATATCCAAAGGGGAATCTTAGGAATAGCCATGGAAACCGAAGATTTAAGAGAAAATGAAATAGTAAAAATTTCTCGGTGAAATCTTGTGATTCTGTAAGTTCATAGATAATAGAATGATAAAGAAATTGTATAGCTAAGAGGAGCCTGGAAACTGTAGTCCAATCCTCCTGTCTAACAGACGAAATCTGAATAGTCAAGACCTTTTTCAAAGTTATTATAGTTTGCAGTGGAGACAGCATTAGAACTTCAGTCTCCTAAATCAAGCACTGTGCCTTTTCTAATGTGCCATGTTGCATCTCCAGCCTTTGCATTGTGATAGGCTTGAAGTCAGATGGATTCTGACATGCCATACATTGAGTACATCCCCTAAAACACAAATAAACTTGCCAAATCCAATGTAATATATTTAACCTCTAACTAATCCAAGTATATTCTGTGGGCATGGCCTTGTGCTCAGAGTTGTCTAATATTTCTTAGTGTCAGTGAACACCAAAAAAAAAATTTCCATTGTGTCTATATCAATGAGTCACTGAAATTATAAAAACCATGTAATATACTTACTATTGTGAATGTTAGAACAAGAACTGTTTCCCCATTTACTCTGAAGAGAAGATCTGTGTAAAATATTGACCAGACTTAGTAGAGGGACTTAGTGGTAAAAGTTTCATCTTACTGGGATTATTCATTGTTAAGAGGATTTCTGGTAAGCTTACATAAGCATGGATTGGGGTTGGGAGTGGTATGGAGATCAGCAGGAGAAGAAAGCTGACAGAACTATCAGTCAGAGAAACGAAGGATGCGTGGAGAGCCCCCATTAGTGAGTGTAGCAATGTATAAAACTGTACCCTTAAGTCATACTTTCCTAATTTTGCAATTAATTTTAAAGATAATTGTTATTTAATGAAATGTAAGAGCACATGATTTTTTTCTCAGCTCCATACATACCTAATTTAAAAAATATTAAAAGCAACATGGCTTTTAATATTTTAACATGGCACTTATGCCTTGCTTTAGAAATATGTTATTGTAACTAAAACTTTGTTTTCATCAGCTATTATGGCAGTTACTTTATTGATATACACTATTTAGTTATTTTGGCATAATATGCAAATTAGTATATTTTGTCTTGCAAGAGGATTCCTATATGTTATTTTAAATTTCTAACAGGCAGATACATAGTGCTACATTTCAGTATTCAAAGTTTAAATTAATTGAGAAAGTTAAGAAAAATATACTGGACTTACCTAAACGTTCATTCATCTTAAATAAATTCTAGGTTTCTTTAACATTATCTTACTGTTGGTTGACTTGGACATTACATAACAATGTAAGTTGAAATTATTAGATACCATTAAGTAATTTAATCACACAATGATGCAATATTTCTTTTGCCAATATAAGGTGGAAATATTTTTAAATGTGCAGACAGGACTATTACATATGTCTACATTTTTATTTTAAAGTTTAGTTTTTAGTCATTTTAGTTTCTGATTTCTGGAAATATCTACTCAAGAATTTTCTTCTTCTACTCTTCCAAATATGTTCTTTCCATAATCCCACACTAGGTGGTTGGATCTAGCACCAGCCAATTCATTGTTAGAGATATTAGCGATGGGCACAGGGTCAACATATATCATATTGAAGAAGATATATTAGTTAAAGCCTCATTTCACTAATACTGAAGTTTTACTTCATTATACCATTTTCTTCCTAATTTTTAGTGAGGACTAGGAGTAGACAATGATTTGTACAAAAAGTCAATTAAATGTAATCACCAGAATAATTATTTTAAATCTCATTGCATTATTATTATTTAAGAAATTGAGCCCTTAAATTACTGTCAGGATTTTAATTAGTCATTTTTATTTTTCCCATTGAGAGTGACAATGATCTCTCCTAGATATTTGCCAGACTATTAATGGTGCTTTAAAATTTTATGCATTGAATTTCTTCTTCTTTGTTGTTGCAAACAACCAGCCAAAACTCAGACCTGTGATGCTGAATGTGAATGACAACTCTTGAACATTTTATCAGCAAAGTGGGATCATATCATGCAAAGTGACTTTGACTTTCACCTGTAAGAGATGTTGTCTCTTTAGGCTGTCTTTCGTTAAAGGGGATCAGTACCATCTCACACATATTGGAACAGTCACATCTCAAATAAATCTTTACTAACAGGAATTAACTTTAAAAGAAAGTTTTTTAAGTTAAAGGTTTAACCCTTCTTAGCAATTACAGAGCTGCTTAAACGGTTTCGTTAAAGGAGCATCAGATATAATATGACAATATCATGCACAATTAAATGAGAAATTAATCTATTGTGTATTAATCTTATAGTATTTAAATAGTCACAACATATTCTTCTTGAGTAAAGGTAGAACCATGTTCTAGTTTATGCTGTTATATCTGGTTATGCACTAAACCCTCCTACTGAATTAAAATAAAAATGTTGTTCAGGACTCATGACGAGAGATTCTGATTCAGTAATCATGTATTGGAGATAAGAACTCTGGCTTTTTAACTCTAATTTTCCAGGAAAATGGAAGCATGTGTTCAAGATTTGAAGACTTTTGTCATCTTCAGTACTTAAAATGAAAGATAAAATATAGATGGATAAATTTAAAAAGACATAACCATGTGCAATCAAGAGGGAACCATTAATTAGTTTTGAAAAACAGAGTGAAAACAAGGTAGTAAGCCAGAATGAAGCTGTATGGGTGCTGGGCTCTGGATCCTTAAACAGAACTGCTGACCTGGAGTTGTGTTTCTGTGTGATTAAGGCAATAACGTTCATTGGAATAAGCAGGGATTTTATGCAAGTCTCACTGCAATTAACCAGGCACTGAAGTGGAGCCCCTACTCAAGAAAAGAAAAGTGAAAAAATTGGTTGCTTTAAGTAGTTCTCTGGGGCTACAGATCAAGAAAATGCAGACCCAGGAAAATGGTGAAAATAAACTCAGCCCCTTATTTAGGACCTGAAGCAGCAGGGATAAGATAGGCATTACCCACAAACAAAATGAATAAGAGAAATTAGCAAAACTTCTGGATACAAGATCATCCTATGAAAATTAATGTTTAGCATTCCTAAACATAAGTGATGAATAATTCAAAAATTTATTAGTTCAGGGTACCCTATTCACAATGGAAACAAACTCTGTTACAAAGAACAAAAGTATCTAAATATTGACGACACCTTTATGTAAAAAATAATGAAAATAATTTTGAAATCCAGTTTTAAAGGCCTGAATAAGTGAAGCAATGTTAAAAAGATTAAGGTTCATCTCAAAAATTCCAGTTTTAAAGTTATTTAGTGTTCTGATTCTGTTTAAACTGACATAACAGGAATGCATTTTTCTTTTGAAATTGATAACTCTAAGAAGATTCGATTAATCAATATACTTTAGTCACCACACTAAATTTTAAAAATTTTCCAATAGTATTGCAATTCACTTATGTCACCTTCACTCATGTCACTGTCATTCTCTAAGAAATATTAGAACTTGCACTAAAATATTTTCATAGTCTAATAGTGGGTCCAGAATATTTGGTTTAGTAATAAACATGAGTATTTTAATTTTTCTGTACTTTTTCTGAGTTTTTTTGGTACCTAGTCTCTAATATAATTTCTTAACATGATTTAATTTTGCTCTGAAGTATTTTTAAGGAGAAATATTACAACTATCATGTAAACAGTGAAGAAATTGATGCCCAAAGATTAAATGATTATTTAAGATTTTTATGCTGGATTAGCTACCTAGCATCAGACTTAATAACCACTAAAAATAATCTTACTTTTCTTTTTTTTCAGTACTAGCATATATTAGCAAAAGTTGTCCTAACACGTAGTCAAAATTTTTGTCTTTATAAAAATTTTATTGTGTTTGTTAGAAATGGAAGAAGGTTACAGATAATCTGTTGATTAAAAAAAAAAATTAAAAAAAAAATAAGACCAACCAGGATTCTGAAGAATGAAGTGTTAGAAGAACCCTTTAAAATTCATGATTACTCATTTTCTGAAGAATTGTTAAAGTGAAAGTTGGACCCATAACAGTAGTACTTTCACTTTAAGCAGCAATTTACAGCCTAACACAGTTGTTTGTCCACCATGTCAAAATGCTAAGTTGATAGGATGGAAAGAGGTTGTGGATTATTTTAAAAAGTAGTTGAGGAGGCCAGGATTTTCTCTGCAAGCATTGGCTTAACAGAAGTATTATATCCAAGCACTCTGAATTTTTATTTTCTTCATCCAAAATGTTAATGTACAACAACAATATGTGTACAGCTGTATGTATGTGAAATACATGTGCAAGTCTAAGTGGAGAGCTCCAATATTTCTTCCTTGGTATTTTTTAAATGTAACCCCTCATTAAAAAGACAAAATAGAATGAAAGAATGGGTCACTATCACACTGCAAGCCCTCTTATCATATTTTATGCATATGTTCTGATATCCTTCTCTCCTTGAAGGGAAATCATTTTCTTTCTTTCTTTTTTTTTTTTTTTTTTTTTTTTTTTTTTTTTTTTTTTTAAGAAATGAGGTCTTGCTATGTGGCTCAGGCTGGCCTCAAACTCTTGGGCTCAGGAGATCCTCCTGCTTCAGCCTCCTGAGTACCTGGAATTGTAAACATGTACCTTTCTGTCCGTTAACATTTTAAAAATATATTATTTCTACTCTGAGGTCATCTATTACTTTTACATTTTTGAACAAAATACAAGATGACTCATACTTAAACCTATGACTTTTTATCTACTTAATTGATTATTCTCACTTCAAATTCAAGAAAATCAATCCTGGTACCCAGAAAAACAAGCAAGAGTCTAGTAACTTCCCCTCAATAAAGGAAAACCAAGGAATGTCTGCTTATTTACCTTGGTAAGCGGCTTTTGCACAACTTCCTGAACTCATTGAATAGTTTAAAGTCAGCAGGCTCATTACCTGAAATATTTCCAACCAGCTGTCTGCCATCTTCAAATAACATCACAGGGCTTGGTTCTGACTATTTTTTGCAGGACCTACAAATGTGTGCAGCCACTTCCAATTATATCTTGCCCATTTAAATGCACACTCTTCTTATTGGGAAGCTTCAAGGAGGGAAAGAATAATGAGGCACATATAAGCAAGCATAAAAGAAAGAACAGATAAAAACAGAGTGACACTATCAGAAGTGTGGTACATTGCATTTAGCATATACAAAGGACAAAAGACCATGAAAATGAAATGATGACAGAATAAGGCAGAGACAGTGTATGCATTTATTCTGTGCTGCAAGGAGAGACTGCCCTATGGCCCATTTTATGTTTTTAATGTCCACTCAGCAAAGCTTTTCTGTGAGCATCAAACTCCTATGGGAATTTTGCCAAGGAAGAATTGCAGAATCAGGACTTAGGCATAAAGCATTGAGTCATGAACTAAGCGCCTGCATTACAAACTGGAGCCAGTTTAGAACTATAGCTACAGAAACTTATCAAGCATAATTGTTTTTGTTTTGCTTCCATTGTTGACTTAATGGATCTGAGAGGTGTGTGAGAGAGACAGAAACAGATACAGAGAGACAGAGAACATGTGTGTGTAGAGTTGTGCTTGTGTGTGTGCCTATGTGTTACGGAAAAAGCCCTGATGTCAGTAGTTTCAGGCTCTAGCTTCCTGAAATAACTAGTGATAAACAAATTAGTTCATGTAGCCACTCTAAATAGTTTTACCAGACTGAGACAAATTAAATATAAATATCTGAAGATAATGTGCACCAGGGTTTAATGTCTGGTGAATCAGTTCTAATGTTCTTTTCCACACATATAAGGGTTTTGGATAGTGAGACAGGGATTCTGCTTCATATTTTTGGATTAAACACCCTAAAAATGAAGTTAGCATTTTGATTTTCCTGTCATTTTGAAGCAGCATTTTAATTTTAATTTTGTTATGTATCCACAAAAATGTTTTAGTGTTCACATAATGTTCTGTGGATATTCTAGGCAGTGAGGCTTCAAAGATGAAAAGACAAATTCCCTGTCCTCAAAGATCTCACAAGACAGTGATAAGAGCTGGGACAGAGGAAGAGCAAAGTGTTTGCCAATGCGCCCTTAAATAAGGCAGACCAAATTTTAATCCAATCAGTGGACATCTATTATTTCAATATTAGTACTTGAATGTACAGGAAATGTTTGTTAAATTATCCAGACTAATTTAGCCACAAATTCCTGGTATAATTATAATATTCCCATTTCGAAAGGTAAAAACATGAAAATTTGGAGAGTTTCAGAGACCACACATTAGATCATTTGGTTAATAAAGGAAATTAATTTCAAACTGAGGAATTGTTTGATTAGTTAGCTTTTGCCTGTTTGTTTTTCTTCAACTGCAGCGGCAAAAATTATCTCGGCAACTCCTTGACCGGGATGAGGTTGAACTATCACTTGAGAATATCATCACCTTGCTGCTTTATTATGCATGGAAGGATTTCTCAATTCATGAGCAAAGATGATACTAATTTAGAAAAATAATCAGGGAAAATGGGAGCATAGAGAATGCAAAGTGTCAAGACCATATGGACTTGGCTAAATAAGAGAAAGGAAAATGTTAAACAGTTAGTAGAATATTGAAGTAAAGAAATGTACAGCCAGATAAGATGAAAAGCTGTGTAGTAGCAGATGTCAGGTGTTGGTTTGCTGTGTGACTTCACCCAAAGTTAGAACAGTTTCTTCTCTTGGCAGTCTATGAAATGAAGAAGTTCAAAATCAAACTCAAAGGCAGTCAAATCTTACCTTTTTCACAGTTATATTTATCTGGACCACAAAGCAATGTGTCTGCAGCAGAAGAAATCAAATACCACCTAGTATAGCAGACTGAATCTTTGCAAAATATGCATTCCTCTTAAGACGTGTTTAGCAAGGCTTATCCAATATCTGAAATATTGAAGTCAAGCTATTTAGAGTGACAATATTTCTATATTCCATGCAATAATTTCTCATATAGAAAACAGAATGTGGAAAAGTGTGAGAGTGTGTGTGTTTGTGTGTGTGCGTGCACACACACTGCATTCCATTTGCTCTAAGATAATATAGTTAGGACCACAATGTTGTGAAACTGTGTGTCTGTGTGTGTGTGTAATAGCAATAGCAAGTAGCAGTAGTAGTAGCAGGCTTTCATCTAAGTCCAAATATTCAAGAAATTCTGAATTTAAAAAGGTCCAAATGATGGACAAGCCATGGGTTTGGAATAAATTTATGGATGTTGCTTATGACAAATAAAATTTTTTATTTTAAAATACACATTGTATTTAAAATTGTGTTAGAAAAGTGTGAGAAAAGTAGTTTAAAATATCAATGAAATGACTGATATCCACCATTCACTTAGTACCTGGCACCATTCTAAGTGCTTCATGTATAATTTTCACAGCAATCCTGTTTTCATTAACATGAAAATTGAAGCACTGAGAGTTACTTGCCCAGGTCACACAGTTGCCTGATGTGGATCCCGAACTAGTGTCTGGCAGCCTGATTTTAGACCTATGTCCATTGCCACCATGTTTTCTAGACCCCCTCAAACTAAAACTCACCTATGGTTGACCAGTGATAACACTACTAATGTTCCTTTATGTATTTTACAGAAGTAGGTTTTGTGACCTGCTTTTAAATATAACATCTTCCCATGTCATTAAGTATTGAATACTACTCCAGGAGTATGTGAGATAGTTAGTCATTTTCTATTAATGCTCAGACTGCTTAGTTTTACCAGCTCAATGTAAAAAACCGCATAATTTGATTCATGATTTAAAAAGATTGGTTTGGAAAAATAGAAACCTCTGTGACTATATTGTATATGTTAATTATAATATTAATGACTATTAGTAGCTTGAGTAGATAATACAACATAGATAATACAGATAGACTACTTATAAGATGTAGAATGTGATTTGCTATATAGTTTTTATATATTAAATGCTTAACAGCTTTTAATTCTATCTGTAGCAAATGTAGTTACAGAAGTGTGTTTAAGTGCTTAAACCTTTGAAATTGGGGGAAAAAAACAGAATTCGATTCCCAGTTTTGCCATTTACTTGGGAGTATATAAATGTTCTATTAAGTCTCAGTATTGCTATCTGTAAATTAAGTCTAATAACATTTACCACACAGGCGTGGTGTGTAAGGATTATATAATTTGTCCTTTTTAAAACAAGTATTTGCTGATCTCTCTTCTGTGCAAAGAACAGTCTAAGCACTCCCAAGTATTAGGAAAAATAAAAATTCATCCCAGGACTCATGAAGTTTATATGCTATTAGGGTTAGAGAGCTAATAAACAAATGAATATTTAATATTATATAAAATATATATATAAAGTATATTATATATGTTATCTAAATATAATATAAATAACAAGTTAAGTATATTATATATGTTATCTATATATATTATATAGATAGATAGATATAATATATAATATATAGAGATAACATATATAATATACTTAACTTGTTATTTATATTATATTTAGATATAATATATATCTAATCTAATAAGATATATCTAATCTATATTATATAGATAGATAGATATAATATATAATATATATAGATAACATATATAATATACTTAGAGACTACCATATGGCAAATGCAAAGTGTCACTGGTCGCAAAATAATAATAAATATTATTATTTTATTGCACATGTAAGATATCTATGTGCTAAAGAAGCAACTGTGATACAAAATAAAATGAGAAAAAATTAATATTTAGATTTCTTTCTGCAAAGTACTTAAAATAGAGGCATTCCAAAAAGAATGTGGATTCTTGGGATTTATATATTGAATACATTTCTTTCTTTTTCTTTTATGAAGACAAAGCAGAGACTCCTAAACAGGGTTTGTCCTTCTGACTTAAGCACTTGCATGCTGAAATTTTGGTCTGCTTGTTCCACTTGAAAACACTGTTGATGACATTGAAAAATCATTAATGAAGCTCCCTTCCCCACGCCCATCAGCTATTTACATTTCACAAATGAAATCAACAGCCTGAAAAAGTGCTGCACAGGAAATGGCAGGCTGTCTGCCTCAACAACAGCATGGGGACTTCTTGGTCCCAAATTTTTGCAGTGCCTGTATGTGTAACCCAAAATGAAGGGCTCCAGTGGTAAATGTTTATAGAAATTGGATATTTTATTATACAACAATAAGTAGTGGTAGATAAAATGAAACAGTGAAAATGTAATGAAAAATAAATACTCACCTTCCATCTCTCTGATCTCCCAGTCCCAATGGCCCCTATTAACAACTGTCCTTTGTTTCCTGAAGCATTTCATTATAACTTTTTATTAAACTTTATATACGGAGAAAGTTTATATATATATATATATATGCACACACATATGTAAATATATATATATATATATATATATATATATATATATATATATATAGTAGTTTTTATATGACTTGAAACAAATCCTAGTTAGAAACTGCAGTCTCATCTGGCTCAAAAAATAAACACTTTACTGTCGGTGGAAATGCCATCTACAAAATGAGGGCATTGAGTTCTTAAAAAATCAAGTAGCCTAATAAAAGAGCTGCTCAACTTAGAAAATCTGTTGCCAATTTCTCACATATCAATTCTTGGCTCGAATATTCAAATGTAAAATCCCAATTCTGTTAAAAAAAAAGAAAATTACTTTGAAAGATCATACAATTTGAGTTTATGAGCAATAATTTAAAAATAGCTAAGCTCTTTCTATACATCACTGCTAACTCTCACATCAATTTTACAGCATTATTTTCTCCATTTAAGCAATGATAGAATAAAGACTTGAGGTTTTAAATAATGTCCAAGTTCACAAAATTTAGAAAATGGGCTTTCTTTTAAAGTCAGATTATAAAACCTAAAAACCTACTCTTCATACACCAGAAGAACTTGTCCTGAGGTCATCTTTAGCATTACTGATCACATAACACTAAAAAGCCAGTAGTTCTAGTAGGAAGGTTCACAGCCACACGTTAGATAGTACATGTTCATAAGGGTGCTTCTAAAGTTCTGTGTACAGGCTAGAAGTTGGTTCTGGTTGTATTGTATCCATGGCTGATAAAAATATTCTTCAAAGGTTTTATTTTTCTTCCAAATGATCGTTTGACAAATATTAAGGCTGAGAAGATTTCATTTCAAGATTACAGTAACAATGTGATTGACAGGGTGAGAACTGTGTGTTGGGTGGGAAGCAAGGCTGTTTAAAATAGATACCTAGGCCGGGCGCGGGTAGTCCCAGCACTTTGGGAGGCTGAGGCGGGTGGATCACGAGGTTGACCAGGATCGAGACCATCCTGGTCAACATGGTGAAACCCCGTCTCTACTAAAAATACAAAAAATCAGCTGGGCACGGTGGCACTTGCCTGTAATCCCAGCTACTCAAGAGGCTGAGGCAGGAGAATTGCTTGAACCCAGGAGGCGGAGGTTGCGGTGAGCTGAGATCGCGCCATTGCACTCCAGCCTGGGTAACAAGAGTGAAACTCCGTCTCAAAATAAAATAAAATAAAATAAAATAAAAAATAAAATGATACTTATTCTTGATGAGCAAAATCCTAATGAACTGTGTCCTAGGAAGAAAAGATTTAAATTTCTGGGAATTTGTTTCTAAGAAATCCAATATTCAAATCGGCCACACTTCAAAAACAAAACCAAGAAGGAGACCAAGATCATACTATCGAGACCTCGGGATATGACCCCATGTGAAGGGGCATAGGCTGGGAAAATGGAATCTTAGTTCTGCCACCTGGCAGCTGGATGAGCTTCTGCAAACTAATTTCTGTAAGCTTCAGTCACTTCATCTACCAAATGGAGATTAAAACAGCATGTACTTCGTAGAATAATGGAATAATACAAGTTAGCAATTGACCAGCACTTGAGCCATAATAAGCACTCCAGAAAAAATAATTCTCATTACTAGAATTGTGCTAATTTGCTTGAAAGTTTAAACTATGCTGTTGATCTAGCATAGACTCAATAAAGACAAAATTATTAGAGAAAAAAAATGTTGTTTCCTTTCTAATGAAGCCCAAAACCCATCAGAACTCACCACCAAAAAAGAATTGTGTTATTGTAGACTAAGTAATTGCATAAGAATGAACTTTAGACTAAACTGGTTGGGACAAAACATAGTGTCAGGAAACTCAATAATTGAAGATATCATTCAATTGTTAATTGAAAGTATCATTCAATTATTGGAGGCCATATTTGCTATCATTGGACATATAAATATATCACTTATATTTTTTAAAAAAGATACTAAAACAAAATATAAATGCAACAGCCATGTGACAATGAATTTTTATCTCTAGTTCTAGAGGCATAAGATGAATCAATTTCTTTTAAGATTATAGATACACAAGAGGGAGCCTTTGGTCTTTCTATATACTCCATTTATTTCACTCATCCATTCCTTCAACAACATTTATTGATCATATGCCCCATATCAGATATTTCATCCAGTGCTGATATTTGAGTTATAAACAAAGCACAGTTCTTGCCTTAATGGAGCTTGAAATCTAAACAGTGGTTACAGACAATAACAAAATTTCCTAAAATACTATGGCTCACAGAAAACGTTAAAATAGGGTACAGCTACCAAGTGAAGCGAATGGGTCAAAAAGGGAGAAAATATGTGCCCAAGAGTGTCAGAGTGCATTAATAGCACTGATACTACTTTTTACAGGAAGCAGGATGTAAACGGCTATGACATTCTTTATTATACAAAATTCTGCAGTTAAATTAGTTTTTTACATTGTAACTACAGAAAATTAGACACTGCTAGGCTAAAACCCAAATAAAGCTAGTAGCATTATCCCTTATATGTAATTTATGCTCAGTAGATATTCCAACTATGAGCTCAGTTATTCTTCTGCTGTTTGAAGGGAAGAAAACTATAATGTACCAGAACTCTCCCGTTAATCACAAGAAGATTCTATGCCAAGAATAGAGAACTATAAAGCCTAGGCAAACTTGGCTAAATAAAAGGATAGACTGGCCACATAAAAATATAGTCAACTATCTTATTTGTTAGGGTGGTGCTGTAAATATTACTTGAATAGTTTAAAAAAGCTATGAATTTATTCTATACTGGTATTTTTAGAATGCAGAATTTCTGGACAAAAGACATTGTCCCAGGACAGTAAGAGAACAAGATACTTTATTTCACTGATTGTTTATATATTAAATTTAAGTAAAATTAATTTAGTTTATAAAATTAATAATTATAAAAATACAAAACAATAATTATATAATTTTGAAATTATTGAATTAACCACCAGGTGGAGCCCCATGAATTAAATGTCTGGTAGTCAAAAACAGAAAATTGCTTAAATTGGTCAGATTAGGAAAATTTTTGACATTTTTCTTCGGAACAATTTTTATTAATTTTTGAAATTTATAATATTTAGAGAACTCATAAATTATAAAACTGGGTTTTTATTAAAGACAAGAAGCCAAATTACTTGATTAGAATGAAACTTTTTGCAAACTGGATTGTAAAATTAAAGTATTTTTGCTTACATTACTTTATAATTTACTAAAGATAGATATTCCATTAATAGTTTGATAACAGTATGTAACTATAATTAAAATTGAGAACAGACAAGTAAAATCAGTGAAGCCAACCTATTAATCCACATTGTATTATTTTTCAAATCTTATTTGTTTTCCATTTTGTTTGTATTTGTTTATGTGTATATTTTACCACAGAACCTGAAACTAAAAAAGATGAAAAGATGTCAAAAGCAGGTAAGGATGTTTTATAAGATTTACGTACAAGGAGATGTTCTGTTAAGTTGGAACAAAGCTTAAAGTTTTACAGTTTTAAAATCACAGCAGCTTGATAAAACCTTTAGACATCCAAAACATTTTAAAAATACTGATGCTACCTGCCATATATTTTATAAGTAATAAGCAATAAAATTAAACGTATGCTAAAGTTATCAAAAATTCCTTGCTTTCTGATAGCAGATTTTGGGTAAGTTTATCAAAGCACTAGAACCATTAGCAGATACTGCTCTTTGTTTATTTGCTGGGCAATTGAACACTGTTTATGAAATGCTCAGAGGGTAACTTAAATGTCAGAAGCTCCGGACAGAGTGTAGCAAATGCCTAAAATTTATTGTTATCACGGATTGAGTTTTATAAACTTACATTTATCTACTTTCAACCATTTTCGATATCCAGAAAAGGAATTCCACGTGATTCAACCCAACAGATTCCACACTTTTCTTTCCCACTATTAAATATGCAAATATTTTATGGAGAAGTAATCTATTGCCCTATTGGTCACTAATTTGAAAACTGAAATACTTTTAAAATAGACTTTCTGAAAACACGTTTTGCAAGGGAAGAAGTCAAGAGATTAGCTGGGCACTCAAGGCAAGTGATGAAAGTTGAGTGGTTAAATATTATAAAATAGGGGAAAATGTAGAAAAGAAAGACAATAAATCTTAAGGAAAATTTCAATTACAGTCTTTCTATGGCTAATCCTAATGCACGTATTTTATATCTATATAAGGAAATTTGTGTTTTTATGTCTATCTATGTAAAAGAAAGTTATATATATATAAATATATAATAATATATATAAATATATATATATTTCTCTGAATAGCAGAAGTACCACATAAAAGCAGACATTCATGTTGTTAGTCTAAAAATATTTGCATATACTCATTTGTACAAATATTAATCTATATTTAAGCAATTATTTTCATTAATGTTTTTATGTATATTTTAAATATTAAATAAAGTCACTTCTCTTAAGAGTACTACTATCAGATCAGAATAAATTGTTTAAGTTATTTTCTTATTTTTAGGTGAATGAGCCTGCCCATTTAAAGTAATTTTATATGATTTTAAAACATGCATTCTTTGGAAGATCAATGAAAGGTTGAACAATTTTAAACTGCAGAAAAACAGCATAATAGAGAGAAAATGATATATTAAATGTTTACATCAAAAGTTACAACTGAACTTTAGATATACCTACAGAAAGGAAAAACTGCATACAAAAAAATGCCTTATTATTGTCAGTACATTTACTGGAGTAGTGAAAGCTCACTAATCAGATAAAGGTGAGTTAGTTGTGCTTTTCTACTTACATAACATTGTATTTTATGCTTTATTTTACTGATGAAATAGAAAAAGTAAGATATGCACTAATAATTTTCTATTATTACTTAAATTTTATTTTAAGTTCAGGGGTACATGTGCAGGATGTACAGGTTTGTTATATAGGCAAAGGTGTGTCATGGTGTAACCGGGTCTTTTTCTTGGGTGCTGGTGAGGCAACGCTCCCCTAAGAGAATGCTGTGGGTTCTTGGCCTCCAATCTCTTAAGGAATAAGCGATGGGACAGCTGCAGCTGCTCTATATGCTTATAAAAGTAAATATTGGACCCAAGAAGTGTTGCAGAAAGGTGATTTTATGTAGGTAGAGAAAAGAGAAGGAAAGGAGAAGAGAAAGATTTCCACGAAGAGTGTGGAAGGGGATTCCAGAGGGGAAATTGAGAGGGGAAAGCGAGTTCCCACCGTGTGGGATGGGACTCCAGAAAACTGGAAATTCAGCGTGGGTGAAGGAGCAGGGAAATTTATCCTGGGAGAAATTCCCACCTTCCCAAGTTCCTCTGGCCAATGAAAGGAGTTCCTTAGAACTTCCGCTGGAGTGATTGACTTTTAGTTTCTTCCTGCACCTGCGAAATTCAAGCATAAACTGTTAAATCTCCCAGATGGAGAGAGATGGGAGGGGAGCGTAGCACTGGGAAATTCTCACCCTTAAAACTATGACCCCTCATCCGCCCTGAAAGAGAACACAGTCCTCAATGGGGGTTTGTTATACCAATTATTCCATCACCCAGGTGTTAAGCCTAGTATCCATTAGTTATTTTTTCTGATCCTTTCCCTCCCTCCATGAGAACATGTGGAATTTGGTTTTCTGTTCTTGCACTAGTTGCCTAAGGATAATGGTCCCCAGCTTCATTCATGTCACTGCAAAGGACATGATCTTGTTCTTTTTCATGGCTGCATAGTATTCTGTGGTGTATATATACCACATTTTATTTATCCATTTTATCATTGATGGCATTAGAATTGATTCTATGTTTTTGCTATAGTGATGCAATGAACATATGTGTGCATGTGTCTTTATAATAAAAGGATTTATATTCCTTTGGGTAGACACCCAGTAATGGGATTGCTGTGTTAAATGGTACACCACATTGGTCATTGATGAATTGCCCCACTGTTTTTCCACAATGGTTGAACTAATTTACACTTTCACAAACAGTGTGTATGTGCTCCTTTTTCTCTACAACCTCACTAGCATCTGTTATTTTTTTACTTTAATGTTACCCATTCTGGCCGATGTGAGATGATATTTCACTGTGGTTTTGATTTGCATTTCTCTAATAATCGATAATATTAAGCCTTTTTCATACATTTGTTGGCTGCATGTATGTCTGCTCTTGAAAAGTGTCTGTTCATTTCCTTTGTCCACTTTTTAATGACTTCTTTTTCTTGTAAATTTGTTTAAGTTCCTTATAGATTAGACCTCTGTCAGACACGTAGTTTGCAAAAATTTTCTTCCATTCTGTAGGTTGTCTGTTTACTCTGTTAGTAGTTTCTTTTGCCGTGCAGAAGCTCTTTGGTTTAATTAGATACCATTTGTCAATTTTTGCTTTTGTTGCAATTGCTTTTGGTGTCTTCCTCATAAAATCTTTGCCAGTGTCTATGTCCTGAACTGCATTGTCTTTGTCTTTTTCCAGGCTTTTTATACTTTTAAGTTTTACATTTAAGTATTTATCTATCTTGAGTTAATTTTTATATATGGTAGGGATCCAGTTTCAACTTTCTGCATATGGCTAACCAGTTATTCTAGCACCATTTATTGAATAAAGAATCCTGTCAGTTTTGTCGAAGATCGGTTAGTTGTAAGTGTGTGGTCTTATTTCTGGGTTCTCTATTCTGTTCTTTTGGTCTATGTGTCTATTTTTGTACGATGCTGTTTTGGTTACTGTAGCCCTAGAGCATAGTTTGAAGTCAGGTAACATGCCTCCAGCTCTGTTCTTTTTGCTTAGGATTGCCTTGGATCTTTAGACTCTTTTTTGGTTCCATATGAATTTTAAAATAGTTTTTCCAGTTCTGTGAAGAATGTCAATGGTAGTTTAATGGGAATAAAAATACCTAGGATGGAGTTCCCAGGGGGAAAGGCAGGCTGCTATATTTGCTGTTTGGGTGACTCAGCTGTGCTAGCCTGTAGGCTTTGGAGACCCCAAGCCAACCTGGGCAGAAGTGGTACTCCAGCATGGCACAGCTGCTCTACAAAAGTGTAACTACATTGCTTCATTAAGCAGGTCCCTAATCCTGTTCCTCCTGATTGGATGAGACCTCCCAACCAGGGCCTAAAGCTACCTCCTATAGGTGTGTTGGGGCTGGCACCAGGTCCATACCCCTCTTGGACACAGCTCGCAGAGGAAAGGACAGGCTGCCATCTTTGCTGTTTTGCAGTCTTCATTGGTGATACCCTCAGGTACTGGAAAATTTGACTGACTAGGGTTTGGAGCAGACACTGAGCAAACCACAGAAGCTCCATGGAAAGGAGGCCAGACTGTTTAAAGAAAAACACAAACAAAAAACTCCATTCAATGATCAGCAACCTCAAAGACTGAAGGTGGATAAGCTCACAAAGATGAGAAAGAATCAGTGCAAGAATGCTAAAAACTCAAAAAGCCAGAGTACCATCCTCCCTTAAAATGACCATATCACCTCTCCAGCAAGGAGCAGGTTCTCACAAAACTTTGTCATCAAAATAGTAGCAAGAAAGACTACAAAATCACTATAGTAATACAGCATGTACTGCAGTTAATTTTATACAGTTATCATTTAATACTGCATCTTTGTTTGCTTACCTTTCCCTTGACTTTACCTTGTATGATCTGAAAGTGTTTCTAGTAAAAGTTTAGACAAATATTACCTTTTTATAATTGATTTGCATATTTGTGTATTTTATGGTAACATGACAAAACAGACGAGTACCAACATATATTTTATGCAGTTATGACATATCTCTTTTTTTTATACTTTTACACAAGGCAGTTCATGTGTGATTTTTCAAATTGTTGCAAACCTCCCCCAAAATTTCTCATGTATTTATTGAAATAAAAATCCATTTATAAGTGAACCTGCCCAGTTCAAATCGTGTTATTCAAGAGTCAACTGTATAAGAGCAGCTGAGACAAGGAGATTAATATAAAGTACGATGGAAATAGTGTTGGCCTTATACTAAAGATCCATGTACTTGACTCCCTTTGCCCCTTGTTTAGGGGTGTAACTTTACTTAAATTACTTAATGTTTCCAAACATTAATTTGCTTATCTATTGAGTGAAGCTCATCGTATTCATCTCACAGGTTTGATGCATGAAACAGAAGTGATGCTTTCTACTTGGTTCAGTGTCAGTATGATAGCTGTCTTTAGGAGCTAGCCCAGAGACAGGAGTAAGCACAGCACTGGTGAGGAGAGGACTAAGGAAATTCCAGGGGTCACATGGCTAGCAGAAGACGGCAAAGCTGCAGTAGCAGGATACAGCCATATGAAGGTAGCTCTTTAAATCCAGGAGTGGTGGCTTAGAAGACTAAAGTGACCTTTTAATTCTTGAGGTCATAATTGAGAAGAAGGTAGAATTGTTAGTCTTATAATGGCACACAGAGTTCAATTCTAAGAAAAAAATCAGGAGTTTGAACCAGAATCCTTTTATAACAATCTAGGTATTATAAAATAAAAGTAGGAGCAGCACAAAGGTGGCATAAAGAGAAAGCAATGATCTTCCAATGTTTATATTAAATTAATTAACCTTGATTACTTTCAGAATTATTTAGAGCCATGACTAATATTTAGTAAATTATTTTTTGTTTTAAAAAAATCACTCAACTTTCAAACCTGTTGAAAACTACTAATGACATTTTGTTACATATTCCTTCAAGCCTGTGAGTACATATGCTTTAAAACAATGATCATTCTCTCTGTACTATGCTATAATGACTTTTGTAATCATCAAACTGTTTCATAGGAAAATAATAGATATTGATGACATTAGTTCTGTATAACTACAAGGTCGGAAGCATGAGAGGATGGAGAAGGTGATTAACTAGAAGTTGCAAAGGGTATTCAAGTGGGGTGGATGCTTATGGAGTGTCTACACAGAGATATTCTATAGACACTTGTAGGTTGGGAACATTTTGAACTTCTGAGGTGAGAGGTTTAGAGTAGAAAACAAAGGAAAGAAAGGGTTCTTCGAAGCTGAGAAAAAGGAAACTTATACATTGTTGATGGGAATGTAAATTAGCCACAGTGGAAAGTCGTTCAGAGATTTCTCAAAGAACTTGAAACAGAACTACCATTCAACCCAGCAATTGCATTACTGGGTGTTTATCCAAAAGAAAACAAATCATTTTACCAAAAAAACACATGCACTCATATGTTCATTATAGCACTCTTCACAATAGCAAAGACATGGAATCAATCTAGGTGCCCGTCCATGTTGGATTGGATAAAGAAAATGTGGTACATATACATGATGAAATACTATGCAGCCATAAAATGAATAAAATCATGTCTCTATAGCAACATTGATGCAGCTAAGTGGATCAGTGCAGGAACAGAAAAGCAAATATGCAAGCTCTCAGTTATAAGTGGGAGCAAAACATAGATACTCATGGACTTAAAGATGGCAGAAATAGACAGTTGGGACTACTGGAGAGGGGAGAGAGAGAGGGAATAAAGGATTGAAAAACTAACTATTGGGTGCTATGCTCACTATCTCGGTGATGGGATCATTGGTTCCCCAAACCTCAATATCACACAATATACCCAGGTAACAACCCTGTACATGTACCCTTTAAACCTAAAATAAAAGCTGAAATTGTTTTTTAAATTGAGCATAAGAAAAAAGGAAAGAACTGAGAACAACTTAAAAAGGCAAAAGAACTAGTGAAGAGAAGTAAAGTATTACCAGAAACATCAGACAATGCAGTGTGCCAGCCTCTCAGAGTAGAGACACTTTCAGGAAAATGTGGGAATGTCCAGGGTCAGTGTCAATGTCTCAGAAAGGTCATGAGGGTATGATGAGTGAGACAAAGCCATTACATATGACAAAAAACCCTGCCATCCAGTGAGCTTTTGAAGAGTGTTTTTAGCAGAGTGGTGGAAACAGAAATTAGTTTATAGGAATTAAGAAGATAACATATCAATCATAAGTGAAGAAAATGCATAAGCTATTTTTGTGAAGATGTTGTTGTTAAAGGGAGGCCAAAAGTGATATTTTTGTAAGTAGAATCAAAGAAATGTTTTTACTGTCTTCATGTTTATGATAGGATAAAGTAGTCCATGAACAGGATGAGCAAGAAACCAACACAGAGAGATATTAATTAAGAAAGAACCATCCCAGATATAAGAAGTGTTGGAATACATACTCTAGGTGGAAGAAATTTTTTTAATTAAGAGGAAGAAAAAGTTTCCCCAGAATTTTGAGGGAATAATGAAAAGATAAGTTAAATTAAAGCTTAGTATTTTTGAAGAATTACTGTTTGGTAATCTTTTCTTCTAAATCTGCTCCCATGAAGGTAACCAATAACATATTTGTTGCCAAATTCAGGGGATGGTTTTCTTGCTTATTATGACCCCTTGGCAATGTTAGACAATGTTTACCATCTCTTATTTCTCAGAAAAAGAAAAAAATTCTTTCTTTGGCAAAGCTAAATCATTTAATTCACAACTGTTAAATATGAAACAACAAAATATGACTATGCTTTTAAGTACTGGAGCAACAGTATAACAATTATTTATTTTTAGCATAGTATATTATTAGACACTAAATTTCTTTTTTTTACCCTTTTATAAAAATGATGGCAAACATGATATGCATTTGAAGTAAAAATAAAATCATAAAGATAAATTTATAAATGTCATGTTCTGTTTGAGAAGAAAGAATTGCAATTCATGGAATACATGCAGACAGGGTGGTATTTGATATGTCCAAAGAACAAAGACAAGATTAAAGGATTTATTCAAAAAGGAGAAATTTAATGTATTGCTCTTTGAGAAAGTTTATTGGCACTAGTGAAGGTTTGGGGAGCTGGCAAGCTTCAATTAGTGAGTTACAGAGGTGAATAAAATTAGTCCTAGAGTTGCAGCAGGATATCACAGAAGCTATAGATAAAACTGGTCTCAGGTTACAACAAGCAATTCCAGCAGTCAAGTATGTGCAGAGAACTACATTCTTGGAGCCCTGTTTTGTGCCGTTTTCTCTCCCTGGCTTTTCTAGACTTTGTTTTACTTCAGTATGGCAAGAATGACCCAATTCAGACTGTCAGCTTTCACATTTTCCCTCTTTTGATCAACATCCTTATCTGAAAGCATCACTAATCAGTCATTTTGCAGTTAGGCTTAATTGTCCCTTGGTGCCAGAATGAACCTGTCCCACTTGTCTCTGCCCCATGTCTGTGGAAGTGTTTGGGATAGTCAAAGACTCAGGCCACATTTAAGTAACCAGTTGGCCAAAAGGAAAAATGTTCTCAGGGCAGATTTGGCTGGAGTCCAGCATCAAATTCCATTTTATCTGTCCATAGGCAGGCATCAGCAATCATCTAGAGGTACTGAACTAATATCCTGTTGGAAGAGTTGGATTTACAAAGATTAGACAGACAATAGGAACAAAGCTTAAAAATTGTCATACAAAAAACAGTCAGTAAAAATATAATAAATCCAGTTTGAATAATAGTTTGAAGCCTTAAACCTAATTCTGAGGGTAACCAACAGAAACATATCTAAAATTCTAGACAACTTCTGGTGAGACTTGTAGCCACAGATTAGAGTAGCTTATGACTGGGTTGAATTAAAACAGAGAATATCAACTTTACAAAGAGGACTATCAGTACAATTTGAACAAAAGTTTGTTGCAGGGATATTGTCAGAGCTGGTCATAATATGGATTAAAAGGATTTCTTAGATCAAGATATGTTGTTACCAGCAGAAGCTACTGACTGAAATTTTAATGAGGGGTGCAAGAGTCTAATAATAAATAATATGGAATCTTGTTCCAACATCTCAAGGAGAAAGTTGTTTCATGTGGAAAACAGCAACTTTTTGTCCTAGTTTGTAGCGTGAATGTCTTTGGTTATGGCACCAGGTAGTTTTGAGAACTTCCTGTGTTTCATATACCAGATCTGAGAATTCTTCTTTAAAAACTTGTCTAGAATTACCTTCTAGGGCTTTTAAGAACAAAGCAGTTCTCATTTTACCACATTTATGGAAGAAAGTTAAATTGGAGGACCCTAGAACAATTTAAGACCTAGTCTAGCTTATAGATATCTAACAAAAACTCAAAAATGATATACAGAGTTACAATCTAATAGCAGGTGTATTATTGCTTTTCTTTGTCAACATATTTTTCATTGATCATATAGAAACCCCAGATTTAAAAAACTCTTGAAGCTAGGAAGCCAAACCAAGGCAGATTTTAGAGTTTACTAATTGTCTTAAGGTTCCTGGGCCTGCCAAGAAGTGACAGTTTTTATTTACTTATTGTAAGAATCAGAACTCTTGAAGTCAGGAATTTTACGCATATTTTAAAATGTGACATTTTAATCAAAACCTTGGCACCTTGGTAATATAAGCAATGTTTTCAACTGTGTTTTGCTATAAAGAGAGAGCAGATTTTATTTACTTTTGTAAATAACCATATTGCCATAAAAATATTTGCAAATAGTTTTCAAAGTTTTGGAGAAATTAAACAAGAAGAAAAATGTTTTTATCTTTGTTTATATAACTATATTTTACCAAACTGATTAAGAGAGATTTTTTGAAATCTGGAAAACAAAGCCTTTAACTAAAGACCCCATAATATTTTAAATAAAAGTCATAAAATCATTATCTTTGCCAATTATTTAATCTTATATAATCAGCTTATTTTCAGCTTGATCTCCATTAGCAGTTTCATGGATCCATCAGTTTCTTTATGAACAATTTTATTTGGTCTATTGCTTTTAAAATGATCAGAAACCTGTGTTTAATGCTGTGCACCTAAAACATACAGTTTTTTTTGCCAGAGTCAGCAGCTGCCCCCATAAGCCAGCAATGCTCTCAATTATTTAGTACAGATTTAATGATAAGACCTAGAGCAAACACAATTTGTGGGTAATAAACATTGTCAACCTCCCAAGTAGAGAGCAGTCCTGCACTTGAATGATCAAAGGTCGGTTTTAGAAGGACATGAATAAACAAGCTATTTAGATAAACTCCTTTACATTTCCTTGTTATCTGCTCTTTGCTATTAGCTCAAGGTAAGAGGATTAGGCTGCCTTTAGCTATAACCCTTTCCCAAAGTTTTGCAAAATCTTCTGGCATTCCATGAAAATTTGAGTCTTTCCTATAATTTTTCCTACCACCCTGACCAATCTCTTACAAATATGTTTATAAAAAAAGACTTGCATAGGTAGTATACAATAATTTATCCTACTTTTATATTAAGAAAATTAATATTCATATAAAAAACTTTAAGTTCTGTAACTGCATTTCAAACTGCCTAATCAACTTATTTATATGGTTATTCTGTCTGCATCACACTTTCCTTAAAATTGAACTCAACATCTCTTCCATTGTCTTTTTCTTCTGTTCCCTATCTCATGGAAGTCATGATTTGCCATTCAGCTACATTGACTTAAAGTTCTGAGTCATTTACACCTCTTCTTTCTGTTTCAGAACCCAGCATTCAATTAGCCTCCAAGTTATGTGTCTCCCAAATTTATTCTCTGCAGTTTTTTTCTTCTGATTAAAACCATTTTTTTCTGATCATTATTATCTCTTTCCTGAATAAATATATAAACTTATTAACTTATTATCTTGTTTCCATTTTCTCTTTAAAGATCCACCACAAGCCTATGATAATTGTCTTTACAAAATGAATATCTGTAGGGAAGAGTGCTAGGTTTCTGTCGTTCATTGTCATTATATTATACTGCCCTCAACATATTTATTTCCATAGTTTCTGTTTGTCTAATTCACCACAACTATCACCAGCAGCCCACTTAGACATTTAAAAACCATTACCAGTTCTGTGAATTTTTGTCTTCTGATTGTCTTTTGAATCTTATCCTTTCATTCAAATGCACAATAAAAACATTTTATTTATTCATCTTACCTCCAATCTCAACAAACTTTCCCACCCGCCTGTGATTCTTTAGCCATATACCAGGAGTCCTTTATCTCTGTCTGTTTGCACATGTTTTCTTCTAGTGTATCATATGGTATTCATGTGTTTGTTGTATAGATTTCTTCTAACCTTGTATCTTAGCTTTTGTCTTATCTCTTCTGTGAGTTATATCTTTAATATCTAAGGCAGAAAACATCTCTCAAAAGCCACTATAGCCATAGCAGGTCTAAGAGCATTATCTTTATGGAAAGGAAACCATTGGTTAATAAGTTTTTAAAAATCTATTTTTGACATGTTACTTGGTTTTTATGATATATACCACATGAAGAGGCAGTTTTTGGTATGTAAAAGACAAATGAAGGCAGAATGGAATAGAGGGAGGAGCTCTAAGACAATTTATATGGAGTGGCTTATATCATAATTTAACTTCTAAGTCTCAACTTCTTTAAAATGGCATTATTGACAGCACATTCCATGTCAATCTATCAAGTTTATTGTAAGAATTTAGTGATGTGATGCATATCTAAATGTGACATAATGAAAATGCCTAAAAGAACTATGAACATATATAAATAAAATATATCTAAAAAGTAAGTGAAAAATATAAACGGTTATAATATATACAGCTACTATTTAAAGTGTGGTCCACAAAAAAAACATCGGCATCACCTGACTGCTTGCTTGAAATATAGAATCTTAGGGCCCATCAAGAACTGCTGAATGAGAACCTATATTTTAACAAGATTTCTAAGTCATTCATATGCATACTCAAATTTGAGATGTCTTATGCAAAAATTTATAGACATTAGTACTGCCCTCATCTCCCAGGAAGAAAAACATGAAGCTTCTCTCCTGCTACAAACTTGGCTAATTCAAAATGGACATGTTTGGTCCTATTTTTGTTGACTTTTCAGTGTTTTATTCACTTATTCCATTATCCCTATCTGTTAAATGACGATGCACCATGATACTGTATGATTGCTTGCTTACTAACAGTGAGGTCCTCGCCCTTCCTGAGCACTGGTTGGCATCATTCACCTACTCACTTAATGGGTGATTTCTGGACTTTGGTCATCCTAAAAATGACTGAAGAAGACAACTGCTTCTTTATTCTGACACTGCATATGCAAAAGATCATGGGTTTACCTGTGTGTTTATTTGAGATTAAGAAATAAGTAAACCCATATTTAGCTAGAGGAACATGTATATTAAGGGTAAACTGTCTTTATATTTTACCAATTGGCTAAAAATTTTACATAATGGGTGAATTACTTAGTCAAAGAAAAAAAAATATGCATTGATACTTATCAGTCACCAGAGTATCATTGGCTCATATCACTTAAGAAACTTCTAATTGATTACTCTACTTAGTTTACATCTGTCATTAGTAGAATAAATATAATATCTATTTAAAAGTTACCATAGTGATCCTAAAATATATATATATATATTTATAATATGGAGAATTATATAGATTTACATATTATGTGTGAAATAATTAATTTTTATCATGTATTAAACTTTGCTAGCCTTTAAGGATGTATAGGTGAACAATTTAAACTCTCAAGAAATGTATCAGTGCAAAGATCATTAAACAGTTAATATCTGTGTTGACTGATAATAAATACCACAAAAATACACAGGCAGACAACCATGTGAATTTTTTATTTATGAGTTGGCAAGTGAGTCAGCATTTTCATCATTAACAAAATGGTTTACTGAATAACCACCAAAGTTTCTATAGCCAAATTTGTATATATGTGTGTGTGTATATAAATATACTCGGGGTGGGGGTTGGTTTTTTTACAAGAAAACTTACAATAAATTGAGAAAACTGTAATGATTTTAACCGTGTTAGTTCAAGGACATTTATTGAGTGCTTACTAAGACAGATCCTGGAAAAATTTTAAATAACTAATATTGGTGGAGCAATCAATCAATTAAGAGGATTTATTCACATACATGTATAATTCATTTTATAATGTAAATGCATACATTGACAGTTAGGTTTCATTATTTTGCCCAAGTTACAGGCAGGGAAGTGGACTCACAAAGTTCAATCGAATGTCCAGGTTACAAAGTTGATAAATGACCTGGTTTCTTTCAACTTATCAATGACCTTACTTACATGGCCAACTTGATTTCAAGGATGTGAGAGAAAGATTTGCAAGGTCACAGATAGTTATCTTTTACTTCAACTTAACTTTTAAAGTAGTGCATATTCCTCTTGTCAACATATCCTCCATATTATTTCTCTACAAAAGATAGAACTTAAAAATACCACCACAATTCTATTCTAAATATAAACAGAGATGAATCGAACAGGGGAAAAGGGCAAAAATATGGAACGTGAGCTATTTTGAATTGAAAACCAAAAGTAAATCTTAAATAACAGATATAGATGATATCAGGAAAATAGACTCCATATTCCTTAGAGCAGAAATTTTTTGGTTCATTTTACATATTTCCTGTGCTTGGAACAGTTCCTGGCACATAGTAAGAGCCCAGTTAATGCCTTCAAATGATCAAGTGCAATGAAATATGTAAGTTATATAGTAAGATGCACCTGGAAACCTGTTTCTTAATCCATTAAGTGGGAAAACTGACTTCGTGAAGATTACTGTAAATGGTAAGATATATCTTTTAAAATGCTTAGAATGGTTCTGAACACAAAATAAAAACCTAATATTTTAGTTCTATATTATACTAATAAGTACACGGGCAACAACTTTCTAGAATTAAATGTTGCTACATTTTTCAAAATCTGAATAGGACACAATTATTGGCCATAGCTTACAAAACTGAAATCAATTTTTATTTCGTGTGACTTGATGACTATAGTCTTGAATCTTCTTCTGATTGAATTTATCTTCAGCAGGTTAGAAGAACTATTTCTTAGCTAATTCAGTCA
Organism: Saimiri boliviensis; assembly: GCF_048565385.1. NCBI lineage: Eukaryota > Metazoa > Chordata > Mammalia > Primates > Cebidae > Saimiri > Saimiri boliviensis. The sequence goes on from NC_133452.1 coordinate 46,256,149, forward strand.
ATCAAGTATAGTCTCACTAATAGCTTCTGAACCAGTCTATAACAGATACAATTTTTCTCAGCTGATTTAAAACTCAGAGAAATTCATTCTCTGTGGATCCTCAGGAAATATACATATCCTCTGTTTTAAGAGAAAAAAGAATGACAATACTTTCATTAAAATTACTAAAGATTACTTATGCATATACTACAAACAAAGTGTTATTAGTCACTATTCAGGTAGTTCATCTTGTTATTCTTCAATTGTCTGTACTTAAATGGCTCCAAAAGCCATAATTTGTAATTTTCAAGCTTTCTTCTCACTGATTTTCTTGCTTATGTACTTGAAGGGAATTTAAAAATAATGCTCTGTTCTTTTCTTTTAAAAATAAATTGCTGAAAATCTTCCTTCCCAATTTCAATCCAAACTAAACCCTAATTCAGGAAGGTGGTAGTAATGAGATTTAAACGGAATCTTTCAGAGTGGTAAAAGCCATTCACTAGAGAAGTCCTTATTACCATATAGGAAGCAGATGCTGTGGCTCTTCTCAACTAAAAGAAAAGCTTGGAAGCTTTTAAGACACTTAATTGCTAAGACACTTGATTGTTAACTCTATTAGAAAGGATTCTGTTTCTAGGCTAATTTGTAAGTTTATCTGATAGAATGTTCAGAAATTTAAAAGAAGCATGTTTTCTTTATGCGAATATATTGCTTAGTTTATATCTTCTTTGCTATTCTAAAATAGTTTCATTAATTATTTGAACCTATTCTCAATCTCCTTTGTTCATACTTTCTTGTAACCATGGTTATATACTATTTTTAATGTTCAATATGTTATCTAGTTTTTAAAACAATGCTCTTAGCTCAATTTTTCTATTTTTTAATTTAATGGATTAATATAAAATTTATGTATGGAAAATTTTCTCAAGTCTGTGATGAAGTATTTCACATTAGCGAGATAATTAAAAGAGGCTTGATATTTAATAATTGAATCATATTTCAGAGAAAAGTGTTTCAGAAGCCTTTTGTGGGCAAGTATATGATGTCTTCCTTTTTCTTTTACTTGCTGCTCAAATTTGATAGTCGATAACCCAAAACATCCTAAGAAAGAAAAATAGGAGTATTTGAATGTAATGGACAAGTAAAGACATAATAACTACTCATCTCTTCTATTCTAATTTCCTTCATTTCAGAACAAAATATTCTCAAACCCAGGTGCTGATATTGATGTGACAAACAGCAAACATGAGAGAAATACTGGTTCCTTTAAGGGCCATGCTTGACTACTTTAGTCATGTCCATCAAGGTTCAGACATATTACTGTGCTCTCTTTCTTACAAACCCTCCTCCTCCTTCTCATGCCCTAACCAATGTCCTGACATTCCAAACAAGAATAGAATCTCTCAGATCTTATATCATAGCAGGAACCCATTTCATATTGTCTCATTTTTTTTTACCCCAAACCCACTTAAAAGATCAGGGCATGATGGGGAGGTGAGTAGGGTGACAGAGTTTTGTAAATCTTAACAATTAAAACATGCTGTACCTGAGGGTACTAATCAATAGAAAATTATTTCCAATGCATTTTCTATTCCAGACCAAAACTATCCATAGTCGCACCTAAACATAGCATAATTTTCTCCTTTTATTAGGTGAAGTAATTATAACCAACAATAATGAGAAATCTCATATGTAAACTTACACATGTTCTGTTTTCACATATCCCAAAGGAAGATGACCATGATATAATTTTGAAAAATCTCCTATGCAGAGAAAAAAGTTAATATTTCCTTTAATGGTATGTTTTAGTAAAAGGCTGCAGAGTAATTCTCTTTTCTGCATCTCCTTCCCCAATATTTTAGCAGCATCTTTGATGAATTGTCAGCAGAGGTGTTTTTAGACTGTAAATTTCTTAGTAAAGAAATTCTCCATTTTATATGGTGTTTTCTCTTGTTTTTTAAAGACAGTTATGGTTTATTATGTATGACAATGCACAAATGCTAAGAATACAAAGATGATAGCTGCAGTCTCCTGCCTAGTGCATTTCATAATCTATTTAGGGGAGACAAATGAGTAAATGGTTACAAATTATTGCAATTACAATGTAAAGGGATGGTGACTTACATGAGATGCTGAGATTTCAAATAATCTTTAATCCATTGTAGAAGAAGATCAGGAAAGGCTTCCAGAGAGAGATGAAGAGTGAGCTGAGTCTTAATAAATTGGCATGATATGGCAAAAAGTGACAAAAAGGAGAAAGAACATGAGAATAGGGAAAATGTTATATTGAGGCTATAATGAAGGCAGAAATGGAGGGAGAAATAAGTTAAGTGGGGTCATACTCAAGATATCTCTACAAAATAGAATCAACAGAACTCTGTGGACAATAGAAATGTCTAGTACCTACTCTCTATCTCTCAATCCCCTGTTTTTCTTTCTTTCTTTGAGACAGAGTCTCACTCTGTCACCAGGCTGGAGTACAGTGGCATGATCTCGGCTCACTTCAACATCTGCCCCCTGGGTTCAAGAGATTCTCCTGCCTCAGCCACCTGAGTAGCTGGGACTACAAAAATGCAACACCATGCCCAGCTAACTTTTGTATTTTTAGTGGAGATGAGGTTTTACCATGTTAGCCAGGATGGTCTCAATCTCTTGACCTCGTGATCTGCCCACTTTGGCCTCTCAAAGTGCTGGGACTACAGGCATGAGCCACTGTACCCAACCTCTTTCTTTTAACTAACCATGTTTATGTACTACTGTTGATTCTCAATATGTTATCTGGTTTTTCAAAAATGCTCTTAGCTCAAATTTGTGTTTCTGTTTTTCAATTTCATGGATTAATATAATGTTTACATATAAAAATATTTCTCAAGCCTGTGATGAAGTTATTCACATCTGTGAGCATGGAGAGGAATCTTAGAAGACTTCTAACCTTCTGGCTGGAAGAGTAGGTGAAGTATCTATCATTTGCTAATATAGAAAACATGTTTGCATGAGGAAATAGTATGTAATGAGTTCAATTTTGGATTTAAGTTTGAATTTCCTGAGGTATATCCACTTTGTTTCAGAAGCTTAGCTATGTGATTCAGCAGTGGAAAAGGTCCATTTATCCCTTGATATTCTATTCAAGGAATATGAAGAAAATTTGTGATGTCTGGAATGGATATCATGGCCTTTTCATCGCCTTTGAGGGAAATATACCTAGCATGACATTTCAACCAAATCTTTTCTCGGGCTATGATCAGAATTAAACTTATCCATAAGAATTCAGTTTCAATTGATAGGAAAGCATGATTGGCAATATTTCTTGGGAGACTGAAGTGCTTAGCACATACTAAATGTTTGCTAAATGAATGACTGGATAATTAAATAATCATTGTATAATGTCAATGTTATATCAAGATCCACATTTAAAAAAACATTTGAAGTAATGTTTCTGATTAATCACATCTATTTTTCTATTGGTTCTCTATTAATTTCCTTTAATCTTTCATGTTTAATCATGATGCAAACAAAAATTTGCTGCTAAACAGTCTCTTCAAGATCATTTTAGTCACCTTTTAATATCAAGAGGCAGGACCCAAGGGATTTATCACTACTCATTTGAGGCAAAATACAAGATAACTGTCTGAGATGAAAAGTGAGAACAAAATGATCAACAGTAAGATGCTTGAATAACAAGTGAAAATATTTCATAGAAAGTATTGTAGTACAGCTCAAAATAAACTTTAAAAATAATGGGTGCTTGGAAAACTTGCCATAATGCATAGCCAATGCATACCAATAAAGACGGAAAAGTCACATCAACCACAGACCCTGCTACAGATGACCTTGATTAAAGAACTTTCCAAACACTATCTTGTCATACTGCCAAGTATTGCTGCTTTTAAAAATAAAGGATACCATAAATAACATTTTTACTTGTTTTCCATCAGGTCACTCTTCTCTCTATCCTAACATGAAGCAATCTTTTTTTTCAGAAATTTGTTCTAATTGTCAGAGGTAATTCTTGCTTACCAAATAGATTTTAGAAGACTAAAGGGAAAATTTCAAAGCACTTATTATTTCTTTCCCTGATTTCCAGCACTGTGTAAATGATATTAACACACATCATTATCCATTAAATCACTAAAAATGTGTTTCCAAAATTAAATACATAAAACTATATTATTTTATCCAAGTAACTTTTCATAGCAGATTTGATAAATGAGACTGCCTTTATATGAGAATACCTCTATAAGAAAAAGAAGAAAAGAGAACATTTGTTTATTCAAATTCACATACAGATCAGAAGGCATTTTCTATTAGAGTTTTGTGTTGTATTTTATATATTTAACATTTTAATCTTGATAATTAAAAATTCACAAATCTCAGAAAACTTGTGGCTAACAGTGGCTTTTAGTAAAATGTAATAAAATTTCTAAACTGTTTGAAGCATCCCATGAAAGTCCTTATGATATTTTCTTTCATTCCCTTAATGGTTCTGTTACTGAATGCAGGTGGTAGAAAGTTTAGGTATTAATCTTCAAGTCAATTTAAATGGTAAAATGTCTGTCAGATGATTCTTTCTGGCTAAGATGTATATCTGTCACAGAGTCAACCTCTGCTCTGTTCTAAATAGTTGTAGGCATAGATATATCTGGATCAGAGTCACTGGTCTTAAAAACAAGATTTGTTAATATGCCCTTAAACTTAAACATGATCCCACAGCAGAAAATTTATCAAGAGTTGAATAAATAGATTTCTTAAAGAGCAGTAAATCCAGGAGAAAATAATGCTGCAACATTTCAGGTTGATTTTTATCTGAACTGCATCTCCCTATTAAAGAATTTACTCTTGAGATTTAAATTAATAAAAGTTTTAAAGTTTTAATTTGCCATTCATTCATCTTTTTGTATTTTGTCTTTTTGAGACAGAATCTTACGCCATCACCCAGTCTGGAGTGCAGTGGCGCAATCTCATTACACAGCAATCTCCACTTCCCAGGTTCAAGCCATTTTCTTGTGCCTCAGTCTCATGAGTAGCTGGAATTATAGGCGTGTGCCATTACAGCAGGCTTTTTTTTTTCTTTTTTTTTTTTTGTATTTTTAGTACAGATGGGATTTTGCCATGTTGGCCAGGCTGGTCTCAAATTTCTGACCTCAAGTGATTCACCTGCCTTGGTCTTCCAAAGCTCTGGGATTACAGGGGTGAGCTACCATGTTAATTGATAAATAATAATTGTGTATATATATATATATACATATATATATATATATATGGAGGTACAATGTGATGTTTTGATTTATGAGTGTATTGTAGAAACATTCAATCAACTTAATTAAGATACCTATCACCTCACCAATTTTTCATTGTTTTGTACTAAGAATATAAAAAAATCTGTTCTTTTGGCCATTTTAAAATATATAATACATTGTAGATGCAGGACAAGTCAGCCCCAAAGTGAAGCTTAGCCTGCAAGCTTTGCCCAGGAAACAAAACAAGGGCAAGCCAGAGGTACATTAAAACAGCTTTATTGAAGCTGCAGTGTTACATCTTTGATGTTGTTAAGCTCTGTTACTGCTCCCGCAGAGCAGGGCTACTCCACAGGCAGAGAGTAGCATCTCACCGCAGTGGCAGTCATATTTATACCTGCGTTTAATTGCATGCAGATTAAGGAGCAGTTTATGCAGAAATTTCTAGGGGAGGGATAGTCATCATTGGGTCACTGCCATGGAAAGTGGTAGTAACTCTTGGGTGTTGTCATGGCAACAGTTAATTGACATGGCATACTGCTGGGGCATATCTGATTGACAGCTGCTTTTGCCCTGGTCCTATTTTAGCTAGTCCTCAATCTGGTAGGGTATGTGAATCCTGCCTCTGGAGTCAAGTCCTGCCTCCCTCCTCATTTTCTGCCCCCTCAAAGATTAGATACTCTTCCTTAATCTTAAGAGAACTGCAGAAGGGCAAGGTTCATTTTCTGTAACTGCTTCTTGCTGAGTTTATGGAAGTAGGCCCTGCCTAGCACTGGAGGAGTGAAAAATCTCTGGATACCTGCTCTAAGGGGTCCAGAGGCAGGATACCTTCATTCTCCAGGTCAGTAGATGGGATTGGTTGGAAGCCTTGTGTCAGCATTGTTTTTACTTGGAATTGTAATCTAAAACAGGGGTCCCCAAAACAGGGGTTCCCAACCCCCAGGCTATTGACTGTTACTAGTCTGTGGCCTGTTAGGCCTGCACAGAAAGATGTGAGTGGTGTGCAAGCCAGTGAGCATTATTGCTTGGTCTACTCCTCCTGTCGGATTAACAGCAGCATTAAATCTCATAGGAGTGCAAACTCTATTGTTAATTGCATGTGCAAGGGATCTAGGTTGCAGGCTCCTTACGAGAATCTAATGACATGATCTTAGGTGGAACAGTTTCATCCTGAAACCATCCCTGCTACCCACAACCCCACTCTAGTCTGTGGAAAAATTGTCTTCCACAAAACCAGTCCCTGATGTCACAAAGGTTGGGGACCACTGATGTAGAAGACACAAACTACGAGGAGGTTAAATGAGCAAGGGCCAAAATTAGTAACAAGATAGCAACCAAGTTCCTAGGAGAGGTGAAAAACAAGTAAGACTTGGGAAGGCACTTTTGATAGTTGACCAGATATAGCTGGGGTCAGTACCCTTGTTTTGTCTATGTAAGCAGGTAGCTTTCTCATAGATCTTTTTAATGTTAATCTCAACTTGTCCACAGTTGTTAATATATGTGCAGCAAGTTTTATTAATAACTGTACAGAATCCAATGTGTTCAGCTGGTAAATAATCCAACATTAGTCTTTTATCAAAAACCACATTTGTCAAAGGGTCTAATGACACTTGAATTCTCTTTAATGCCCCATCTGTGTTGGTGGCTAAAGTTTCTAGGGTTCGAGGCAAGCTTTTTAGGATTGATTTATAGCAGACGAAGCCTTCCCAGATTGCTGCTAGTCCTATCACTGCCTTGATTCCTTCCAGAATCAATCCTATTGCTAGCTTATTGCTGGTATTCTTGGATCTTATGGAATAACAGACAGTTACCCCTGCAGGAACAACACTGCACACTGCACATTCACCTCTGTTCCAAGTTTTCGATGTATAGAGGAAAGCTACTCCTAAGAGAACAGGTAACTCCCTAGGAAGTTCCTAGAGGTTACAATGTGTGACATTTTCCAATTCATGACCAGAAACAAAAATGAGCTCAGTGGGGCAGAAGCAAAAGCCCTACAGGATGTGATGTTTATCATTTGCTTCCAAGTTGGGTCTATATAAATATTTTTTCCCTCTTCCAATGGGGGTGCCAGGACATATTTTTCAGAAGTGGGAGGTACTCCCACCTTTCCAGACTAGGCAGTGATTTTTCCCTTGTATGTTGTGATTTGGAAGAATGCACCATATATGGTCTCCTCACTTAAAAGTAGAATCCCATTTACCTCACTGCAGACTTGGGAACTTGCCAACTGTAGTTGGGATTGAAGAATCACAGGGAAGCTTCAGCTATTGTGTCATCAACACAGCAATGGATGCAAATGATAGGCTCATTCATGCAATGGAAATACAGATACCCAGTTTTCCAGGTCCAGGTAATGGCAGGAGGAATCAGGTGTAATCCATTAACTGGCAAGAGTTCATTAGGGGATTGGGTATTTTAGCATCACTATGGCTAGTTAGGTCTGGGGTAAAAACCAGGTGAGACTTGAGAAATGAGACTTGTAGTGAGACTTCCCAAGTCTCATCTGGTTTTTACCCCCAAACCTAATTAATATCAACATTCCCAAGATAGTGAGGTCTATCTTATGGTTTATCTTGAAAGGGACTGTTGATACAAATCCAGCAACTGTGAAGATAAATTCTTGTTGCAATAATTGTTGAAATGTTTACTATAGAGTTATGTTCCCACCCACACTGGATCATGGTAACTAGGAGAGCAAATAGGATGAACAGTGACATTGTGATTCAGTTGTGCCTTAGCATGGCCTCTATATCCAGCAAAGACAAAAGAGATGTTTCCCAAGAGATTGGCTAAAATGATAGAAAAGAAGTACTACAATCAGATAGAGGAGAAAAATTAAAGCTCCCTTTACCACCCACAGCATTGTGTTACCACTTCTGACTGAGATGTTGATTCATTTTATTTTTTATTTTTTATTTTTTATTTTTTTTATTGCATTTTAGGTTTGGGGGTACATGTGAAGAACATGCAAGATTGTTGCATAGGTACACACATGGCAGTGTGGTTTTCTGCCTTCCGTCCGCTCGCCTGTATCTGTCATTTCTCCCCATGCTATCTCTTCCCACCTCCCCACCTCCCCCGGCCCTCCCCCATTTCCCCCCAACAGACCCCAGTGTGTAGTGCTCCCCTCCCTGTGTCCATGTGTTCTCACTGTTCAACACCTGCCTGTGAGTGAGAACATGTGGTGTTTGATTTTCTGCTCTTGTGTCAGTTTGCTGAGAATGATGGTTTCCAGTTTCATCCAGGTCCCTACAAAGGACGTGAACTCGTCCTTTTTGATGGCTGCGTAATATTCCATGGTGTATATGTACCACATTTTCCCTATCCAGTCTATCATCGATGGGCATTTGGGTTGGTTCCAGGTCTTTGCTATTGTAAACAGTGCTGCAATGAACATTCGTGTGCATGTGTCCTTATAGTAGAATGATTTATAATCCTTTGGATATATACCCAGTAATGGGATTGCTGGATCAAATGGGATTTCTATTTTTAGGTCATTGAGGAATCGCCACACTGTCTTCCACAATGGTTGAATTAATTTACATTCCCACCAACAGTGTAAAAGTGTTCCTATTTCTCCACATCCTCTCCAGCATCTATTGTCTCCAGATTTTTTAATGATCACCATTCTAACTGGTGTGAGATGGTATCTCAATGTGCTTTTGATTTGCATTTCTCTAATGACCAGTGATGATGAGCATTTTTTCATATGTTTGTTGGCCTCCTGTATGTCTTCTTTTGTAAAGTATCTGTTCATATCCTTCGCCCATTTTTGAATGGGCTTGTTTGTTTTTTTCTTGTAGATCTGTTTTAGTTCTTTGTAAATTCTGGATATCAGCCCCTTGTCAGATGGGTAGACTGAAAAATTTTTTTCCCATTCTGTTGGTTGCCGATTCACTCTACTGACTGTTTCTTTTGCCGTGCAGAAGCTGTGGAGTTTGATTAGGTCCCATGAGATCTTGATCTTTAAATAGCAGAGGACCGCCAAAGGTTCATAGATGTAGGTTCTGGTGTCCTCCTTTTATACCTGTGACCCATAATACATAGGTTAATACTGGGCAGATGTACTCAGCTAGGTTTTCCCTGATGTTTAATAGCAGTGGGGTTACTCAATGACACCTGGTAAAGGCCTTCCCATTTTGGTTGTAAATGATCTTCAGGGGATTCTTCTTTCCAAGTTTTAGCAAAAGTAAGTCTCTTGGTTAAATAGGGGAGTTATTTTTTTTCCTATCTGGGGAAGAGTAATATTTTATTTTTATATTGGAAAGCCTTTTGAACCTGACCTAAATTCTAAAAGGGAAAAGTAAAGTTTGTATAGCTAATTACTACAAACCAAGACCACAGCAGCTAAACACACGTAATCCATAGACAAGTTATTTTTATAAACCCATTTCTTGGCCTCTAATCTCTGGTTCCCACACTGCTAAAAAGGGGCTCAAGGGCCAATAAGTGCCCACCTACTTCCACTCTGATCCAGGCCAAAACATCCAGCTAGCTACAATTTCCCTGACTCCAAATGTCCCAGCCAAGAGGGTCCTACTGAGGGACATGATGAATTCAGGGTAGGCAGCACACCACCCTGTCATCAGCACAGGACAAAATAAAACTTGGCCATTGACACTGCCTCTAGCACACTATGACAAAAGGGTTAACACAAACCAAAAATCAAGATCCATAGGCCAAAGGGAGTGGAGTTAGGTAGGTACCCAACAGCCCCCAAAACCCTAATAAGCAATTTAAGAGTCAAAAACCAAAAGCCAAAATGAGATTACACATTGCAGATAACCAACAGCATATAATTAAGCTATATTTGGAGAAAACACTGCTTCCACAGACCTCTGGGACAAAACACTTAAGCATCAGACCACAACAGCAGTCGTAATCAGAGGAGAAAAATTAACAGGAGCTGACAAAAATACTGAAGGAGAGAGTTACCTGAATCTGGGTAGCTTTCAAAAGAAATATAGTGCAGAATTGAAAATAAAAATTTCTGATAATTTAGCAAATCAATACCTTTAGAAAATTTGGTTTTGGTAATAGACCATTTTTAGAAAGTTTATTACAAATAATTTTCTTTAATTGTAGCAAGTTTTTAACTATGCACTGTTCCTTTTCCAAATTCCCTTTTTCCAAATTCTTCAAACTAATAAGCTTTGAATATAGTCTTTTTAATTTATGAGTGCTGTTTTATTTATAATCCAATTTCATAGCATGCTAGAAACAACACATCACAATGCCAATAGATAGAGCTAAACAAACACACTAAATAAAAATGTCTGTTTAGACAACTGATTTTGTGGCCTATCATAAAAAACTATTACAGATGATTTCCAGGATCCTTTCAGTTTTAAAATTCTTTCAATTTTTATTATAAAAATGTGTAAGGTCCTACTGCTCTTATATCAAGTTATTATGTTGTATTAAACTTTAATGGATTTATTTAATGATAGTCTTTATAAGATTATCTAAGTAAAAATTTTTCCAATGAAGATTTTTATGTGTTCCAAATAACACTACCTTTATAAATTTTACAAAAGTCAAATTTTATGATAATCACTTATATTGTCTCAACAAAATTAAAATATAATAAATCTCTGTTGGAGAACAGGACTAATTTGCTCATTTGATCCAATAATAAGGCAGTTTCTGTGGTATAAATAACCAAATTATGAATTTTCTGAATAAATTCATGAAAGTTCAGTTTCTTACTTGTATTTGGAAATTTTACTTTTTTCCACTCTTACAATGAAATTTCTAAACCACCCCATAATATGCAGGCTTTAGGGCACTTTTGGTTGGTTTTTGATATATTTCACTTACATTGTAGGGATAGAAAATTTAACATAAATATAACACAGAAAGTTTCTTTATGAATGAATTAACATAGTAACTTGACAAATATCTTTTAAAATATGTTAAATTCATTTACAGACATGTGTATAAGAAAGATTATTAAATAAAATTATTTGAACATTAATCACTGTTAAACAATTATTATGTCAAGAGAGAAATTTGATATAAAGATTATGTAAAAGCCTTTATTGACATTATTCAATAATGACTGTGGAGCTAGAATTGTTAACAGACTAAACTATATAGACAGGTTCATTATAGACTTCTGACTACTGATACTCCCATCCTCCAGTCTCTGCCTTTGTTGTCATATAGTGTTCTCTTTGTGTGTCCTCATATTACATTCCCTCTACGTTTGTCCATATCTGTATCCCTTTTCCTCTTTTGATCAGAGCACTAGTCATATTGTATTAGGGTCCAGCCTAATGATCTCCTCTTAATTATATCTGCAAAACCTCTATTTCCAAACAAGGTCACATTCATAAGATGCTGGGCGTCTGGACTTCCACATATATTTTGGGAGACAGAAGTCAACTTGTAACAGATAGTGTAAAGATAACAGCAGAATAACTGGAGAGATGTTATGTCAATGCTGATGAGGTTGATATCGGAGATGGCATGTGGACAACTAACTGTGAAATCCAGATTTTATAATTATACAGTTTTGTGGGAATTGACATTTGTCCTGTATTTATCACAACTTGGTTTTATAAATGAATAGAACTATTAAATCAACATTTTCTCAATCTGGTCGGGGTTTAAGAGCACAACTGAACACATAATTTCACACAATTGAACATGTGTTTTACAGTTTTTTGGTGTTTCTGTTCTTGTTTCCTGGAGGATTATGTCAATACATGTGTTACATTCTCAGAAAGAAATATGAACATTTATCCTTTCAAATACCACTGGATAGAATCTCTATAACCCTGATTTTATCCTTACATTTAGCCAGAGCACATAGCTATGTCCTTAAATCACATTTATTGGGCCCAAAGTAACTTTCCTCTTATTAGACTGTACTTTTTATAGTACTTCTGGTGCATGTTAAGACAGTAGGTGGAGTTCTATAAAAAAAAATTACATATTTAAGGTAAAAATATTGCTGAGGCTGTTATTTACATTATACAGCTTTTATTTTTCTGCTGAGAAACTATGAAACAAATTTATCTCAGGTATCATTATCAGTGATTGCTCTGCTGCTCTTAAACAAAGTAAGAATTTACATCTTAAGAACATTGTAAATTGTTTATCATTTGTGCTTTTTGTTATTGCCTGAACATCAGAAAGATGAGTGGTAAAATTGCAACCCAAGTCAAAGAAACTATGCAGTAGCTGTAACATTTATTTTGTGTTCTAGTACAATTCCTAAATTTATGCATTTTTCTACATTCATTTCTGCTCAGTTTCTCCATTTATTTACCTTATTTGTTTCATAGGTCTATCTAATGAACAAAAAATAATGAGAGTTTATCTTATCACCATGTATTATGCATTGCACCAATTCCCTTCATTCAATGATAGATAAACATGACCTCTCTCCTCAAATATCTCACAATGCAAAAGAGAAGGCATTCACTTAAGTTGATACTTGCAATAGATTATGATTAATATAATGATAAAGAACTCTACCAAGTAAATTTAGCACATAAAGGAAGTAAGCAATCTACTGCATCAGAAAAAAATGTTTCTGAGAAAGAGACATCTAAGCTAGGCTCTAAACAGAGTTTAGCCAAAAAAAAAAAAAAAAAAAAAAAAGGAAAGAAAATAGTGAAGGGACTAAACTCTCATGATGAAAAATGTCAAAAACATCTAGATAAATAGAAAGACACTATGTTTGGATAGGAAGATTTAAAATTACAATGGTGTTAGTTCTTCCCAAATTGATCTGTAGAGTCAATGCAATTTTGGAAAATTCCCAGAAAATTAGTTTGTGTATACTGAAAGACTGAATATAAAATTTATGTGGAATTAAAAAAAGACCCAGAATAGTGAACACACTACTGAAGACAAAGAACAGAGTTGGAAGATTGACACTATTGAACTTCAAAGTTTATTATAAAGCTTTAGAATTCTTTCCATTTTTTCTTTCTTTGGCCTTAAGTAGTTTCCTTGTGTGCATATGCTGCTCAGTGATCTTTTGATGACTTAAAGCACCTTCCACACATCTCAAGAACTCTTCCTCTTCTCTGCTGATCTCTACTCCACTTTACTCTGACCCAGGATCACTAACTGTCTTGACCTTTCCAGACTGCCAGCTCCATCTTGTAAACTCAGCGATTTGCCTAGGCTGAGTTGTTGGGCAACTCACTGCTGCACTAAGGCTTTGTAACTTTCTCCAAGCACTAAGCGAAGCAATCACAGGGCATGTCTCATCTGTTTCCCCATCACTCAAGTATCACTGTTCTTTGCTGTCTGATGTTCAATATCTTTAAAACCATTGTTTTATGTATTTTGTCTGTTTGCTTTAGTTTCAGTATGAAGACTAAATAGGCCCCTGTTATGTTATCTTTGCTAAAAGAAAAAAATCACTAGGATATTTTTGAAATAAAAGAAGGCAGTATTAATATTTATCTCATTACAGTAGAGTATATTATGTTTACTCTTCCAAAAAGCTAAGTGAATAGGCATTTTAAAAGAAAGGGAAAGTGATCAGTATGGTCGAATGTGTTCATTAGTCTTGGCAAGTAGGGGGCAATTGGTGAACAGAGAAGGCTAGTACATAGAATGGTAGAGTTAGAAACTAGATTATAATGAATTAATGATTATATGGGAGTGAGAAGTAGAAAAAACAAGGAAAGATAATATTCCTTAAAAAGTTGAGTTTAACAGAGACAGACAGGTACTAGATGGCATTTATAAGAAAACAGAATCATAGAAAACTGTTGACTATTCAAATATTTCTTGATACAAAAACGAGGGAAAATCAAAACTGACTTTGAATAGAACAAAGGCTGACAAAGTAGCCCACAGACTGGCCACTAGTTTTTATAAAGTTTCATTGGAATACAGTCACTGAAATTGATTTACATTATTGTCGATGGCTACTTCTATAGTCACACAATTGAAGAATTATGAGACCATATGGCCTAAAACCTGAAAATATATACTATCTGACTTTTGCAGAAAAACTTTGCCAATCTTGCACTAAAGAACTTAGCCACAAGTTCCACATTCCATAGAATTTCAATAAAAAAGAATAGGTGGGGTCTATATTATTTGATTTTTATTTTCAAATATATAACATTCTGTCATATTTAATAAAGTCAATTTAATAAGCATTGTATGACTCACCCTTTAATAATTTTTTAATTTTTTCTAGGCAAAGAAGTCAAGCCTAAACCTCCACGTATGTTATATGCATGCTCAATAAACAAATATGTGTGTATGTACACACATATGTAAAACAAATCTTAAATGCATGCTGTTATTTATCTTGATTTCACGTTGAATATTTTGCTTAAATTCAAAGGCTTAACTGTTATGTGTAGACAATGTAGACATTCTCTTACATGTGTTTCTGAGAAAATGCTATGCCGAAATTTTCCTTCATCCTTTATTCACTGGAAGTATCTTTTCTTTCCTTGTCATTAAAAATCTCAGTTCACATTTCCATTTTTTTCTCAAAAAAATTTTTTTGGGTATTCTCACTCTGTTGCCCGGGCTGGAGTGCAATGGCACAATCACAGCTCACTGTAACCTTCACCTCCCAGGTTCAAATGATTCTTGTGCCTCAGCCTCCTGAGCAGCTGGGATTACAGCCATGGACAATACACCTGGTTGGCCTCCCAAAGTGCTAAGATTATAGACATGAATCACCATGCCTGGCCCTCAAAATGATTCTTATTGGGGTTAATATCGGGGGATATTGGTTTTTATGTACTAACTTGCCACAATCATAAGAAGAAAGTTAATATGACATTAACTTTTCAAAGTTATTATGAGATTGAAAACCAATGAATAATATAGAAAATAATTATATAAAAATAAATCTACAGGAGTTCAGGAGATGAATATCTTTCTATAATCATTGTTACTAATATTCATCTATATTTTTAGAACTACAAGGAAGAAAAGAAGAGAAACCAGGTATGTATATTTTATTTATAGACATATATGCTTTCCATGTTTATAATAAATAGCACAATATATCTTTGCAAATATCATGTCCTAGTACAAATATCAAATTTTATCCTTGACCAACTTGAAAAAAATAAAACTAACAAAATATACATTTCTCTATGCTACCCATTTCTAGAAAAAAAATTCTATTTGTATAAGTGAAATCTCTGAGAAATTTACATGGTTTAGAAGAAGTAACTGATTAATTGAATTGACTCCTACAAAACCAAAATTTTCTCTGATTATTGGAGGACACAGACATTCAATCAGCAAAACATCTGCTCTCATTCTAATCTCTCTTGAGGCTCTGAGTCAGATGAATATTTCTGAAGGTTACAGTAGGCAGAAGAAACTTTTTTTAAAAGGAACTTCAACTATTTGATTCTGAACACAGTTAAAATTTTGTTTAATGTCTCGTAATTGTATTATTGTTGTAGGGCTACTGTAGTAAAATGCCACAAACTGGGTGGCTTAAAACAACAGAAATTTATCCTCTCACAGTTCTGGAGGGTAGAAGTCCAAAATGAAGGTGTCACAAGGGATCTTTCCTTGCATCTTGTGGTGTTTTCTAGCAATCATTGGTGTTCCTTGGCTTGTAGATGAATCACATTCAATTTCAGCCTCCATCATCAAATGGAAACCTTCTCTCTTTGTGTCTCTATCTCTGTAAACCCTTCTCCTCTCATAAGTACACCAGTCATATTAGATTAAGTACCCACTCTACTGTCCTATGACTACATCTTAACAAATTTCATCTGCAATAATCCAATTTACAAATAAGGTCATATTTTAAGGTACTCGAGGTTAGGATGTAAACATATCTTTTGAAGAGATACAGTTAAATCCGTTACAGTCCACTCTCTGGCTGGCCCAAAATTCATGTCCTCCATAGATGCAAAATATGTTTACCCCATCTCAACATCTCTAAAAGTCCTAACCATTCTAGCATGGTTCTAAGTTCAAAATTTCATCTATATATCAATCAGTAGCTCCAATCTCATTATCTAAATCATCTAAATCAGTTATATATGAAACTTGGAGTATGATTCTTCCCACAGCAAAATTCCTCTTCTCTGTGAACCTATGAAAATATGAAACAAATTATTGACTCCCAAAATAAAATCAGGAGACAGGTATAAGATGGACACTCCCATTTTAAAGGGAAGAACTTGCAAGAAAATAAAAAGGGGTCCTGAGTCCTACGCAAATCCAAAACCTAGATATTTCAAAGCCTGAGAATATTCTCTCTGGCTCAGTGCTCTGTACTCTGTGCCTGGTGGGACAGTGGCCCTGCCCTCTTAGCTCCGTGAGCTGACAGCCCTGCCTTCTCTGCCACAGGAAGTCCCATCAATCCAGGCATTTGAATTCATGGCTCTTCTCTTGGAGTCATTATTCCTTCATTTTATCATGTCTCTGTCCCTTTTTTCCAGGCTGGCATTGTTTTTGCTTTTTTAAAAATCTAAAAACTTGACTAGTCCCACTTTCAATTCATGGGACATCTAAGCCATTAGATAAGAGGATCCTCCACAGATCTTTCCTGGATAACCACGTCTCTATTGCTGTCTTCTATTGAAGTGGCTCCATGAATCATACATCTAATCTCTTTAGCAAAAGTTTGTCCAACCACATCCTTGACTCTCTCTCCATGGCACACTGTCTAGCTAGGCTGAGAATTTTTCAAATCAGTAAGTGCCAGTTCTAATTTGATTAACAGTTTCTTCTTCAATTTATGTATATGTTTCTTTTCACATTTTATTATAAACAACAAGGAGAAATCAGTCTGCACCTTCCATACTTTGCTTGAAATTTTTCTTAGCTAAATTTTTAAGTTATTCACTTACTACATCCACCCTCCACCTAACAGAAGAACACAATTTAACCAAGTTTCTTGCCACTTTATAACAAATATTGCCTTTCCTTCAGTGGCCAATAATATGTTCCTCATTTCCTTTCTGAGACTTTATCTTTAAAATTCCCATTTCTGGCAACATTCTACTTCTACATATAGTAATATATATCTCTACGATTTGAATATGTTTTCTCAAAATTTAGGTGTTACCTATGTAATAGTATTAAGAGATGGAGCCTTTAAAAGGTGATTACGCCGTGAAAACTCTTCCTTTGTGAATGGGAACAAGGCCGTTCTAAAAGAGGCTTCATGCAGTGTTCAACAAGTTGGCTGTCTTCCCCTTTTGCCTTTGCCCTGTAAAGAACACAGCATTCCTTCTCTCTGGAAGACACAGCAGCAAGGCACCGCCTTTAAACAAGAGACCAAACCTGCTGAAACCTTAATCCTAAACTTCACAGTCTCTAGACATATGAGAAACACATTTGTGCTCTATATAAATTATCCAATCTGTGATATTCTATTATAGCAGTACAAAATGGACTAAATCAGATATGTATCATTCAAAATGACAAGAGCTTTCACTGTATCTCTTTTGAATTCTTTCTGAGCCCTCATCAGAATAACCTTTCATGTCAATATCTCTGCCAATAGTCTTTTCTTTTTTTTTCTTTTTTTTTTTTTTTTATAAGAAAAAGAATAAAGAAGAGGAAGAAAGAGAAAGAGGAAGAAGGAGAGAGAATGGGGGTATTGCTTTGCTGCCCGGGCTAGAATGCAGTCTAAATCTGGGTATGCCTATAATTGTCCTTAATAATGGAGACATGAAAGAAAATAAGGGAAGAGAGTAACAAACAAGGAGCCAACCAACATTTCGTTTAAACTTCTAAGTTGATATGATGTGGTACTGATAAGAGTGTATATTTTGTGTAAAGTGGAGAGTTCTATAAATGTTAATTACATTTACTTGTTCCAGATCTGAGTTCAAGTCCTGGATATCATTGTTAATTTTCTGTCTCATTGATCTGTCTAATATTAACGTTGAAGTCTCCCACTATTATTGTGTGGGAGTCTAAGTCTCTTTATAAGTCTTGTATGTCTGGGTATTCCTGTATTGGGTGCGTGTATATTTAGGACCTTTAACTCTTCTTGTTATTGCATTAATTCTTTTATCACTATATAATGTCCTTCTTTGCTTCTTTTGATCTTTGTTGCTTTAAATACTATTTTATCAGAGACAAAAATTGTAACTTCTGCTTTTTATTTATTTATTTTTGCTCTCTGGTTGGTTGGTAAGTCTCTCTCCATCCTTTATTTTGAGTCTTTGTGTATCCTTGAATGTGAGATGGGTCTGGATGCAGCATACAGTTTTAGTTTTTTGTCCAAATTGCCTGTCTTTGAATTGAGGAATTTAGTCAATTTAAATTTAGAATTAATAATGATATATGTGAGTTTAATACTGTCATTTAATATTAGCTGGCTATTTTGCCCATTAGTTGATGTAAATTCTTCATTATATTGATGTTTTTTACTTTTTGGTTTTTTTTAGAAAGGCTGATACTGTTTGTTCCTTTCTATGTGTAGTGGTTCTTTCAGAAGCTCTTGTAAAGCAGGCCTGGTGGTGATGAATTCTCTGAGTGCTTGCTTGTTCACAAAAAACTTTATTTTTCCTTCACTTATGAAACTTAGTTTGGCTGGATGTAAAATTCTTGGTTGAAAATTCTTTTCTTTAAGGATGTTGAATATTAGTCCCCACTCTCTTCTGGCTTGTAGGGTTTCTGCTGAGAGATCTGCTGTGAGTCTGATAGGCTTCCCTTTGTGGGTAACCTGACCTTTCTCTCTGGCTGCCCTTAGTATTTTCTCCTTCAGTTCAACCCTGGTGAATCTGACGATTATGTGCCTTGGAGTTGCTCTTCTTGTGGAATATCTTTGTGGTGTTCTCTGTATTACCTGGAGCTGAATATTATCCTCCTTTACTAAGTTGGGAAAATTTTCCTGAATAATATCCTGAAGCATATTTTCCAGCTTGGATTCATTCTCTTCGTCACATTCAGGTACACCTATCAAGCGCAGATTAGGTCTTTTCACATAGTCCCATATTTCTTGGAGACTTTGCTCATTCCTTTTTATCCTTTTTTCTCTAATCTTGTCTTCTTGTTTTACTTCATTGAGTTGGTCTTCGACCTCTGATATCCTTTCTTCTGCTTGATCAATTCGGCTGTTAAAACTTGTGCATACTTCACGTAGTTCTCGTATTGTGTTTTTCAGCTCCATCAATTCACTTATTTTCCTCTCTAAATTTTGTATTCTTGTTGACATTTCGTCAAACCTTTTTTCAAAGTTCTTAGTTTCTTTAGATTGTGTTAGCACAAGTTCTTTTAATTCACAGGAGTTTCTTATCATCCACGTTTTGAAGCCTGCTTCTGTAATTGGAACACACTCGTTCTCCATCAAGCCTTGTTTCGTTGCTGATGAGGAACTGGGATCCCCTGCTGAGGGAGAGGCGTTCTGATCTTGGGTATTCTCAGCCTTTTTTGGCTGTTTTCTTCCCTTCATTGTAGATTTATCCATCTGTGGTCTTTATAATTACCGTCTTTGTAATTGGGTTTCTGAGTGGACGTCCAACTTATTGATTCTCAGCGCCAAAATCTGAGAATCCCACTGCGCCAACCAAATCAGCGGCGTTAAGATTGATGGTGCCTTTCTGACTCTGCACCAAGAACCGACGCTCCGAGGTGCCGGCAAAACCGCCTCGCCGGTCACAAGAGTCGCGCTGGCGACCCGTGGGGTTCCTCCGCCGGGAATCTCCCGGTGCGTTAGCAACAAGAATTCATGTGAAGGTGTGGCGTCCTCTCGTTCTTTGCGTTTTCACTGGGAGCTACAATCCCGAGCTGCTAGTGATCAGCCATCTTGGATCTCTCTCGATGCCGATAGTCTTTTCAAAGCAGTCTAGGCTTTCTATATTAAGTGCCTCAAAATTCTTCTAGCCTTTAACCATTACCCATTTTCAAACCACTTTCATATATATAAGGATTTGTTTCAGCAGCACTTGCTTTCCTAAACCAAAATTGATTCGTTTACTCTGATGGCTAAAATAAAATCCCGCTAATTGTGTTGCTTAAAACTATAGAAAATTTTCTCTCACACAATTTTGGAAGTTAGAAGTCCAAAATCAATGTGTTGACAAAGCAGCACTTCCTTTTAAACTCCTAGAGGAGAGTACTTCTTCGCTTCTCCTAGCTTCTGGTGTTTCCTAGCAATCCTCAGTGTTCCTTGGAGTGAAGATGTATGGCTTCAATCTCTGTTTCTATTATTGCATGATCATCTTCTCTCTTTATGTCTCTTCTCCTCTTCTTATAAGGACAATAGTCATACTAGATAAAGAACCCACCCTTCACTAGCATCACCTCATCTTACCTTAACTAATTACATTGGTAGCAACCCTATTTCCAAATAAGTTTACACTCTGAAGTACTGGGGGTTAGGACTCAACAGATTGTTTGGGGGAACACAATTGAGCCATCACACTATTTATCTAAATTTCTAAATCACATAAGTACCCAATTAGACCTATTTCAGAGAATTTCTTCCAATTCGTGTTAAAATAATTTATCTTATATTGACTTTGGAACTCTTTCCTGCAATAATCATCTTGGAAAAAAGTAGAAAAATTAGATTTAAAAGAATTAGCTGTAGCAACAACTTGACAAACAAGTGCAAAGTATTTTTCTGTTTTGTGTTTAATAGTCCCTCATTGACAAACAAGCATAAAACTGGAATAAATTTTAGTCGACATTTTTTTTTGTTTGTTTTTTGAGACTGTATCTCGGTCCATCACCCAAGCTGGAGTGCAGTGGTGTGATCTCGGCTCACCGAAACTGCCACCTCCTGGGTTCAAGCAATTCTCCTGCCTCAGCCTCCCAATTATGATAGCAAAATAAAATTATTTCTAAAAATTAATTTGTATTCTAGTTCATTTTTTCAGGTTTTAAATTTTCTTCCTTTTCTTTCCCTCAAAGCCTCAAGTTAAAAAAGAATCAAAACCAGAAAACATGAGCTTTATTTTATATAGATTCAGGGCTAACATTACCTTTATTTTATTAAGTATTAAAAGAGGCTTACATCTCACTAGGGAGACATGCACAGAGTCTCCCAGTTCCGCATTATTTTGTCCACTCCATTGCCCAACATAATTTTATAGTACTGGATTAGATGAGAATGGGAATATTCCCTAGAAAAATACATCTAGAAAATGGCCTTAAATAAATCTCAACAGAGATTTCAGGTTTCTGGAGACTTTTCTTAGGTTTTGATGAAATTATTTATAATCATGTTTAACTTAACGGCTTTATTTTTGTAATCCTGGTGGCTTTGTTTTGATAATTCCAATGTATTTCCAGTAACATATCAGAATTATAAAATAATAAGGTTATAGACTATTGTGGATTGAAGGAAATGAAAGCAAAAATTTATTATGCATCTACTGTGAGTTAAGGACTGGCATAGGATTTTTACTTTCATCATATCATTATGAGAAACAAACAGCATGGCAATTATTATCTATGCTCTATATCTGAAGGAGGAGTTCAATAGATCAAGTTCAGAAAATAAGTTATTCTTCCAAGATTTTCAAGTTAATAAATGTTGGAGCTAGGGGTCTGCCCCATGTCTGATTTGCACCAAACCCTGGGTACTCCCATTAAGAGATTGTCCCTAAAATGCTATTATTTTATTAGAAGGTAGCATTGACCTAAAAAAGGGTGCCCATTTCAAGTTTACACTGTTATTTAGTGTTTAAATCCCAGCTGTGATAACCAACTAGCTATTGACCTGAGGCAAGTTTTAAAAAACCTTCAGGCTCTATGATAGCTATTTCTTCATTATAAAAGATTACTTAGCAAGCTTCTTCAATATCAATAAATCAAGAATTGAAATCTAGACACATATGCAAAACTACCTCAGCCCCTGAATTCTCACCAGAACTTACTGGGCAACTCATCATAAGTTTGAATATAGTTGCTCTTGTGATATACTTACAATATATCAAGGCTCATAACAGCCTTGTTACATTACAAATATTATTGATTTATTATTTTATCATTTATTTTCCTGATATTTATTTGCTATAGGTGAATATGCTTTACCAGATATAAGCATTTTATATTTTTGCCGGTTTTACTTTTCTTCAACCAGAAGCCCAACACCATTTAAAGCTAGTTATGCCTAGTTCTACTGACAATAACAAATTATATTGGTTATTGTTAAATACTTCATTTTGCAGATAATTTAATCTAATATGTTATTTATTTATTCTTTTTAGCTGTATCTGAAAAAGTGCAAATACACAGTATGTATATTAATTTCATCTTTTAAGCTTACATAGAGTTTTTTACAAGAAAATTTTGAAACTTTTTCAAAATCATATATTTTAATCTGTACTTTTATATTTATGCTTAATTACAGTCTGTGCTTTGAAAAATATAGTATTGAAAATTTTGTAAATATGAATTTTTTGTCACATTGTTTTCATGAACTAAAACCTTTAAGTTTTACATAGAAACAAGGATGCTATGAAGGTTTCAGAATAGTCTTTCTTCAGGGTAGATTTGCTAAAATCTGCCAGTTATTTTCCCAGCTTCTAAATGCCTAAAAAATATATTTGTTTTATTATTTTCAGAACAAGACATAGTGAAACCAGAAAAGACTGTTTCTCATGGTAAACCAGGTATTTTGCAGGTGGTATTTGTAATATCACATTGTCTCTCAATGTTCTAATTTTAGCAGAAGAAAGAGTTTAGAGTCAAATCTAAAGTTATTTGGGACAATTCAGGTCTTAAGTCATCAGCTTCTAAACTATCTTCAATTTTAGTCATCTTCAGACTATTTTTTTATACTGAGAACTGAACCAGTAAGATGTAACTAAACAGCTAGTCTTCACTTCCCATCAGAGAGTTAGCTTTGCACAAAAACAATCATCCAGCACTTAGATGAATGGGCTCTATACTTTCTGTTTTATTCTAATTTGGGCAAGGCATTCTGACCAAACTTGTAATTCAGATTGGATTATTCAAATACAATCATTTCAGACTCTACATATCCCAAAATTGCTGAAGAAATCAACATTTCTCCCTGCTTCTGTTCCTGCCTCTTTCTTTTCTTCACCGTTCCTTCCCTTTCTTCTTTTCTTTTTATTCCTGGTCTCGCATTTTGTGGAAAATAAAAGTGAGTTAATATGTTCTGCTTTAAAAAAAAATACATAATTTATCAAAACAAGGTTATGAATTAATTTTTATTTAAGAATAGAAATGAGTTTGTATTTCAGCTAATTAAATATGAATTTAGTTTTGAGGCTACCCACGCCTCAATTATTCTGTAGAATATTATTCTTCATTCCAGGGTGAATTATGTACCCAATGTTGTGACTATAGTTAGGCCAGAATCTTTGAAAAGGGAAAAACATACTTTCTCTGAACAAATATTAGAAAATCTTTAGCTTACTTTTATAAATTGTACTTTAGAAAATCTGTATACAATGGGTTTTAGTCTCTTTGATTTGTTTTGCCTATTTAAAAAAAAAAAAAATATGAGACACCAACAGCAGAACATATAGGAATAAAGCAAGCAGGGCTGGAATGTGGAGAGGTAAGAAGAGCTGTTGGTATTGACAAAAGCAGAACCTTAGAAACAACTTTTAGAACCTTCTAATTAAATGAAACACTGTTATTTTCTTATGTCCCAAGTAATAGCCATTTTGAGGTGAAATAAAGAGAAGTGAGAGGCTTTAGTCTCTGAACGTACATCAAGTGCATTGTCTTGTAGGAACAACTCTCTTTTACTTCATTTACACCATCATGCTCTTTAAATTCTGTTATCCAGTGAAACATTCTACTTAGGATATTTGATCAGCTGATTCTTTCACAGTGTAAAACATTTGATAAATTTAATTTCACGTAGGATCATGGCAATAACCTCTTTACTTTGATCCAAACATCTTTGCCTATGAAAAGTCACTGAGAACACAGGACATCTCACAGATGTATCACCTTTGTTCTTCCCCAGCTTCACACTGTGAGAAATTTGGGTTCTCTAGCTATTCCAGGGTTCCCAGGGAGGCATTAGCACAAGAAGATCAAAAATTGCTTTTTCCTATTCTAATTTAATAATAAAAAAGGAAAATATATTTAATAAAGCAGTACCTCTGGGCAGATAAATACAGTGAAATACAGTGAATGCAAAGTAGGGTTTATATTGGCACATTAGGGAACATTTTAAGTTAGGAAAACTTCTATAGAAAGATAGTTGCAAAGGATATTTCATCTGGACAGATTTTCTTTGTGCTTTGATTCAATTTGAATAGAAGATACTATTTGCTGTTTTATTGAGGAAACAAGTTTTTCTTGGCATTGGCGCTTTTTCAAAAAGAATACAAAATACCATGGTTGAAATATGTCACTGATGTTTTCAAAATTTCTACTTGTGTTAACATTTTTTTCTATCACAGAAGAAAAAGTTCTCAAGCAGGTAAAAGCTGTCCCAATAGAAAAAACAGGTAAATCAGGATTTTATATATTGTTTCTATGTCTCATTATATGTTATGTGGTGTCCACGTGTGTTCATGCACACACACACGTACATCTTCAAGGAAGTGTGTAGACGTTTAGTACCATAACTTCTAAGATATTGAATTCTTGTGAATAAAGATATACTCAATATATTTTTTATTAAATAATAATAACTAAAATAGCATAACTTTAAGAGTGATTGACCTAAGTATATGTGTAATTCATGAGACAATCTATATAATGCGTTGATTACCATGTATACTTAATTGTTTAATCTTATTTTTAAAGCACATTTTCTCAAATCTTAAAATCACTGAAGTCTGAAACTTTCTGCTATTTATAAATTAGCTGGAATAATTTACTTTCATGAGAGCTACATAGAGAGGGATACGGTTACATAACTTTAAAGTCTGTCTTAAAGAATGATCAACAGAATACAACATTAAACTAAAAACACTCCATCTCTCATTAGTTCATGTGAGAAAGAAAGGACACATACTCTTGCAATTCAGAAGATTTTCCCATAAGAAAAAAGAAAACTTCTGAGTCTTCAACTCAATTCACGACTGACTCACTAAACTTCCTCTAGAATCAAAATTTTCTTACAATAAAAATTCTAAGATAGAAATCCTACCCACCTCTGCCTTTAAGAGAATCCCATCTCTTACTAATAATCATTCCAAAAGAAAAACTCTTATGAAACATTTTTTCTTCTGAGATAATCAGATAATAAGGATTTAAATAGTTTCTTGGAGGAAAAATATAATAGAATTCAGGAGTGATCTAATTATTTATAGAAATCACAGACTAGTATATCAGCAGAAAGAAAGAAATCTCATGAGGCTGTTTTCATTACTTCATATGACCATTGTACTTTACTCCAACTACTGCCTAAGTTTATATTTTTAGTAAATGTTCCTTTAATTTGCACCATAAGGTATTAATATAGCCACTTGAGTGTCTTATTCTGTTGTATGGATGTTTGGAAATTGTGAAGAAGCTAGACTCAGTGTACTTGTTTCTCAGATATATAGATTGTTTTAAATTTTATGTGCATTGCATTTATCTTACTAGCTTTTTGCAATGTGATTAATGTATTTGCTGACAATGAAATATTAGTGCTCAAAGAAAATAGGTTAAGCTCAAGCTAAGGAGAGAAGCTAAAACTAAGGAAATACAAATGCTAAAGAGTTATTTTTGCCATGATTTCTGCTCATCAATATGCCATGTGTTTCCCTCCATTCTCCACAGACAAGCCCAAACCAGCAAGTAAGAGATGAAAAGAATAACAGCTGAGAAATATTGCTTGACCATTTCAGCTTTAACAATTTGCTTGGTTTTTTAAAGTCATTATTTTTAGTGTTGCCTGTGGCTAGATTATTATTAATAATAAATTAATGTTATTGCTATATAATTGTTATTAGTGATAAATTGATATTATTGCTATGGTTTGATTTAACATTCTTGACTTTCACTACTAATTAATGACTCATTATAATTATCCAAAAGAAATATCTAGAAGTTTGTCTCTATTGTTAATATCAAGAGAAAGTCCATATAGGCCATAAAATACCACTCACAATAAGTTAAGTTATTTGGGAAATCTTTCAAATATATTTAATGAATAACAAAAGAAAATGAAATGAAAAGCTGTGTTAATTAAACCATAGGTAAACCTTGGCAGTTAAAAATCTATTTTCTTATCAATATTTTGCCATTTGTCTATTATAATTATGAAATATCCTCATGAATGTGGACTTTGAAGATCCTGTATTTCACTGTACAGGTGTGGCACAGAGAGTATAGTAATAGAGAGTTTAACAGTGGCTTTTGGACTTAGGAAAGCATAAATATTTACCCACTGTGGTGGTAAATATGTTCACCATTATGTCAAAATTGTGATGTTGGTCCTTGAATGGTGTACATTTGTGAAACACAAGCTTAGACAAATGCATGAGTAACTATTGGTCAAATATATTCTGGCTCTTGTATGCAAAATGGCTCCACAAGGTCCAAAGGTGAACATGTGACATAACTTAGGAATACATATAAGTGGTTTAGGATATACAGCACAAATGCATGACACTAATTAAAACATACTCACATTTTAGAACCTGTGAATTGTATTTTAAATACATAAGTTATGTTATTATTGTTACCTTGATTTAGTATTAATGCTGTTCTAACATCAATACACTGAATATTGGCTTCTTCATTTTCTTTTATTTTAAATGCTTATTTACTATAACATTTATGCAAATTCAATTCATGGAACTTTATTCTTGAATGCTATCAATTCCTAATTTACAAATATTAGTTTAGTCTGATGACACCTGGAGTCCCACATCGTCCCACCTACTTCACTGTTGGTGCATGATTTGAAGAAAAAGTAGTAATTTAAGAGAAATTCCAAATTCAGAAATGAAGGAAAGACAGGACAAGTAAATGTCAAGAACAGCTCAGAAGAACTGACCTAGAGGTCATTAGAAGTAACACTTGGTCTGTTCCTGGATCTTATTCATTTTACAGATATTCTCAATCTCATTGAAGATATCCCACCTACATGGGTGGCTTTAAATTCCACTTTTGATGAAAGAGAATGATCTCTTAAAAATTTTAATTCAAATATTTTTCAGAGAACTAAGGGATGTTGATTACTCAAGCATTTTTATTTCATTTTGTCATGTCCTAGAATAGCTGAGATTCAGCTAAGAGAGTTTTAACGAAACTTGGAAAAGGAGGGGTGGTACAGGTCAATAGAAATACAAAACGTGGTACTCTCTGGAATACAGCAGATATAGTTGGAATTTTCAATAAGAAACTAGTTTTCAGCAGTGCACTGTTTCTGACTGACAAGAAGGTAACTAGGATTCAGAGAGGTAAAAAGAGGAGTTGGTAAAATGCCAAAGACAACTACCATCCACTATGAAATATCTCCAAAGAATGACTCAACTTTCAGCAAATATATAAACCAATATTCTTATCCTTGTCTTTGCCATATTCTATCCTCTTATACAACCCAGCTCCAAAAGGGATAAAACCCTAAAACTGTCGTTTAGCCACATGTAGAGAAAAGCCTTCTCCTGGGTGTCCTGAGAATGAACCTAACCTTGTTTATAATGTGTTTTTATGGCAATATGTTTTAATTGTTTCAAATCACATGAAAATAATTTTTGGGGCATACTTCTTGGGTATACTGAGGATTACTTGCAAATACGTAAATAAGAAATGTTTGCCAAACAAAGAATCCACAGATTGCCAGTGATTTTAATTTCTTTATCTAGAAAAAGCTGAACATCAAGAAAGAGAACCTCCATTTATAAAAACAGGTATTTTATCATTTTTGGTTTATATTTATCTGAATTCAGTATTTTATATTAGAAAATTAAAGCAATGTCTACAAGTGATTATCACTATGTTTCCTAGTAATGTGTCATCTTGTGGTTTGTAATATAATCTAGTTTTATCTGACCTCAGGGTTATATTTTTGTCAATCAAACATGTGCAATTATGATACAGCAAAATCAACAAATTAGATTTGCTTTTATGATTCACAAGGTCCTTAAAAATATTTGGTATTTCACTGTTGTCACTATAATTTATCATACTGATGAAGTTGATCCACTGTTGATAGTTTTAAAATATCCTATCAAATTATACAGATTAATTTTCACAAATTATGAATTCTGCTTGAAATATCTTCTTAAAAGAGAAGTTATTCCATTTTAAAAGTTAACTTAATTCTTTCAAAATGTCATTCAATTTTTACAGTATGTAATACTTCACATGGTTCAAAAATTGAAGCATAGAAGAAGCTAACTGCAAAAATCTCTCTCTTTTATTAAATTCTACCAGTTCTCATTGCAAAAATATGTGATAATATCCATAGGTATTTATTTATATATTTATTTAATATCCATACATATACTCAAGATTTTTCAATGATCGCCATTCTAACTGGCATGAAATGGTATCTCAACGTGGTTTTGATTTGCATTTCTCTAATGACCAGTGATGATGAGCATTTATTCATATGTTTGTTGGCCTCATAAATGTCTTCTTTTGAAAAATGTCTATTCATATCTTCCGCCCACTTTTGAATGGGCTTTTTTTTTTTCTTATATATCTGGTTTAGTTCTTTGTAGGTTCTGGATATTAGCCCGTTGTCAGATGGGTAGATAGCAAAAATGTTTTCCCATTCTGTTGGTTGCCAGTTCACTCTAATTATTGTTTCTTTTGCTGTACAGAAGCTCTGGGTTTTAATTAGGTCCCATTTGTCTATTTTGGCTTTTGTTGCCATTGCTTTTGGTGTTTTAGTCATGAAGTCCTTGCCTATGTATATGTCCTGATGGTTTTGCCTAGGTTTTCTTCTAGGGTTTTTATGGTGTTAGGTCTTATGTTTAAGTCTTTAATCCATTTGGAGTTAATTTTAGTGTAAGGTGTCAGGAAGGGGTCCAGTTTCTATTTCTGCACTTGGCTAGGCCAGTTTTTCCAACACCATTTATTAAACAGGGAATCCTTTCCCCACTGCTTGTTTTTGTTAGGTTTGTCAAAGATCAGATGGTTGTAGATGTGTGGCTTTGCCTCTGAGGCCTCTGTTCTGTTCCATTGGTCTATATTTCTGTTTTGGTACTGGTATCAAGCTGCTTTGATTACTGCAGCCTTGTATTATAGCTTGAAGTCGGGTAGCGTGATGCCTCCAGCTTTATTCCTTTTGCTTAGGATTGTCTTGGCTATGCAGGCTCTCTTTTGGTTCCATATAAAGTTTAAGGTGTCTTTTTCCAGTTCTGTGAAGAGGGCCATAGGTAGCTTGATGGGGATAGCATTGAATCTATAAATTTCTTTGGGCAGTATGGCCATTTTTGCAATACTGATTCTTTCTAGCCATGAGCATGGAATATTTTTCCGTCTGTTTGTGTTCTCTCTTATTTCCTTGATCAGTGATTCATAGTTCTCCTTGAAGAAGTCCTTTACATCCTTTGTTAGTTGTATTCCAAGATATTTTATTCTCTTTGTAGCAATTGTGAATGGGAGTTCGCTCTTGATTTGATTCTCTTTAAGTCTGTTATTGGCATATAGGAAAGCTTGTGATTTCTGCACATTGATTTTTGTATCCTGGGACTTTGCTGAAGTTGCTTATCAGTTTCAGGAGATTTTGGGCTAAGACGATGGGGTCTTCTAAATATACAATCATATCATCTGCAAATAGAGACAATCTGACTTCCTCCTATCCTAATGGAATACGTTTTATTTCTTTTTCTTGTCTGATTGCTCTGGCTAGAACTTCCAATACTATAATGAATAGAGAGGACATCCTTGTCTAGTGTCAGATTTCAAAGGGAATACTTCCAGTTTTTGCCCATTCAGTATGATATCAGCAGTGGGTTTGTCATATATAGCTTTTATTATTTTGTGATATGTTCCATCAATACCCAGTTTATTGAGAGTTTTTAGCATAAAGCACTGTTAAATTTTATTGAAGGCCTTCTCTGCATCTATTCAGATGATCATGTGGTTTTCATCTTTGGTTCTGTTTATGTGGTGGATTACAGTTATAGACTTGCATATGTTGAACCCATCTTGCATCCCCGGGATGAAGCCTACTTGATTGTGATGGATAAGCTTTTTGATGTGCTGTTGCAATCGGTTTACCTGTATTTTATTGAAGATTTTTGCATCTGTGTTCATCATGGTTAGTAGGCTGAAGTTTTCTTTTCTTTTCTTTCTTTTTTTTTTTTTTTTTTTTTTTTGTTGAGTCTCTGCCAGGTTTTGGTATCTGGATGATGTTGGTCTCATAAAATGATTTGGAAAGGATTCCCTCTTTTCGGATTGTTTAGAATAGTTTCAGAAGTTGTGGTACCAATATGTCTTTGTATGTCTTGTAGAATTTGGCTGTGAACCCATCTGGACCTGGGCTTTTTTTTTGTTGGAAGGCTCTTAATTGCTGCGTCAACTTCAGCCCTTGTTCTTGGTCTATTCAGAGTTTCCACCTCTTCCTGGTTTAGGCTTGGGAGTGTGTAAGTGTCCAGGAATTTATTCCTTCCAGGTTTACTGGTTTATATGCATAGAGTTCTTTGTAGTAATATCTGATGGTAGTTTGTATTTCCGCAGAATCAGTGGTGATATCCTCTTTATCACTTTTTATTGCATCTATTTGATTTTTCTGTCTTTTTTTTTTTTATTAATCTGGCTAGTGGTCTATTTCATTGATCATTTTGAAAAACCAGCTCCTGGATTTATTGAATTTTCAAATGGTTTTTGTGTCTCTGTCTCCTTCAGTTCTGCTCTGATCTTAGTTATTTCTTGTCTTCTGTTAGCTTTTGAGTGTTTATTAATCTTGCTTTTCCAGATCTTTCAAATTTGGTGATAGGGTGTCAATTTTAGATCTTTCCTTGCTTCTCATGTGGGCATTTATTACTATATATTTCCCTCTAGACACTGGTTTAAATGTGTCCCAGAGATTCTGGTATATTGTGTATTCATTCTCGTTGGTTTCAAAGAACATCTTTATTTCTGCATTCATTTCATTGTTTATCCAGTCAACATTGAAAAGCCAATTGTTCAGTTTCCATGAAGTTGTCTAGTTCTGAGTTGGTTTCTTAATCCTGAGTTCTAATTTGATTGCACTGTGGTCTGAGAGACTGTTATGATTTCTACTTTTTTGCATTTGCTGAGGAGTGGTTTACTTCCAATTATGTGGTAAATGTTAGAGTAGGTGTGATGTGTTGCTGAGAAGAATGTATATTCTGTGGATTTGGGGTAAAGAGTTCTACAGATGTCTATTAGGTTTGCTTGGTTCAGATCTGAGTTCCAGTCCTGGATATCCTTGTTAATTTTCTGTCTCCTTCAACTATCTGATATTGACAGTGGAGTGTTAAAGTCTCCCACTATAGTTGTGTGGGAGTCTAAGTCTCTTTGTAGATCGTTGAGAACTTGCTTTGTGTATCTGGATGTTCCTGTATTGGGTGCATATATATATAGGATTGTTAACTCTTCTTGTTGCATTGATCCTTTTACTATTATGTAATGCCCTTCTTTTTCTCTTTTGATCTTTGTTGGTTTAAAGTCTATTTTATCGAAGACTAGGATTGCAACTCCTGCTTTTTTTTTTTTTCTTTTCTCTCCATTTGCTTGGTAAATCTTCTCCAATCCCTTTATTTTGAGCCTATGTGTGTTCTTGCATGTGAGATGGGTTTTCTGAATACACCAGACCAATGAGTTTTGAATTTTTATCCAATTTGACAGTCTGTGTCTTTTGATAGGAGCATTTAGCCCATTTACATTTATGGTTAACATTGTTATGTGTGAATTTGATCCTGCCATTTTGATGCTAGCTGGTTGTTTTGGCCACTAGTTGATGCAGTTTCTTCATTGTGTTGACGGTCTTTACCATTTGGTACATTTTTGGAGTGGCTGGTACTGGTTGTTCCTTTCTATGTTTAGTAATTCTTTCAGAAGCTCTTGTAAAGCAGGTCTGGTAGTGATGAAATCTCTAAGCAATTGCTTGTTTATGAAGGATTTTATTTCTCCTTTGCTTATGAAGCCTAGTTTGACTGGATATGCAATTCTGGTTTGAAAATTCTTTTATTTAATGATATTGATTATTGGCCCCCACTCTCTTCTGGTTTGTAGGGTTTCTGCCACAAGATCCACTGTGAGTTGATGGGCTCTCCTTTGTGGATAACTCAACCTTTCTCTCTGGCTGCCCTTAGCATTTTCTCCTTCATTTCAACCCTGGTGAATCTGACGATTATGTGCCTTGGGGTTGCTCTTCTTGAGAAATACCTTTGTGGTGTTCTCTATATTGCCTGGACTTGAATATTGGCCTGCCTTGCTAGGTTGGGAAGTTATCCTGGATAATATACTGAAGAGGGTTTTCCAACTTGGATTCATTCTCTCCACCACATTCAGGTACACCTATCAAATGTAGATTAGGTCTTTTCACATAATCCCATATTTCTTGGAGGATTTTTCATTTCTCTTCACTCTTCTTTCTCTAATCTTGTCTTCCCATTTTATCTCATTGAGTTGATTTTCAGTCTCTGATATCCTTTCTTCTGCTTGGTCAATTCTGCTATTGAAACTTGTGTATGCTTTATAAAGTTCTCTGGTTGTGTTTTTTATCTCCATCAAGTCATTTATATTCTTCTCTAAGCTGTTTATTCTCATTAGCATTTCATCACACCTTTTTTCAAGGCTCTTAGTTTCTTTGCTTTGGGTTAGAACATGTCCTTTTAGCTCAGAGAAGTTTGCTATTACCCACCTTTTAAAGCCTGTTTCTGTCAATTCATCAGACTCATTCTTTATCCAGCTTTGTTCCCTTCCTGGTGTGGAATTGTCATCCCGTGGAGGAGGAGAGGCATTCTTGCTTTTGGTGTTTTCATCCTTTTTGCACTGGTTTTCTCCCATCTTTGTGGATTTATCTACCTGTGATCTTTGTAGCTGGTGGCCTTCTGATGGAGTCTCTTAGCGAACTTCCATTTTGTTGATGCTGAAGTTGTTTCTGTTTTTTAGCTTTCCTTTTAACCATCAGGCCCCCCTGCTGTAGGCCTGCTGAAGGTCCACTCCAGTCCCTGCTTGCCTGGGGATCACCCGCAGAGGGCTGCAGAACAGTAAGGATTGCTGCCAGTTTCTTCTTCTGTTATGTTTGTCCCAGAAGGGTACCTGCCAGATGCCAGCCTTAGCGCTCACTTACAAGTGCCTCTTTGGATATACAGGGATCAGGGAACTGCTTGAGGAGGCAGTCTGTCCCTTGTAGGAGCTCATGTGCTGAGCTGGGAGCTCCATTGTTCCATTTAGACCTTCTGGGCTGGTATATTTAAGCCTGCTACAGTGGAACTCATAAGCGCCTTTTTCCCTAGGTGCTCTGTCCTGGGAAGGTGGGGCTTTATTTTTAAGTTCCTGATATGCTGCTGCCTTTTTTCAGAGATGTCCTGTCCAGCAAGATAATCTAGTCTAGCCACAGTCTGCCAGCAGGAGCATTCCTGAGCTACTGTGGGCTCTGCCCAGCTGCAGTGTGAACTTCCTGTTAGAACTGCCTAGGTAATGGCAGAGTGCCCTGGTAGTGGCGGAGTGCCTCCGTAATGGTGGATGCCCTTCCCACCCCCCCACCCCCCACTGAGCTGGACATTCTTGGGTCCAGCTGCACTTGCTGTGAAACTCTCAATCCAGAACATTTCAGATTGCTGGTCTTTGTTGTGGGTGGGATCTGCTGAGTCAGATCACCTGGCTCCCTGGTTCAGCCACCTTTTTTTTCAGTTGAATGGGAGGCTCTGTATCCCAGGCATTCTGGGTGCCTGTTGAAACAGCCACCTGGATTTGTGAGAGTTTTTGTGTGGAGACCCACAGTGCCAGCTAAAATAGCTATGCTGGAAACTTGTGGCACCTTTCAGCCCAGGAATATTCTTGTCTGTGGGAAGTAAAAACTCTTGTGAAAATGCAGTGATCACTCACCCTCTGCATTCTTCTCACTGCGAACTGCACTCCAGATTTGTTCCTATTCGGCCATCTTCCCTTTCTCAGTTATTTCTTAATGTATCCTTCTATCATTATCTTTCTACCTGTACACATAAATGAATAAATATAAATAAATAAATAAACACACACACACATATATATATATATATATATATATATATATATATATATATACACATACCACTTTTGTTTTTCTTACACAAATATTAACATGCTATAAATTATCCTGTCACTAGGCTTTTCTATTTCAGAATATATCTTGAAGCTTTTTTACATATCAGTACATAAAATATTTCCCTAAAAATAGTGTTTTATTGTATGTTTGTACACAGTGAACTTAATTAGACTCTAATTGATGTATGTTAAAGTTGTTTTAAAAGTCTCCTTTAAAAATATATAATATACTTATCTAGTTTTGTTAATTTCACAAATTAATTAACAATACATCTAGTTTTATTAATTTTATGGGGAAAAAAGTTTTAAAGTCATTTTTTTGTCAGAGGGTATATTAAATATTGTTTGAATAGATATTCCTAATTGCTGTCTACAAAAAAACTATCAATTTGTATTCCATCTGTTAACATGCTCATTATTTGACTTAATTTTAGATGATTCAAACCTTCTGCAATCATAGCTAAATCTTGTCTACTTTTTATGGAGGAATAGAACTTTAGATGTAAGATGACACAGTTAATGTTTTTAGTTAACAAATTTTAGAAGACATGCTATACTGGAAAAAAATAGAATGTCTCTATGATTTTTTTTTACCTACCACCCCTTCATTTCTGAGATTTTATAAAGCAACCTTGTTCAACAAACTGAATTGGGAGAGTGTAAATTGTTAGTCTAAACTAATATTAATATGTATTCTAAAAGGACGGTGACAGAATATGTATCTTATGCCATTTCAGAAACAGTAAGAAGTTCAGATTATTGTGAGCATTCATTAATATTGTATGAAATCAAACATGAAGTTTCACAGAAATGAAGAGACTTAAAAAGATTCCATAGTTTCAAGCTTTACTGTTCTGTAAGAAACTCATTGAGAGTATAACTTGAAAATTATTAAAAATGCACTCCCTACTGTTCATTGTAGATATGTTTAGCCTTATTCTTATTTTTACTGTAAAAAGCAAAAATAGGAAATGTAAAGGGCTGTTATATTACCCATAGACAGAAAATTATCACTCATTTTTTTTTCTTTTTAGACAAACCAAAACCAGCTCCAAGTAAGTGTACCATTTTAGAATTTTAAGAATGTCCTATTTCATTGTTTTAATTTCATAATTTCTTTAAGTTATAAATGAAGTTAAAAACATATGGCATGTCTGTTAATGTAATAGCCATTATACTATTATCATATAAGTGAGTCTAGTTGACACAGGATATTGTGTGTACAGGCATACCCTGGAGACAAAAAGCACAACCAAAGGAAAATGGGTACAGCAAGAAGCCATAGACCAATAAGCACATGAAGAGATGTTTAGTGATTCAAAAAATGCAATTCAAGGAAAATTAAATCTCATTGTACTGGCATACCTCGAGATGTTGCAGTTTTCATTCAGACCACCACAATAAAGTGAATTTAAACTAAGTCACACAATTTTTTTGTTTTTCTAGTGCACATAAAATTATGTTTATACTATACTGTAGTCTATTAGGTGTGCAAGAGAATTATGTCTAAAAATGTACATAGCTTAATTTAAAAGTATTTTGCTGCTAAAATACTTTTATTTTAACCTTCATCATCTGAACCTTCAGCAAGTTGCAATATTTTTGCTGCTGAAAAGTCTTGTCTCAATTTTGATGGGTGCTAATTGATGAAGTTGGTAGTTTCTGAAGGTTAGGGTAGCTGTGGTAATTTCTCAAAATAAGACTCAATAAAATTTGGCACATTGACTCTTTAACAAAAGATTTCTCTATAGTACCTGTAGCTATTTTACAGCATTTTACTCACAGTAGAACTGCTTTCAGAATTAGAGTAAACATCTCACACTTGGCTTCTGCTTTATCGAAAAAGTTTATGGAATATTCTAAATCCTTTGTTGTCATTTCAGCAGTGTTCACCAGGAATAGATTCCATATCAAGTGTCCATTTCCTTTTCTCATCCATGAGAAATAACTCCTCGTCTGTTCAAGTTTGATCATGTATTGAAGCAATTTGGTCACCACTTCTTATTCTAATTCTTTTGTTACTCCCAACACATCTGCAGTTGCTTCTACTGAATCCTCAGAGTCATTCATGAGAGTTGGAATCAATTTCTTTCAAACTCCTGTTGATACTGACATTTGGACTCCCTCATGAGTCACATATGTTCTTAATGGCATCTGGAAAGGTGATTCCTTTCCAGAAGACTTTCAATTTACTTTGCACAGATTCATCAGCTGAGTCACTATATGTGACACCTATAGGCTTATGAAATGTATTATTAAATAATAAGACTTGAATGTCACAATTGCTCCTTGGTCCCATAGGCTGCAGAATGGATCTTGTGTTCACAGGCATGAAAACAATATTAATCTCCTTGTATATCTCCATTAGAGCTCTTGAGTGACCAGGTGCATTGTCAGTGAGCTATAATATTTTGAAAGGAATCTTTTCTCTTAGGAGTAGGTCTCAACAGTGGGTTTAAAACAGTGAGTAAATCATGCTGTAAACAGATGTGCTGTCATCTAGATTTTGTTATTCCTGTGATAGAGCACAGGCAGAGTGGATTTGGCATAATTCTTAAGGGACCTAGCATTTTCAGAATGATGAAGAAGCTTTGGCTTCAACTTCAAGTCACCAGCTTCATTAGCCTCCAAAAAGAGAGTCAGCCTGTCTTTTGAAGGTCTGAAGCCAGATATTGACTTTTCTCTCTAGCGATGAAAGTTCTAGATGAGATCTTCTTTCAGTAGAAAACTATTTATTAAGTTGTTGTTGTTGTTGTTGTTTTAAATACAGGGTCTCACTCTGTCACCAGACTGGAGTCCAGTGGGGAAATCATAGCTCACCACAGCCTCAAACTCCTTGGCTCAAGTGAGCCTCCCTAGAAGGCTATTTTGTCTACATTGAAAGTTTATTGTTTATTGTAGCCATCTTGGTCAATTATCTTAGCTAGATCCAGTTAACTTTCTGCAGCTTCTATATCAGTATTTGCTGATTCACCTTGAACTTTTATGTTATGCAGGTGGCTTCTTTCCTTAAATTTCATGAACCAACCCTGCTAGCTTTTAACTTTTCTTCTGCAGCTTCCTTACTTCTCTCATCCTTCAAAGATTTGAAGACAGTTAGGGCCTTGCTATAGATTGAGTTTTGGCTTAAGGGAATGTTATAGCTGCTTTGGTTTTCTATTCAGCCCACTAAAACTTTCTTTGTCTCAGCAATAAGGCTGTTTCCCTTTCTTAACATTTATGTGTTCACTGAAGTAACACTTTGACTTTCCTTCAAGAACTTTTCCTTTGCATTCACGATTTGGCTAACTCTTTGGTGCAAGAGGCCTAGCTTTCAGCCTGTCCTAGCTTTCAACATGACTTTCTGACAAAATTTAATCATTTCTAGTTTCTGATTTAAGGTGAGCGATGTGCAAGTCTTTTCTTCTTGTGAATACTTTGAGGCCATTGTAGGGTTATTTCAGAGCTATTAAGTTCTCAGGAAACAGAAAGGCCTAAAGGAAAGGGAAAGAGAACTGGCGAATGGCTGCCCCAATACACACTTTCATTACATTTACCACCGTATATAGGTGTGGTTTGAGGCACCCAAAACAATTACAATAGTAACATTAAAGATCACTGATTACAGATCACCATAACAGATATAATAGTAATGAAAAATTTGAAACATTATGAGAATTACCAAAATGAGACAGGGAAACGTGAAGGAGGGAAATGTGAAGGAAGCAAATGCAGCTGGAAAAATTACACCAATAGACCTAATTATACGGGATTGCCACAAACTTTCAACTTGTAAAAAAACATGATACCTGAGAAGCACAATTAAGTGAAGCACAATAAAATAAGTATGCTTGTATTATACTCATTAATCCTTGAACATGTATTTATTGAGCACCTATGAGAAATATGACACTGAACCAGGATATATGAGGAAATGTATATCATGTTTTCTGTTGAGATACCTGTTTTACTAACACATTTACCATGATAACTAATACCCGTGCCAAAAAAAAAAAAAGATAATTATATCTCTCTCTTACCTGCTTTCAATTTTTTGTTCAGATGTTTTGAATCAAGATGGTGTGAAGATCCCTCTAACAGTTTTTATGTGGGTTGAGAAAAATTAAGAGCACATAATATATGTTCTCAATTTATTTAATTTTAGCACATTAGCTTTTTATTTTCTAATTTTTTAAAAGCCCTGAGTTACATTTTATTTTGTAATTCAAAATCACTAGGGTTTTCTGGACATTTTAAACAATTATAAAAATGCAACTGTGAACAATGAAGCTATTTATTTTATACTATTAAAGTATTCAGAGCATATCCTGGATTAAAACTTGAACATTTCAATCTAAAGTGTATCTGGATGTTTTATTTATATGTTTTTTATACCCAGAACTAACCTGTTTTCTTAACAGCATATGACAGATTCCTTAATAATGCAGGTACAATTTACTTCTTAATGGATTAAATGCCAATTTTAAACATTAAGTACAGCTTTTAGGCTGGAGAAATTCTCTATCATAGTTTGTATTATTGCTACTAATATGAACACTCTTACTAAAATTAAGGGTTGAAATTCAAAGCTAGAGTACTAATATGAAACATCACCATAAAGCCATTTTTGAATACTATATTTTTATTCAACATTATTCATTGTATACCATCATTGTTATAAAATACTTTAATCCATTTTTATGAATTATGAAAATAGCTCCCTAAAATAGTTATGTAAGACTGATAAAACTGATATCGTGTTTATAGAAAACATTGATATTTTATGAGAGCTATTTCTTGATCTTTCAGAGAATTTTTATTTTCTGGAAATGTTATTCTTTGAAATTATTTGTGATAGAAAGTTGACAAAAAAACTTGACAGGTTATACATAGAAATACTAATCTGTAAATTTACTGAAAAAATAAGAAGAAAGCATGGTTCTGAATTATCATAGGCAAAAAGCAAATATAATTTGATGTCTTCTAACACTTATCACACTGTCGTCAACATGAATTGAGTTTGTTTTTGTTATATTTTTAGTCTCACCCCACGACACCACTCAATTGCATTTTTGACAGCATCTTATAAATGAAGATGCTTTAATAAACATTCTACAAATGAATGGTTACATGTATCCATGAAGATTAAAAATTTGTGTAACAGATTTATAAACTGTAATTAGGAAAATCAACCAAATAATTTAGAGTTGATTAATTAAATCGTGTATGTTTTTTAACTTTTTACTTTTCATTTTATTTTATTTTTAACTTTGTGAGTACATAGTAGTTGTATATATTTATGGGTACATGAGATATTTTGATATAGGCATACAATGCATAAGAATCAAATCAAGGTAAATGGGGTATCCATCACATCAACATTTATCATATTTTTGTGTAAACATTCTACTATTTTAATTATTTTTAAATGTATGCCAAATTATTATTGTTGACTGTAATCATCCTGTTCTATCAAGTATCAGATCTTATTTAATCTAACCACTTCTATCATATTTAAATAGACTGTTTTAGATTGACTGAAAATTTGTCTTATTTTCAAAATAGATGTCTAGTTGCAGTTATCAGAAGTATTAATCAGGAGTACATTTCTTCACCATTTTGAGTATATGTGCCTATTGTACTTTAGGAGGAAATATCAGAAGATAAGTTTCAATTGTCTGCTATTGAATAAAAACTATACTTTTTCTTTGATTTATTTTTTCTTTTTGTTTTACATACTATTTTTTTCTAAAGAAGAAACATCAGAAGTCACAGAATCAGGTAAATGTTTACATTTACAGAGGAGATAAGATAGAGTGGTGGAAACAGTATGTAAATTTAAGTCTCTAGCTGTATAACATTTAGAAAATCCCTTAGTTTCTCAAATTCCAGATATTCTGAACTGCAGAACAGGCATAATGATGTCCCAAAAGGCTTGTTAGAAGGACTAAATGATGTAACATGTGCACTATTACTACATACAAACTTGTAAGCCACTATTAAATATTGTTTTTCTTCCCACATTTGTTTAAAATGCATAGCAAGAAAATTATCAATTTACTGACTGCTTTTAAAACTGGATCCACATTTTGCTTAGAAGTATTATGTTAATTTTTATTGCTTTTATTCATTAGTTTACTCATTGAATATCATCATGCCAGGCAAATTCTTATTTCCCAAAGGTAAAAATTTAACATGTAGTCGTTTGTCCTGTGTTCCTAGTTTAAACTAATTAACAAAGGCATGGCTTATTCTAGCTTCTTTTCAAAGCATGAAAGAAAAAGGGAGGCGGTAGGAAAGAGGGTCATGCCTGTAAGTAACTGAACTACTCAGGAGGGTGAGGAGGGAGGATCCCTTCAGCTCAGGAGTTTGAGGGCATATAGAAAGACTCTGCCTCAAAAAAAGAAGAAAAGGAAGGGGAGGAGGAAAAAAAGAATTAGTAGGAGGAAGAGGAATAAAGGACTTGGAGGAGGAAGCAGAAGAGAAGGAGGAGGAGGAGAAATTATGACCCAATAGGTGACTACATAAGCAGAATGACCAAGCATAACAAAAAATGAAATGGGAGAGTCATGACTCTCTCCACTCACAGGATTAAGTCTCATCTCCAACTGTTTACTCCAAGAATTAGTGAGAAAGTCATGTTTTTTAAAATGATGTTTTCTTGTTGTTGTTTTCCCCCCAGGGAAGAAGAAAACTGAAAAATCTGAAAAAGAAAGTAAAGGTAAAGATAACATTTTAAGATATGTACATCAAATTAGCCACAAACACAGAGGGAGAAAAATACACAATTATACAAATTATATTACTTAAAAGCAGTTAATGAAAATGAAGACACGGATTTTATAGCACGTATTATAATTGCAGTACATTACAATTCATCATGCAAAACATATAGGTATTACATTTTTATT
Organism: Saimiri boliviensis; assembly: GCF_048565385.1. Lineage (NCBI taxonomy): Eukaryota > Metazoa > Chordata > Mammalia > Primates > Cebidae > Saimiri > Saimiri boliviensis. Next base: position 46,297,286 of record NC_133452.1, read on the forward strand.
AAACACCTAAAAGGAATAGGAATGTAAAACCAAAAGCAGACTCTACCTGTTACTAATAAATTAAAGCTATAGACTTCTTTTCGTAATTACTCCTGAACTGTGAATATTGCCTGCACAAAATTTAATTCCTCACCTTAGGAAGACTTATTAATAAATATATTATCTTGTTATGAAGAAAGTGAAAAAGATCCAAAATCAATAATTAGAAAAACTAGAGAAGAGGTCATAACAAATAAATTCAAAAGCTAGCAGAAGTCAAGAAGTAACTAAGATCAGAGCAGAACTGAAGAAGATACAGACACAAAAAATCCCTTCAAGAAAATCAGTGAATCCAGGAGCTGGTTTATTAAAATGATTAATAAAGTATATAGAACACTAGCCAGAGTAACAGAGAAGAAAAGAGAGAGGAATCAAGTAGACACAATAAAAAATAATAAAGGGGATATCACTACTGATCCCACAGAAACTACCATCATAGAATAATATAAACATCTCTATGCAAATAAATTAGAAAATCTAAAAGAAATGAATAAATTCCTGGGCACATACACCCTCCCAAGACTAAACCAGGAAGAAGTTGAATCCCTGAATAGACCAATAACAAGTGCTGAAATTGAGGCAATGATTAATAGCCTACCAACCGAAAATAAAATAAAATAAAATAAGCCCAAGACCAGATGGATTCACAGCAGAATTCTACCAGAGGTACAAAGAGTAGCTGTTATCATTCCTTTTGAAACTATTCCAAACAATTGGAAAAGAGCACTCCCTAACTCATTTTATGAGGCCGACATCATCCTAATACGAAAACCTGGCAGATACATAACAAAAAAAAAGATAATTTCAGGTCAATATCCCTGATGAACATTGATACAAAAATTCTCAATAAAATACTGGCAAACTGAATCCAGCAGCACATCAGAAAGTTTATCCACCACCATCAGGTCAGTTTCACCCCTGGGATGAAAAGCTGGTTCAACATATGCAAATCAATAAACATAATCCATCACATAAATAAAACCAATGACAAAAACCACATGATTAGCTCAATAGATGCAGAAAAGGCCTTTGATAACATTCAACACTCATTCATGCTAAAAATTGTCAGTAAAGCCGGTATTGATGGAACATATCTCAAAATAATAATAGCTAATTATGACAAACCCAGAACCAATGTCATACTTAATGGGCAAAAGTTGGCAACATTCCCCTTGAAAACTGGCACAAGACAAAAATGCCCTCTCTCACCACTCCTATTCAAGATAGTTTTGGAAGTTTTGGCCAGGGAATCAGAAAAAAGAAAGAAAGAAATAGTATTCAAATGGGAAGAGAGAATGTCAAATTGTCGCTGTTTGCAGATGACATGAGTATATATTTAGAAAATCCCATCATTATAGCCCAAAAACTCCTTGAGCTGATAAGCCACTACAGAAAAGTCTCATGATACAAAATCAATGTGCAAAATTCACAAGCATTCCTATACACCAATAATAGAGCCAAATCATGAGTGAACTTGCACTCATAATTGCTATGAAGAGTATAAAATACCTAGGAATACAACTTACAGAGAATGTGAAGGACCTCTTCAAAGAGAACTATAAACCACTGCTCAAAGAAATAAGAGAGGACACAAACAGATGGAAAACCATTCCATGCTCATGGATAGGAAGAATCAATGTCATGAAAATGGCCATATTGCCCAAAGTAATTTATAGATTTAATGCTATTCTCATTAAGCTACCATCGACTTTCTTCACAGAATTAAAAAAATCACTTTCAATTTCATATGGAACCAAAAAAGAGCCTGTATATCCAAGACAATCCTAAGCAAAAGGAACAAAGCTGGAGGCATCATGCTACCTGACTTCAAACTATACTACAAGGCTACAATAACCAAAACAGCATGGTGCTGGTACCAAAGCAGATACATAGGCCAATAGAACAGAACAGAGCCTCAGAAATAACACCACACATCTACAACCAACTGATCTTTAAGAAACCTGACAAAAACAAACAATGGGGAAAAGAGTCCCTATTTAATAAATGGTTTTGGGAAAATTGGCTATCCATATGTAGAAAACTGAAACTGGACCCTTTCCTTACACCTTATGCAAAAACTAACTCAAGATAGATTAAAGACTTAAATGTAAGACCTAAAATCATAAAAACCCTAAGAGAAAACCTAGGCAATACCATTCAAGACATAGGCATGACAAAGACTTCATGACTAAAACATCAAAAGCAATTGCAACAAAAGCCAAAATTGACAAATGGAGATCTAATTAAACTAAAGAGCTTCTGCACAGCAGAAAAAAAAAAAAAAAAAAAAAAAAAAAACCTATCATTAGAGTGACAAGGCAACCTACAGAATGGGAGAAAATGTTTGCAATCTATCCATCTGATAAAGGACTAGTATTCAGAATCTACGAGGAACTTAAACAAATTTACAAGAAAAAAAAATCCATCAAAAAGTGGACAAAGATATGAACAGACACATCTCAAAAGAAGACATTTATGCAGCCAACAAACATGAAAAAACACTGGTCATTAGAGAAATGCAAATCAAAACCACAATGCGATACCAACTCATGACAATTAGAATAGCCATCATTAAAAATTCATGAAACAACAGATGCTGGAGAGGCTGTGAAGAAATAGAAACACTTTTACACTGTTGGTAGGAGTATAAATTAGTTTAACCATTGTTGAAGACAAAGTGGAGATTCCTCAAGGATCTAGAACCAGAAATATCATTTGGTCCAACAATCCTGTTACTGGATATATACCCAAAAGATTATAAATGATTCTACTATAAAGACACATGCCCATGTATGTGTATTTAAGCACTATTTATAAAAGCAAAGACTTGGAACCACACAAATGCCCATCAATGATAGACTGGATAAAGAAAATGTGACACATACACCATGGAATACTATGCAGCCATAAAAAAGAATGAGTTTTTGTCTTTGCAGGGACATGAATGGAGCTGGAAACCATCATTCTCAGCAAACTAACACAGGAACAGAAAACTAAACACCACATATTCTCACTCATAAATGGAAGTTGAGCAATGAGAACATATGGACATAGGGAGGGGAACATCACACACTGGGATCTCTTGGGGGATGTGAGACTAAAGGAGGTATAGCATTAAAAGAAATACCTAATGTAGATGTTGGGTTGATGGATGTAGCAAATCACCGTGAAACATGTAACACCTATGTAACAAACCTGCATGTTCTGCACATGTATACCAGAACTTGAAGTATAATTTAAAAGATAAATAAATAAATATATTACCCTGTTACTATTTCTTCTATACAGAAAAAGCTGACACGAAGCACCATAAAGAAGAAAAAGGTAATTTTTTAAAAGAATGAAAAATAGAATGCAAAGCCCTGAAGCTAAAATACTTTAAGTCAAAAAGTATTTATATCATTTGAAAAACAAAAACAAAAACAAAAAACAACCCTTTTTTTAATGTCCGTGATGACTGCAAGTCTGATTAAAAGAAGAAATATGGTAGTTAATTGGTGAATATGAAGTAATGGCTTTGTCAAAGAAGCAATGGATGGTAGGCCAATGCGTGCAAATAAGCATTGATTTATTGTGCTGTTGATGAGGAAGGTAGAAACTGAATCACAATGATGCCTTTTTTCTTAACATTGGGTTTATTTATTTAGCAAACTACACCATATAATATGACAATTACTGATTTGAGTATAACTATCCGAAAAGCTTACAAAGGTCTTAATTGTCAAAGAAATAATCTATTGGATCATAAAGAAAACATTCTTTGACATGTAAGAATAATTGTCAATGACAAAATAACTCTTTTTTTAATCTCCAAATCCAGCTAATCAGAATGATCCAATTTTCATAGATTCTAGTTAATTTTCTTCCTACATTCATGTTATACCTCTGTTTATAAAACAATGTTTAGTGCTAACACTTATTTTTATTAGGTACCAGTTGGATAGAAGACAAAATTTTTGAAAATCACCTTGAGAAAATATTTATAACACTTAAATTATCCTCATGTCTTTAAAGCTTAGCATTGAATTGAGACAAAATTTTTATGAAAATTTATTTTTTAAATTTATATTTTAATTTACATTTTCCTTATTGACAGTCTCAACAAGAAAAGAAAGTCTTCAATTACACAATGTGACAAAAGGTAATCTTGAATTACATAAGTACTATGTTGGTATGGAAATACCTGAATTATGTTGTTGCTTAATATTAATATTAAATTATTTTGAAACAAAGAAATCTAGAAGATACACACTTCTAGTAGCAGAGAAAGTGGACAGGTAGAAAATCTAGCAGAAAGCTTATATTTCAATAGAAAATAAGAAAATGCAAAGAAATCAGAACTGTTAGCAGCATATAAGATGACCAAAATATTCTGTTACACATCAGAAGAAAACGTTTACAATTACAAAAGACTTTTAGCATAAGTAATGTCAAAAGTAATATGGTAGTAAAAATAAATGTAACTGGGATTTATTTTATCTATGACTAAATAACATATAGTTAATATCATGAATATACTTTTTATTATTTATAACAGGCGTCCCCAGACTTTTTACACAGGGGGCCAGTTCACTGTCTCTCAGACCGTTGGAGGGCTGTCACATACTGTGCTCCTCTCACTGACCACCAGTGAAAGAGATGTCCCTTCCTGAAGGGCGGCGGGGGGCCGGATAAATGGCCTCAGGGGGCCGCATGCAGCCCGCGGGCCGTAATTTGGAGATGCCTGATTTATAAATTCAACCTTTAAATTAATTCTACCTGGACACAAAATAGGCAAATGACAGCATGCACAATGCAGATTTTTTTTTCTTATAAAGAGAATGATGAATGATCTATTTGCTGATATTATCATAAAACTATAAATAAGGTTTGTGACTAAATTATGTAGCCTTATGCAAATTCAATTAGTTAAAAAAGTGCTTTACATTCTAAGGTGCTAGGTAAACATATCATAACTAAGCCAACTATTTTCATTCATAGCAAATCCATAGATCTCTAGTAGGGGGAGAAAAAGCTTTGTTTTTCACTGACTCCCTTTCACTGCTCACCGTGGTGTGTATTCCTGAAATGACTAGACATACCATTTCACATAAAATTATTAATAATGTATTTATAGTTATCACTAATACTAAGGGATAAAACTTTCAATAAAAAGGCAAATTACATTTGTAGAATAATATAGGGGCACAATTTTTATATTGAAAGATTCTTTTTTAAATATTGTTTAATATCCTTTGAGATAATCAGCCAGAAGGATGAAAAAAATACTTAATTAGAAAGTACAAGACTGTATCTTTTTCCATTATTAGTTTACTTAATTATTAGTAAAGCCCAATTATCATGTCCAGTTTAAAGACAAGGTAAGTGCAATGAAAGAAACTCTAACATCTCAAGAGTATTTATATGATACAGACAAGATTTGGCTCCAAGTTTGTATGTTGCCAAACACTATAATGGTTAAGGCCATCCATTCACACTTCATTATTCTATTATGCTGCTGTAAATAAAAGGGAAAGTTTTCTGCCAATCAGAGCAGTCCAAGGATAGAGCATATTCCACTTTGCCTCCAAGGAAGTGATCTATTAGAGATCTGATTGGAGGAAACCTCTGTAACTCATCTGTAGAAGGGATTCAGAATTTGGATGCAGACTTCTTAGTCTGTTATATGACTCTATCATTTTAATGTCTTCATATTGTAAAAACACAGTGAAGAAAACTGATTACATATGAAAGCACAAGTCGAACCCAGAGATAGTTGAGAGCAGGCGTATTCTTATTCATTCCTTCATTTAACGGATAGTTCACTGTATTCAGTGAAAGTTTGTTTTTTCCCTAAATTCCTGTCTTCCTAATCAAAGCTAGTATTTTTAAAGCAAATAATAATAATAATAATAATATGTTAGTTTTAGTGAAATATTTTTCTAAATTATTTATTTCATAATTTTATGCATGAAACATACTACTGTAATAATACTAAACATATGTGTCCCAGCTGAAAGTTTTTTAAAAAATTAGAAATCACCTAATTTTTATAAATTTTTAATCCTTAGGTTTGTGTTAGAAACTCTACAAATCTCAAAATAAATCATGTAAAGCAGGTTGCTTAAAAATTCTATTTTCTAGCCTGGCTCTTTAAATGAGACTAATGTTAGAATGGAGATGTTACTAGTCTTGTTCAAGAAGTTAGAATGTCTGCTCTAGTATTTGAGACAATAATTTCACCTTAGTTATTTTGTCCTACATACAGTTTAATAGAAAAATAAAGTTCTTTAAAGGAGAATAACACCTCATGGAAATAAATAAATTATTATAAAAAGTAAACTTATTTTGCATGTTGCTTTTTAAGATTTATTTTCTAGTCTGATAATTATTTATGTATGAAAGAAAATTAATTCTAAATAATATACTTTATAAAGTCTGGGAATTTAAAAGAAAATATTTAGCTGTTACATAATACAAAGTAATTTTATTCAAGTTAAGTATGTTAATAGATGAGCCCAAACACTTAATTTACAAAGATCCTGATTTAGTAAGAGTATTTAAAAAGCATATATATTTTGTGGCCCTTTGATGAACAGCTTTTCTTGATGACTGACATATTTTCTTAGATAAAATAGATTAACCAAGATATTCAAAGATCAGCCAGCCATAGTGGTTCACACCTGTAATCCCAGCTGAGAAAGGTGAGGGAGGATTGCTTGAGCATGGGGAATTAGAGGCTGCAGTGAGCTATGATTGTACTACTTCATGTCAGCCTGGGCAACTGAGACCCCATCTCTAAACAAAAATTTTAAAACAATTAAAAATTAAACAAAGACTCATGGTGGTCAGGCAATAGAGGATTATATTTCTTCATTGACTCTTAAATAATAAACAAGAAACAAAATAATTCGATATTTTTATAAAGTCCACCAATGTATAATTTCCTTGCATTTTATCTCAGTTAAATAGAATTTATTTATCTTCTCTTTTTAGCAGAAAAACCTGCAAGAATATCAAGTAAGTACAGTTTGTATTAATGAGCTTTTTTGATACATAGTATCAATTTTAAGATGAAATTCATAAAATATTTCTATTTTTGATGTGTTCAGAGTTAGTTTATTCTAAACTAAACCCTCTGACAGGAATTTGTTAGCTTTTATTGTTACTTATATTGAAATTAAACAAAAAAAAACTATGTCATTTGAAATTACAACTTTAACAGAAATACACGATTATATTTTCAAGTCTGAAAATAAAAGTGACTTGCATTTAAATAAATAAATCTTTATCTGTCTTAAACTGTCAATCACTAGAAATTTACTAAAAATCACATGTGGTCAAACAGTGATGCTTTTGCTGTTTTCTAATGTTCATTAACCTAAATAATTGTATATCTAAGAAAAACAGCATAGTTAAGAATGAATGTGTCTCCTGTATTTTAAACCACAGCTCCCAGAATAGATTCTCTAGAATATCAGGATCCAGGTACAGGTAGAAATTCTATGTATATAGGATATAACTGTAAATTTTCTTACAGGTTTCTAAAATTCAAGGAAAAACAATGTATCCTTTTTTTATTTCCATATTTATATAAAAAAGATAAATAAATGCCATCCAATACAAAATGTGACATATATGTCATTTTAATTTTCCAGCTGACACATTAAAAAGCAAAAAGAAACAGGTGAAAATAATTTTAGTAATATTTTATTTTATTTAACTTACTCTATACAAATATTATTTCAATATATACTCAATATAGAAATGAGCTGATCCTCTACATTCTTTTTTTGCATTGAGATTTTGAAGTCTTATGTGTATTTCATACTTACAGCACATTTTATCTTACGCTAATCACATTTCAATTTCCCAAAGTCCCACATAGTCAGTGGCTACAGCATTGGACAGAGAGGGTCCAATCCAGTGCTTATACTGCACTCTTAGACTCTTTTCTCTTGCTGTTTTTAGAATACTCTCTGTCTTTGACTTTAGACACTTTGACTATAATATACCACAGATAAGATATTTTTGAATTTTATCTTTTTGGAGATCTTTTAGCCTCCTATGACTGGATATCCTAGTGTCTTGCTAGACTTGAGGTGTTTTCATCTGTTATTTTATTAAGTAGCTTTTCTAACCCTTTCCAACCTTCTTTGATCTTGGGGACATGGATCATTTGAATATTCTGCCACTTTATACCATCCTATTACAGAAAACTGCTTATTTTTAAGTCATTTTTCTTTATTTTGACCTACTGGATTATTTCCAAAGAACTGTTTTCAGGTTCTGAGATTCTTTCTTTTACTTACTTTACCCTATTGTTAAAGGTTTCCAATGTATTTTGTATTTCATCAATGACTTTCTCAGTTTCAGATTTAAATTTGGTTCTATTTTAAAATAGCTATCTCTTTAGTAAATTTCTGATTTATGTCCTAAATTGTTTTCTGACTTACCTGTATTGCTTTTCAGAATTCTCTTGTATCTCACTGAACTTCTTTAAAATCAGTATTTTGAAATTTTAGCTGGGGTTTTGTGATTTTTTTTTTTGATTGGGATCTATTGCTGGATTATTACTGTATTCCTTTGTAGGTATCATATTTTCTTCTTTTGTTTTCTGTATCTTTATGCTGCTATCTGTGCATCTGGTGTAACAATTGTCTCCTCCTATTTTATGGATTTGTTTTCATAGGAGAGGACTTTTTCCTAAAGTTGCTTATATGTTGTTGGTTTAGATAGGATACTTTGACTTTGATTTTGAGTATCTGAAAATGCCCTGTTTTCTTTCTCTCTCCTTAGTGGTCATAGTGGTGTTAGCCCCACGGCAGAACACAGTTCTTTGCGACTGTGCTGTCAGACCGATGTCAGCTGTGGGCCTGCCACTAAGGAGGGTGGGGCTGCTCTCAGTAGGAGTGGCATAGGCAGGCAACTATGGGGCATGTATTTTTCTTGTACCTTGTTCCTGAAGCAATCTGCAGCAGCAACTGTGAAATTTGTCTTCAGGGCACATGAAAGTGTCAGGTCTTTCTTCTCCCTCCTTGATCTTGTGGTGGTAGTGGCAGTATTGACTCTAGGGCAGGACACAGTTCTTTTGGGGCTCAGCTCTCAGAATGATGCCACACTGCAGCTGCTCAGGGCTCAGAATCCTGTGGGGCTCAATATGAGCTCCTTCTGTGGAGCAATGCCTTTGCATAATCTTCAGGCATCTCTCCATATTAGTCCTGAGGCCTGCAAGGGTTGAGGAACTCTCCCATATCTAGGATTGTTAGTCTGTGGCTGGAATGTGGAGCCCTGGGAAATACACCCTTACTCTTTCCCCTTATTTGAGAGCCTCTCCTGGCTCCCAGCCAATCACAGCCCGACAGACTGCTACACTCTCTTTTCCTTTGCTTTTGGTGCTTCCTATCACTTCTCTGTTGAATTCTAATGTAATCTCTTAGACCATCTCTTCAAAGTCTGAATATCTACTTGATATTTTGTTTTCTTTCCATGGAAGAGGCTTGTATTAGCTGAATCTAAACAGCCATCTTGCTACCTGCCTCTTGCTTTCTGATTTCTGCTTATTCTCTAGATTTTCATTCTGTATCTTTATTTTTGTAGATATGGTAAATGTATGATAAATAATGTGCTTCTTACGGACTTTAGAGGAAGACTTTGAAAGGAGGATATGTGAGATTGTATTATATCTAGTACTTATTATCTTAAAAGTTAAAAGCAAGAGAAATCCCACATTCTTAAATTTTAAATTAACACCACAATCTATTCCTGATATTAAGATTTTAAATTTTTTGAAAACTTTTTCTCTAAAAAAGCAAAAATACATTATAAAATATTATTTTCCAGAAACTTGCCCAAAGGCAAAACATGAAATAAAACCAAGGGATGATAAAATACATTCTTAAAAGGCAAACAACGCTGAGGGAAGATTTTTCAACTAGATGAGTCACAAGGCTCTTGACAGGTGGGTGGTCCCAGCAAGATGTTTATCCCAGTGGATGTTGATATATCAGGGAAAAAGACTTTATAGGTGCACATAGTTCTTCTGTTGCTATTGTCTGGGAGGCAACATTAATATAAACTTAGGTTAGTTAGATCCGCAAAATGAGTATTTGAAATGAAATAATGTCATAGGAACATTTCTCAAGATTATTCAATATGGAGGTTTGATTTTGCCATCTTTCTTGTATTTTTTTCTTGAATAGGGGAGCATTTTTGCCATTTGAACTTCATCAAAATTACCTGAATGCACCAGGTTTTGAGATCATTATAATCTTTGAGATATAATTTTGTTCCAAGATAATAAATTTAACTTTGCCATAATGATAAAATTTAGTCTTTTCTAGAAGTTTATTGCTTTATAATGAAGTTTCAACTAAGCCTGCTAGAAAACTAGTTAGGATTTCCATGTTTTTAAACAACTTTCTATATTTTGTGGTTTTTCAAAAGCTTTCTAGCTTTTAATATTCTGCTCTTTTTTTTTTTGGTTCTGCATTTTTTCTTCCTTTATAAATATGCTAAACAAATAAGGTAGTTGGTTCAATATTAAAGTATAATAGATATTTTAGATTTCAGAATTAAGCATCTTGAAAATTAGTCTGAAATTTAAGTATAAGATAAAATTAAATACAGATTTCATAGATACAAAAGTTAATAGTCTTTTTCTGAGTTTACATGTTTAGTATATCTTAGGTAGGAAAAGAAAACTCTGAAATGAATATCTAGTAAGGATTCTTTTAATGACTATAATAAACCATAACTAAAGCATCTTGTTATTATAATGTATATAATTATGAATAACTGAAAGCATAATCTATTTTTCTTGAATATATTTTCCCAAATTGAAAATTTTCAGTAATTTCAGAAAACTAGAATTTCCTCATAAGTATGTCATTCCCATTTGAAGAAATATTTCAATTTGTCAAATAATAATGTTACCATTAATGAGTTAGCAAACTATAAAATATAATTTATGGCAGAAAAAACTAATTTTCTTAAACACAGAAATTTTAAATCACTAAAAGAACATGCTTTGTTTTATGTTGAGAGCATCTTTAGTTTCCTTTATTAGATGATTAAGTTAATGATCTTTTCTAATACAATCAAATTCAACCTAAAAGCTACTTCAGAGTTAATTCACCTCAAAAATCAAATAATTTGTGTTATCTCAGACTTACTAAGTTGCCGATAAAAATAATATGCAACTAATTAATGGTGACATATCAACATTTTAACTTTTAAACAAGTGAATCAACATTTCTGCTGTACAATATATGCCAGTCATATTTCTAGTACTGCACAAGAAAATTTAATTGTCTAATTCAGATGTAGTTACACAACAAGTCTTCAAACATTGTTTGCTTAACTTTACAAAATGAATAATGTTATTCATGCCCAATTATGTTTTGAATTCATTTATCTAAAATTAAATCTAAATGTTTCCCAAAAATAAACTGAATTGCTGAAACTAAAGTGACTATTAAGTCTCTTTTACCACTTTGTTAATATTGTTTGTGGAAAAAAAATTCATTGTTATAAATGTATAGTTACATTTATGGCTGGTTTTTATATTGCTTCCACAAGTGAGATGGATTCTATACTTAAAAACAGAAAGAAAAAAAAAGACCTTTCCATTTCTAAAATAATTCATTGGAAAATAAAGTTTTGCAAGAGACTGCATCATTTTTTTCATAACTTTCATTTATATGCAAGTTAATAGTAAAAATTTGAATTTCCTATCCTTCTTACAAATGCAAATTATTCCAGTGTAGTTTTTCCTTAAAAATACTTTATTACGTAGTTTCTGATAAAAACAAAATAACGTATATTTGAAAGCTGGATATTACAAATACTGTGACTTTGCTATTCTAACCCTTGATTCCCACAAGAAGTAACTATTAGAATGAGTTTAATTTTTATGATTTCCTTTTTCAAACTTTATGACATATATTGGTCTCAGTTCTATGTGTGTGTATCACATTGTAGAACATACCCTGAAATTTTTTACTTAGTGTTGAGTTTCTTGAATATGTGAATTTTATTAATAATACTTGTTTAATCAGCATATGTCTATATTTACTTGTTTATGAGTATAATTGTTTACAATTTCTTTTGCATTTTTGACTTTTTTTTTGATAGTATATTTTTCCTAGTAGTACCTTCTATAGAAGTGCCTTGGGTAGAGTTCTATTAGTAGAAAACATTCTCAGTTTTCACTTATTTGACAGATTTTCTATATCATTTCATTCCTAAAAATGTTTTTTATTTTGTTACATACACCTTTGAGCACCTTTTAATATATTATTCCACTCTATTGTTTTCTTTTTTAATGATAGAATAGGGGAATGGTGTTATCAATTTAACTGGCATTTCTTCCTGTGTAATATATCTTTTCTCTCTGCCTTCTTAAAATATGTTCTCTTAGCCTTTGTTCTGCTGCAGTTTTACTACAGTTTGTTGGAATGAGGATTTCTTCTTATTCTGACATACTTCCAGGATCCAGGAATTTACCTTTTTCTTGTACCTATTTGAGGAATCCATAACCATCATTTCTTAAAAATATTGTCTTTTTTCCATTTTTTCTCCTTCATGCCACTGCAAAAAAGCAAGAAAAAAAATTAATACATTTGGAAAGGAAAAAAACAAAACCATCCCCATTTATATGATTTGTCTATGTAGCAAATATAAAACCTGTATAAACACAAAAAACTGGAATTAATAAGTGAGTTTAAAAAGGTAGTAGGGTATAAAGTTAATACAGAAAAGTCATTATTTTCCACATACAATAAGTGACTGGAAACAAAATTAAAAAAAAAATTAGTACAAGTTACCCAATATAAAATACTTATGCATAAATCAAAATGTATGTATGATCTACATGTTGAAAACCACAAGATGTTGATAAAAATTATTAAACAGAATCTAAAAATAAGTAGAGATATACCATATTCATGAATTGGAAGATTCAACATAGTAAGGAGGTCAGTGCTCCCTAAATTGATCTGCAATTTAATGCAATTCCAACAAATATCTCAGAAAGAATTTCTTAGTATATATATATAATAGTATATATATATTATATATATATGATCTCTTTTATGATAGCTAAAACATTAAAAAAAACAAATTTGGAATAATCATATTACCTAATTTTAAATTTTACCATACATGTACAGTAATCACAAAAGTATGGGATACGGGATCTGCAAAACTATAGCCACATAGATCAATGTAACATTAAAAATCCAAGAAATAGATGCACATAACATGGCCATTTGATTTTTTTATAAAAGTTCAAAAGCAATTTAGTGGACAATAAGTAGCCTTTTTAACCAATGGCATGGAAACAATTGGACAGCTATGTATTTTTGAAAATAAACTATTTTAACCTCAAATAGTATGCAAAAATTAATTAAAAATAGATATCTCTAAATGTAAAACATGAAATTATCAAACTTTTCAGAGAAAACATCTTTGAGATCAAACATTAGACAAAGAGTTATAACACACCAAAAGCACTATTTGTAAAATAAAAATAATAAATTGTATACCATCTCACAATTAAAAATGTATGTTCTGTAGAAGAATAATGAAAGACTGGGAAAATTTTAGGAAATTACATATCCAACAAAAGGCTTGTCATTTTTACAAATTGGGTGAAACAAAATGTTAGTTAAAATTAGTTTTTAAAAATAAAAGATTTTAACATATACTTCACCAAAGAAAATGTATGAGTGGCAAATAACCAGAAAATAGTTAGCATTATTAGCTATTAGAGAAATGCAAATTAAGCCACCATTATATAACAGCACACATTTATTAGAATAACTAAACTTTTTATAAACAATGGAAAAACAAAAACAAGTGCTGGCAAGCATTTGAAACAACCAAAACTTTCATAATTGCTGTTGAGAAGGCAAAATGGTACTGACACTACAGAAATGTGTCTTATAAAGAGAAACACATGCTTATGTTGTGACCCAATTATCTCACTCCTGAAGGATGAGGGAAATAAAAATTTACATCCACTCAAAAACATGAACATAAATGTTTATTGCAGCTATAATCACAATTGCCAAAACTGGAAATAACCCAAATGTCCTTCAACAGACAAATGGATATAGAAGCTGTAGTACATCCACACAACAGAATATTACTCAGGAATAAAAATTTATATGTGTAACAATTACATGAATTCAAAGGCATTATTTCTTCTGAGGCTAAGCTCCAAAGGTTACATACTGGAAATTTTCATACATATGAGATTCTTGCATTGGGGAACACCTCAATAGTCGCCCAATTAGGGACAGAGGGAGAGCGTCACTATAAAGGAAGGTAACAAAGGTGTTTTTTTGGAGGTAATTGTGGTTGTAGTCATACAGATCTACACGTGTCTTAAAATTCATAGACGTTTGCACCGAAAAACTCAATTTACTGTGTAATCATTTAGAAAAACAAACTTTAAAAAAGAAATAACTCACAAAACTTATGACAGATAGTTTTTTGAGGTTTTCTGGATATCTTACTTTTTCTCACTTATCTGATCTTATCATTTTCTTTACTGACCCTGCCCTGCTCAACTTTTATTCCTCTCCCAGCAGTTCCTTACCATTTGTGGGAATCCACTCTGAAAGTGAGCCCTGGCTTGTCAATTTCCCCAGGTCACAGGGTATCTGATGGTTCCAGCACCTTCAGCTCTTAATGCTTACCTGTTATTGGACTTGACAAAGTTCCTCACAGTTTCAGCTGATGATCTTATCAGTCTGACTCTCTTTGGGAAGTACCTATAGGCTATTTGGGGTTTCTTGATCACCAGTTTCTCAGAGTCCCCATGGTTTCCCTCTGCTTTCTCTTCCACAGACTTTGATTCCTTGTAGATTTTTGACTATCCGTTTGTCTCAATACAAAGATATCTTAAGGTTCATCTAATTTTGTCATAAATATTGTTCATGATTTTTGCTCTCTACCTGTTCTATCCATTTGGGGGGAGACATATGAAAGAAATTTAAGTTCTATATTGCTATTATGTTCTCAGAGTCCCCTAGGACAATTTTGTCATTGTCCCACCCTCTCTGACTTAACAAAGTGTCTCAGCATCTACAACCCTATTTTGCTCCTTGCACACTTAGTTACTGAATTTCAGTTGTAATATAAGCACTTGTCCTAATGTGGCCCCACTTTTCATGTATCATCAGGGTTGTTTTTGTTTTTAATTTCCCTGGAACAGAAGGGAAAATTCTATTTGAAGATTTTCTTTACCTTCTCTGAGCCCAACCCTTCAACAAAAGGCATTAGTTCTTGTTGCTGTGAGTGAGCACGTTAGTGTATGTAGTCTATCATATTTTCAGAAGTATTAGTGTCTAATAGTTTTTAAAATTTTATCCACAAATCTTATTTTAACTAAAATTATTGCCTTTTTTTCCTAAATTAAAAACCAAGACATCTTAAGTCCTAGTTCTAGACAATTGTGTAAAACTAATTATGTCATTAAAAATTTAGCTAGTACTTCATCATAGAATCGTAAATCTTTATTAAAGCAAAACCATTCTCAACTAATCCAGATATGTACAAACTAAAAAAAAAAAAAAAAAGTTCTTGTAATGAATGGATTAAAGCTTATTTCAGGCTACACGTGGGTGTTTAAATTTAATATATGTGTGTTTATAAACATATAGACACCTACGTATCATATACATAAATGCACACATACACACGATTTGAAAGCAATCATTTTTATAAAATGACTTCTGTTTTGTTAGAGGTCACATGCTGAAAGGGAATGGCAATATTAATCTAGTTTTTGCTAAACAAATTAGCACTAAATTCATAATAGACATACACATACAAATGGTATCATAGGGTAGTAGCTGATACCAGGAAAACTAGCTTCAGAAGTACTGGTTCCCATCATGACTTAACAGCTGAATAACTTGGAAAAATCACTTAACACTTTTGTGCTTCAATAGCTTTATTTTAAAATTTTGAATAATAATATTATTCTCATAGAAATTTTGGGTAGATTAAGATAACAGAGTAGGGTGCATAAATAAGGATTGGTATATAATAATATATAATAAGTGATTATTAATTGGTAATTATGAGAATGAGGATGAGGATGATGATTATGTAATGATAACTGGTTATCCCCTAGCTAGGGACAAATTTCAATTATTAAACTCTTGTGTCAAAATAGATACAGTTATTACATAAAAAAATAAAAAGAAAGCATATATCTCTTATTTTTTTCTTGGATTTAAACAATCTCACTTTTTAGAGCAAGGGTAATTAAATTCATGATGAGTTTGTTTTAGGAGAAAAAAAATGGACCAGTTACCTTTGGCTAAAGCCTCCTAAATAGGTACCAGTGATCATACCCACCACTCTGATCACCCCTTTTGCTAGGCTCCAGAAAAAGGTTGTGTATAAAGTACATTTGGTGAAATGTTTCTCAGTGTTTATTATTAGACTTTGGGTCCCAGCACTGTGGTCTCATTCACGTAAGGGTGATGTTAAGTTGTTCCGACATTGCTCTCAAGACAGCTGTGTTTATCCTGGGAGTGATGGGACAGACACTTTAAAAGGGCCACATACATTTATTGAACACTCCTGGCTTCAATGTGTGCTGCCTACAGAATTCCAAATGTGAACTTTCTCTACATAGTTTATTATTCCCTAGAGTCAATTTCAATGATCTTCAGTGAGTTCTCAGTGCAGCAGTTCATTTTCTTTAAAACTCATGATTACTTTAAATAATAGCACATATAGAAGAAACCTCTCACACCTGAGGGCTAAAATAAACTGGCTGCCAAACGTTGCTTTGAACTACTCTGGGTTATTAAGATTTCTTGGGAAAATCTAAACTCTTAGAATGTAATATTCTGTTAAACCGGTTACACACAACTCAGCCAGTTAGTTGAGAAAATAATTTGGAGCTTTGGATATCTCTGCAGAAACAGAGAGGGGCAGTGAATCCAATAAAGGAAGAGGGCTAAGGAAGAATACAAAAATTCATGCTAAGCTTCTTTTGCATCTATGACTAAGGATCCCAGATGTTTACTTATGAGAATTTCTTGAAACTGCACAAATCAAAATAGACTGCTAGTAGAGATGAACAGAGAGTAACTGTGCTGGTACATATACATGCATTATTTAGGTGGCTCTGATTTATTTATAGCGTTTGCTAAGAATGTGCAGAGCAGACTGGACACTACACAGAAAAATTTTATGTTTAAAACTGAGCAAAACAAAATTAACAATCTATGCCATAAATGCGGGTTCTTCAAAATGTGCCTTCTTGCTCAAATTACAATCTCCCTCTCTCTCTCTCTCTCTCTCTCTCTTTCTCTCTCTCTCTCTCTCTCTCTGGAGACAGAGTCTCACTCTGTTGCCAGGCTGGAGTGCAATGGTGAGATCTTGCCTCATTGCACTCTCCACCTCCGGGTTCAAGGGATTCCCCTGCCTCAGCCTCCCAGGTACCTGGGATTACAGGCTCCTACCACCATGCCTGGCTAATTTTTTGTATGTTAGTAGAGACAGGATTTTGCCATATTGGCCAGGATGGTCTCGATCTCCTGACCTCGTTTTCCGCCCGCCTCAGCTTCCCACAGTTCTGGGATTACAGGCGTAAGCCATCACGCCGGACCTTACAGTATCTTTTTATCTTTTGCATTCATCAGCCCTATCAGGAGCCTCCCATTCTCATATCAAGAAGCACTGCTTCTCGTAAGATTTACCATTCTGTATTCCTTTGTGATATATCCTCTCTTGTTTTCTCCCTCAATCATGCCTCTGCAGTTCTCACTATAAGAGTTTCTCTTAGCTCTTCAAATATTCCTTTGTACAAAATTTCCCTTGGCTTTTCTGCTTCTCAGAGCTGTCGTCCTTTTGCTGTGTTTGCATTTGCAGCCACTTCTGAACTAGATCTCCTGGCAATTTCTCTCTACTCTTTCAGCTTCACTTCCGTACAACCTGGATATCTGCCCCATCCCTGACCCAACACTCTCCCAAAATAGCTAACCTCAAGTTCAACACAGACCTCCAAATTGTAAAGCTGAATTACCTTTTGCTCACTTCTCCTCTATTGTTAACCTCTCGGATACCTTCCAGATTCTGGGTCGCCTGCCCTTTTTGAAATGTTTTCTTCTCTTGGTTTTCATAACATAGGATTTTTTTTTTTTTTTTTCAGTCTGTTTCCTCAGTACTAGGCTTCTGCTGTTTTTCCCCAGAGGTTGAATTCTTCCAACCTCAACTCTCTTTTCTAACCTTCTGCACTATTGCTCAACGGGGCCATCCAGTTTTGTTATCTACATTATCCACCTCTTTGTGGATTAAGACCCAAAATTCTTCTGAAGCTTAACCTATTTTCTCAGGTCTGGTCACATATTCAATTCCTAACTTCACCCTTTTTCTGCACAAGTTTATAACTGATCTTCCTATCATAATCTTCTTTCCCTTATCCCTCCACGCTCTTCATATCCCAAGGGGAGATTCTGCTCTTGCCATTCGACATCTACTATTCAGTCACTTAGATGTAAAACTTTGAATTCTACTTTGACTAATCAGTATTCCTTGTCCCTAACCCTAATTTTGTTTTAAGTCATGTAAGTTTTTACTGTTTCTCCGCTAAACCACTGCATTCATCCCCCAACTGTCCCTTTCTGACTTGTCATTCTTCTTTTATATTTCCACTGACATTAAATTTTCCAAAACTTTAAATTGACTGGGTTACATAGGTGAGAAATACTATTTCTTCACTGTAAATTTGGAATAAATGCTACATTTCTAAACCCAAGAGTCTAGATCCTCTATAATCCAGGTATAAACTACATTTAAAAATTTAAGTCTCATCATTTTCTCCACCTATTGTAGGTATTAACCCAATTGAACATTTCATGTTCCTAATACTGCTGTCTCCTAAACTCTGATCTCATCATTCTTTTTTCTTGAACTATTCGTTGTACCTCTAACTATACAATTCATTATGATCTTTCAAAGTCCATCACCAGTGGGAGAGCACCCATAAACATTTCTTTGATCTGTGTAAGAGGAAGTGATCATTTCACTCTTGAAATTACCTCGCAGTATATCAATTGTCATATACTATCTCTCACTTCAGAGTCTCATCTATTTGATTGGGTACTTTTTCATTTTCTCTACATGATTGTAAGTTACTTCTAAGTAGCATCGTTTTTCCTTTTGGTTCCTTCAGGGCACAGAGCAAAGTGTTCTGCAAGTAAAGATAGAATACTTTAGTGGAAACAGTGAGGGTCTCAATGTTGAGGAAAGCTTCATGCCTTTTTTCAACACATTTAAAATGTGTTGCTTCAGGGAAGTTCTTTTCAAATACTTTGGGTCTCAAAGTTCTCTTGTAAAATCAGACTTTTCCCCATAATTCATAGGTGTATTGCTGAGACTTAGGTTAAAACACATATGTAAAATCTAGTATCTAGTAGAGTACCTGACACAGAAAAATATCTCATTGTAGTTCTTATAGTTGTTGCTGGAAAAATAACTTTATCTTAAATGAATAAATCATAGGAAACCGTCAAGGTAATATTCACTTTGACTGTAAAGCTAGACTGAAAATTTTAAACATTTGTTTAAGATTTATTTTTATATTATAAACACACAGCCTACATCGCAAAATATACATTATGAATTATATCTTTTATATGAAGAAGAAACTAAGATTCCAACCATCTACGTAAAGTACTGTTAATATGTTTTTAGGACATTGTTTTGCAAATATATGATGAGGGTTATGAACATATTACAGTTATCCAAATTTAGAAGTGGCGGTTTTAATAACTGATACCTATTCCTCTTTCCCTAACATCTTTTTTTTTTTAATAACTCATGTGCAGCCTCAAACTCTTCAGCTCCAGTGATTGTCCCACCTCAGCCTTATAAAGTGCTGAGATTACAGGAGTGAGCCACTGCATTAAGTCTCAAAAATGTTATTGTTATTGTATATTTCAAATCAACTTAAAATTCTTCTTCAAATGCAAAATCAGTATTATTTAATTGGCAAGTAATTGACATTATACACTCATTTTTTCCACAAAATCTGTAAAGTAAACTGGAAATACAACCAGGCTTTTTCCTTTTAATAATTCTTACTTTGAGGACTCCCATTTTGCTTTGTTTGTGTTCTTGCTTATATTTTGCACTATTTTACATGTATTTCTGTGTCAGAGAAACAACATAACTTTCTTCTCAAGGAGTAACATTTACTTGTTTGTTTTGTAAAATAGTGTGACCTGACATTGGTTAAAATGGCAAGCAAACTTATTTTTTAATAACCATCTTTCCTTTTGACAAGTTTATTTTTAATTATTTCCATGTGTTGTATGTTGGCTAATTCTTTATCTAGAATACAGTTTTTCAGAGGTTTCTCCTAAACCTTACATGACTTGAAACCAAATTTAGGTCAAGCACAAGCAATAGTGATTACACAAAGTAGAATTCAAAGTTTTATGTCTAAGTGACTAAAAAGTAGAAATCAGGTGGATTGCTGTAGATCACTGAGGTCCCTGACATCCTTTCAAGCGTTCCGTGAAGTAGAAACAGGTTACATACTGATACTAAGTCACCATTTACCTTTCTCCTCGCCTGTATCTTCTCCAGAACTTAAATAACGGATGAATATATCATTGCTCTGCCTAAGAGAATATGTGCTTCTGTTTCCTGTGTTCACAAAATGCCTGCTTTAATTTCTATTGTGGCAACTATCAATAGATATAATCCATATAAAAACGTTTTGGGGTACCTCATATTTTAAGATTATAAAGGAATTCTGTGAAGAAAAAAGTGAAAGCCACTCCTATAGAGAATAAAACATAGAACCATGATAAGATTGCTTGCTGAGAATGAGAAATCTTCATTTTTAGAGTAAAAATTGCAAATTCACATATCAAGCCCACATAATTAAAAATGCATGTAATTATATACCATACCTACCATTAGTACTGAGGCTAGGGTCTACGTTTTCTCATGTACTTGGAGCTTCTAGTGTCAATTTTAATTAGAGTCTTTATTTATTAGAGTCCACAAACACACAGTCTCCTAAATACCAACAGATCAAGTCTTTAAATCATCTCTGTCCTCAACCTCATAGAACCAAGGCTACCCTTAACACTCCAAAGAGATGAAGACTTAATTCCTGAACCTGATTAAAAAATCCCATTTGCCATGAAACTTTTTTGACCCATGGCTGTGGAACAGTATTGAAGATAAGTTAAAACTTTTAGGCAGAGAACAGAGGTAATTTCTGACTTTTCAGACATTCCACTTGATCACAGAATAATACTTTTCTTAAGTATTAAAACAGACACTTACATGAGATGAGGCAAACCATGGATTTAGGACAGAGGAGAAATTCCTTCAGTTAACCAGAAGATACAAGCTCTTTTGGTTTGATGCTGTTTGACCAAACACAATCCAGGACTTTCTATTGTTATCATTCTAATTTTTAATAAACTGATAGCTATTTAAAAACCCCTGTGACAGTAGGACTAATTCAATAAGTATTGAAGATTTATACAAAACCTAGTCATAGATTAAAATGATGGCCATACAGACGAGATGACTCATTTTTTCATGACTGTTATAGTGCAGACATCTGCTTGAATGAAAGGATGGATTCATTGCTAATTCTGATTCCTCTGGAATCTGTTTTTATGTAAGTGAAGAATGAAGTCTACAATTTGAAAGTCAAGATAGTACATTTTTATTCTTCAATGTTTGAAATAACAGTAGCCTACATTACTTACAATGTTTAGACAAACAGAACAAATATTATGCTTACCTCTTCATCGTCATTATCATTTTCAGTGACAACTAAGTAACTTTTCATCCCCACTGAGGGAGAACAGATTGTTGGAAGTGCAGAGGAACACACTTAGCATCCCATCTTATTCTAAGGGGGCTAGTGGAATGCCTCCTCCTTCATTTCTGTTCTGCACAAGTGTGTGGCTCATGCATAACTTGACTTTGTCAGAGCCTGCCAGCAGTTGTGTTAGGCAACATAATGCATGAGTACTAGAATCAGAGTCCGGTGGGTTTAGAAGTTCTTCTTCCCAAGGAGGTGATATGGCTTGGCTATGTCCCCACCCAGATCTCATCCTGAATTATATTTCCATAATCCTGTTCTCAAGAGATCTGATGGTTTTATAAGTGTTTGCCACCTTTGCTTGGCTCCCGTTCTTCTCCCTGCCACCATGTGAAGAAGGACATATTGACTTCCCCTTCTGTTGATTGTAAGTTTCCTAAGCTTTCTTCAGCCAGGCGGAACTGTGAATAATTAAATCTCTTTCCTTTATAAATTAGCCATTCTTGGGCAGTACTTTATGGCTGTACGAAAACAAACTAATACAGGCAGAATGGCTTAGTAATGAACAGCACCATCTCTGGAACCAGAATGTCTGCATCTGAATACCAGTTCCTTCACATCTTATAGCTCTGGGACGTTGAGTTTCTCTGATTTTTAATTGTCCCACCTATTAAATAGGAACAATAATAGTATCTTACTCATAGATTTTCTACAGAGGTTAAAAGTGTTAACATTTATGAAGTGCTTAGAACAATGGTTGGCACATAGCAGGGGTACTATTTGTGTAATAAATTTCAATCCTCTTTCAAGAGACCCTGATGTAGGCGGATTTGGATTATGCTCTTGTTCTGGCTCTGACATTCACTAGTTCTGTGGTCTTGGGCAGCATTTAACTCATCTCTCTTCCATTTGTACAGTAGATTCAATATAAGAGTCTTTGCCTCAGAGGTTGCAGTGAGCAGAGATGGCGCCATTGCACTCCAGCCTGGGTGACAGGGTCAGACCCCGCCTCAAAAAAAAAAAAAAAAAAAAAAAAAAAAAAAAGAGTCCTGGCCTCATACAGTTGTTGTCAGGACAAAATGTGTTAATACATATAAAATAATTTAATAGGGCCCAGCACATAGAAAGTCTTAAGAAATATGAATTATTATTGCCATAATTAAAAGTGATGATCTCACAATTTACCTAGTTTTGCTCATTAACTTGCTTCTAACTTATTCAGATATCTTGCTGGCTCTTTCTTCCTACTAAGCATTTGCATCTGCACCACAGTTCAACCCATAGAAAATCGAACTTTTCATTATCCCCAGCAAATATCTGTGTCCCCTAGGGATTTCCTTGTGGCTGGGAATGGCATCACTGTCTTTCTCCGAACTCAAATAACATATTACAGTATACTTTATAGTATTGATTTCTTGCACTTACTTGTATTTAATTATATTTTATGCTTTTGGCAAAACCTTTTTTGCATTCAACTCCTTCAGTGACTCCTACCTGGAGAATTTATTGTTTCTATTCTATTAGAGCACTTTCCAAATTGCATTCTCTGCATTAATTCTCTCATGCTTTAGTTTTTTTCTTACCAAGTACATCTCTAAAACATTATTTATCTCTTGAGCAAACTTCACTAGCTATGAAATTCAGTTGAGGCTACTTAGCATGATATATAAATGTTCCACATGATAATCTCATCCAGCCTTTCCAGAACATTCCCCCTACTCCCTGAATACCTCTCTCCTTTGCTGTCTTTAGCCTTTTTCCATACTGTTGCCCTCACTTTAATTTTGGCATCTTCTTCTGCCCAAATATTATAAGTCCCAATTCAAATTTTACTTCCTTCATAAAACATTTTCTTCTCTGACCTACAATAGCAGGTCACTCTTTAAAATTTCATTGGCACATTTTGACACTCCTTTCACTGCCATTATTCTACCTTTTCAGAGTCAGATATTTGTTTCATCAAAACTACCACTCACTCAATATGTAAGTTGTTAAAAAAAAAAAAGTGGACTGTAAGTGCCTTATTTCTTTCTTGAATATTATTCCTAGTTCAGTAAATTTTTGCTGCTAAGTTGCTTTCACAGAAATTGCATCTCTATAGCAACTGTCTTAGGCTTGCAGTTTACTTTCTCTGCTTCTGTCTCCTGAGCAAGTGACATGTGACTCAGCTCTTGCCAGCTTTTATCACTTATAGCCAGTTGATACTGGACCAGAATACAGAATTTGAAGACATTGAGGTCTTTATTCCTTCCATTTGTATTTATTTTTCTAGGAGTAATAAATGGATCCAAAGAATAGGTTTCAGCCGGGCGCGGTGGCTCAGGCCTGTAATCCCAGCACTTTGGGAGGCTGAGATGGGTGGATCACAAGGTCAAGAGATCGAGACCATCCTGGTCAACATGGTGAAACCCTGTCTCTCCTAAAAAAATAAAAATACAAAAAATTAGCTGGGCATGGTGGCACGTGCCTGTAATCCCAGCTACTCAGGAGGCTGAGGCAGAATTGCCTGAACCGAGGAGGTGGAGGTTGCAGTGAGCCGAGATCGTGCCATTGCACTTCAGCCTGGGTAACAAGAGCAAAACTCCATCTCAAAAAAAAAATAAAAATAAAAATAAAGGTTTCAAGTGTGATATAATCTACAAAAATAAAATATATGTTCCTTGTAAACAAGAACTTTGCCTCATTTTATATTTGTATAAACCTTCCATAGAAATTAATAGGATCTTATTACACAATTAAGATACTGTTTGTTTAGGAACTGATATAATTTTAAAAGTATTGGTATTATTTCACTACATCATGTAACAGTTTGTACTGTTCCCTTATTTATAGCTGTTCATTAGGCAGTTCAAAACCATGGTCATTTTATCCAGTATTTAATTGAGTTAAACCTATGTTTAAATATTATTTCAAACTGATTAGATCAAAACTTTAATAATATATAGTAAAAAATATTCTAGTAATTTTGTTTCTTTTTCTGTTGTGTTCTTCTACATAATAGCATTTTTCCATAAAGGTCACATTACTTTCCTGTTAGAGAAAATTTGCATTTGACCCTATCTTACCCCTTTTTCATTTACTAGTGATCAGCTGGTATGCAAAATCTGCATAAATAATATAAAACTGACCTTCTTTCAGATAATTTCAAATGTTAAAAATTAAAGTATCATTCAATTGTATTTCATTAGCATTGCCTCTGATTTAAAATTACTTCTACATTATTCCATTATGTGCTTGTAAGTTGAATGCAGAAAAGACCAAGTGATTTACATAATACAACTTAACAGTTATTGTATATGTATTTGAGCTTTAGTTCAAGTGGAATGTCTTACTTTCCCCACCAATTTTATTGAGGTATAAGTGACAAACAAAAATTATATATATATTTGATATACAATGTGATATTTTGATATACATATACATTATGAAATAATTACTAAAATCAAGCTAATTGACATGCTCATCACCTCACATAGTTACCACCATTCTGTGTGTCTGTGTGTGTGTGTGGTAAGAACATATAAGATCTACTTCCTTAGATAGTTTCAAGAATGAAATATACTTGATATAAACTTGGATATATACCCAGAAGTGAAATTTCTGGATCATATGGTAGCTTCTTCTCAAATTTTTTGAGGAACGCTCTTGTCTAGTGGTTAAATAAATAAACAAACAAATTTTTGAAGAACTTTCATACTGTTTTCCATAATGGCAATACCAATTAACATTCCTATCAACAGTGTACAAGAGTTTCCTTTTCTCTAAATCCTCACCAACACATATCATTTTACTTTTTGATAATCACTATTCTAACAAATATGAGGTAATTATCTCATTGTTATTTGATTTCATTCCCATGACAATTAATGATATAGGGCATCTTTTCATGTGCCTGTTGGTCATTTGTATACGTCTTTGGAAAAGTGTCTGCTCAGGTCCTTTGCCCATTTATTTTTTTTTCCTATTGAGTTGTATCAATGTCTTCTATATTTTAGAAATTAACCTTCTTTGGATATATGGCTTGCAAATATTTTCTCCCATTTCATAAGAAGCCTTTTCATTTTCTTCATTGTTTCCTTTGCTGTACACAAAGTTTTCAGTGTGATATAGTTTCACTTGTTTATTTTTGCTTTTGTTGCCTGTACTTTTAGTGTCAGATCCATAAAATCATTTCCAAGACCAATGTTGAGAATCTCTTCCCCTGTGTTTACTGTTAAAAGTTTTTCAGGTTTTACACTTAATTCTTTAAATCCATTTTGAATTCATTTTGGGGTGATGGAAGATAAGGGCCCACTTTCATTCTTTTGCATATAGATATCCAGTTTCCCCAACAGCTCATGTATTGAAGAGACTATCTTTCCCCATTGTTAGTTCTTGGTATCTTTGTCAAAGATTAGTCTATTTTTGGGCTTTTTAGAATTGTCAAAAAGGCTAAAAGTCTCATCAATCTGCTAATAAATAAAATCAAGAGATCTATGGGTAGACACTGATCTCTTTATCTAGCCTGCACATGTGAGTTCATTTACCTTAACTTTCCTAAATTCAATAAGTAATTACAGTTTTTGGGAGGCACTTTAGGAGTCAGAGGAGGAGGGATACCTGAGGGTGGGTGGTGGAAGTCACCACAGACCTTTTCCCTAAGTAACCTTTGCCAGTCTGTTATCACAGTGCAGCCTATAATCATTTTCTCCACATCCTCTCTCCAAGTCAGACAAGTGCCTGTTTTGGTCAGAAAGCTCTTGTTTATGGAGACTGTAGATGCTGAGTTTGTGGCTTCAGAGATCTCATGACTCTTAAAAACCTTTAAATATAATACTTCCTCTTTGGGAAAACTGAAAAAATGACCATGATTTTATGTCTTTTTTCTCCACTCTAGAAGAAGATGTTGAAGAGGTGCCAGCTTCAAAGAAAGCTAAAGGTGAGATTGCTGTCTTTGGATCATTTGAATCTTTTTTTCTCAAGGCTCTTAGGTTTTGTCTGTCTTTATTTTTCCCCTCTCACTGCGCCAGCTATTCTTGATCTAGTCCTTAGATTTTCTAGGCAATGTTTACATGGTAGGCTTATTTTTAAAAGAAACAGCTTTTTAACATTATTTGGAAAATATATATCTTTTCACATATTAAAGACACTAGTTGGGTATTTATTTACTGGTAATTATGAGATGTGTTTATTGACCAATCTACAGGAGCAATACTTCAAAATCATTATTCCATTAAGTATTACAAGAATGCCATCATTTAATTAAGAAGAATTGAGATGCATCACTTATATTAGAAGCACCATCAAGAAGGAAGGAAGAAAGGAAGGAAGGAAGGAAGGAAGGAAGGAAGGAAGGAAGGAAGGAAGGAAGGAAGGAAGGAAAGAAGGAAAGAAAGGAGGGAGGGAGGAAGGGAGACGGGGAGGGAGGTGGAAGGAAAGGAGAAATGGAAGGCAGAACTCAACCCCCATACTCTTTCAGCCAAGCCAGAGGACAGGCACTAAGGAAAACCTGCAATCTCCAGATGTATGATCTTCATAAAGTATTTCCAGAACAAAATTTCTCCATCTGTAGAGTGAGGGCTTCAGATAACTTGATTTTTTTTTCTAAAAGGTTCCTGGCGTCTTAGTTAGGGTCTGGTATAAAATAGACGTTTTCTTTAAAAAAATGAAACAAAAAAACCCATCTTTTATTTTAGGTTTAGGGGTACATGTGAAGGTTTGTTATGTAGGTAAACTCGTGTCATGGGGGTTTGTTGTACAGATTATTTCATCACCTAGATATTAAGCCTACTACCCATTAGTTATTTTTTCTGATCCTCTTTCTTCTTCCACTCTCAACCCTTGGGTAGGCCCCAGTGTCTATTAACCCCCTCTTTGTGTTCATATTTTTTCATTATTTAGCTCCCACTTATAAGTGAGAACATGCAATATATGGATTTCTGTTCCTGCATTAATTTGCTAAGGATAATGACCTCCAGCTCCATCCATGTTCCTGCAAAGGGCATGATCTTATTCTTTTTTATGGAGGCACAGTATTCCATGGTATATATGTACTACATTTTCTTTATCAAGTCTACCACTGATGGGCATTTATTTTAATTCCATATCTTTGCTATTGTGAATAGTGCTGCAATAAACATATGTATGTATGTGTCTTTATGATTGAATGATTTATATTCCTTTGTGTATCTACCCAACAATGGGATTGCTGGGTTGAATAGTAGTACTGTTTTTAGCTCTTTGAGGAATCACCATACTGCTTTCCACAATGGTTGAACTAATATAAACACCCACCAACAGTGTATAAGTGTTCCCTTTTCTCTGCAACCTCACCAACATATGTTTTTTGCCTTTTAATAATTGCCATTCTTTCTGGTGTGAGATGTTATCTTACTGTGGTTTTGACTTGCGTTTCTCTAACAAGTAGTGATGTAGAGCTATTTTTCATATGCTTGTTGATTGAATGTCTGCCTTCATTTGAAAAATACCTGTTGATATCCTTTGCCCACTTTGAATGGGGTTGTTTGCTTTTTTCTTGCAAGTTTGTTTAAGTGTCTTACAGATTCTGGGTATTAGGGCTTTGTCAAGTACATAGCTTGCATATAAAGATAGGTATTTTCTCTTCCATTTCTAAATTTGTCTGCAGGCAATAAGAATTTGCCTAAGCATTCTTCTAGCTGTCAAATTATAAGTTCTTTGCCAGTGCCCAAAATTAACTAACAATGTGGAAAATTGTGCTTTGAGAAAAGACACACAGGATGGGTACCTTATGAAATAAAAGTTGAGATTTACACTTGTATTAAGATACTTTTCTGAATACTATATTTTTATAGATAGAGATATATATTT
The DNA here is from genome assembly GCF_048565385.1 of Saimiri boliviensis. Classification (NCBI taxonomy): domain Eukaryota; kingdom Metazoa; phylum Chordata; class Mammalia; order Primates; family Cebidae; genus Saimiri; species Saimiri boliviensis. The sequence continues at coordinate 46,325,958 of NC_133452.1, forward strand.
AAATTGAATTATTAAGAATAGCCACCCATATGTTTTTAACTCCTAGACCAGTGCTTCTAAAACTGTTGGTTCCCTTGGAATAAAATGTCTGAGTTAGAACCTAAAAAATCTACGTTTATATGAATTAATCAAGTGATACTGAAACTATTGGTACATAGATCACACTCTGAGGGGAATAGCTCTAGAACCAATTGTAAAATTGTTTAATATCTATAAACCTAACTTTCTATGAAACACACACACTAACACACTCTCTCTCTCTCTCTCTCTCTCTCTCTCCATCTCAACTTCTTACCAGTATTTTACAGAAAAAACCCCAAAACCCCATTCATGGATACTAGTTAAGAACTTCTAAACAGAAGAAATAGATTCAAAGGAATAGTTTCAAGTTATCCATCACTGCGTAAACTTGCAATGTCTGTTACTACAGCAAAAAATAAATAAATGAATAAAGTCAGCAAATCAGATGTGAAAAGGAAAGATGCTGGATACTGGGCTGCTGCTCTACTTTCATGGCAAGGATGATCACTAAAAACATATGTTCCTCCAAATTTAGAATTCTTTTGACTAAAATGTTCATCTTTAGCCAAATTTTACCCTGACTATATTGTAACACTGAGCCTCAAAGATCTCTTCTCAGGAAAGGAATGCATCTCAGCCAATCCTCATTAGTGAATATCTGACACATCAGGGCCAGTTTTCTTATTTAAACAATTGCCTGTAGCATGTCATTTTTTTTGTGGGCTCCCCTTCTATCTCTGGCTTTTATAGTGAAAATACAAATAGAATCTGTGTACAAATCTGGAGTATACTATAAAAAGGATAACTCCTGTTTCTTTCAGAGTGCACTCCTGTTTAGATATTCTCAGTCCCATACATATTTATATAATTGCTGTAAATGTACAAATTATTTACTTTTATATTTTTGTATCCACTAGAAGAAGCTAAAGACGTGTCTTCCACAAAGAAGCAGAAAAGTAAGTTTATAATTAGATTAAAACTAATAAATCATTCTACATTAAAGATGCTACATCTATGTAGAAATGCTAGACTTTTAAGAGCAGTATTCAAAGAAAAAGATTTTTAGCAGAGACAGGAAGGATAACATTAAAGTAGGTAGGTCATTTATATTTTAAAAAGAAGCATGTCACTTTTGTGTTAGGCAAGAGGCACATAGTTTGAAGAATTACAAGTAATGATCGAAGGGGCATTTATCGCAAATCCTTCTACATAGTTCTGATCCTTAGTACTGTAGCTGAATCTATGTTTAAATATGTTTTACTGTCTGCTTTATAATAGGACAGCTGAAGTAATGTGCCAAATTTTTTATATCAAGTAGAAAAAAATTAAGAAATAGGTTTTAGCAATTCAATTGCTTAGAAACTCACTTCTAAGATTGAAAGTTCTTTTTGAATTTTCTAGATACATGGTAAGCTCTAAGTAATCAAACCTTGGGATCTTTTATTTTAGAATGTAATCAATATTCATATGCAATTACAAAATTCAATGCCCAAGATTCTCATTATTTTGGTTCTTCCAAATTGGACATTTTTGTTCAATGGTAAAATGAACAAAATGGTAAAGCAATACATTTTGAATTTATATATGCATTAAAGTCATTGCAGAACAGAACAAGGGAAGCAATTTTTTGAAATAATATAACTGAAGTTTGTTTCACATAATGCTTTAAAAGTAAATAGCTAGATATTTTTCTGAAGAAATGATGTTTCTTAGTCCTCCAGTGCTTCTTGTATGTATTTGTGCAGGAAATTACTGAAACGCCCCTTACAGTAGTAAATGCCTCGTACTCTGTATTAATAGTTGATTCAATAAACAGATACTGAATGCCTACTATGTTCCAAGTACTTCTTTGGATGCTGGAACTACTGCAGGAGATAAGACACTCATTATAATCCTTCATATAGTAAGCTTGTGACAAATATGGGAAATAAGCAGAGTCTTATGATACTTTTGAGCAGTATTACAAAATCCATAAGAAAAAGACTTATAGGTAAATCTGGACACATTTTCAATTTATACAGCAACACTTTCACAATTACTAACCTACTGGTAACAATTTGTGGCTATGTCACACAAACGCTTGAAACTTCATGTTTTGCTTTACTACTGTTCCTCTTATAGCCTGCCCAACCCCCAAGCTCCCACAACCTCCAGAAATTTGAAGAGAGAGGAGTTGTATTATTGCTTCAGTTAGAAGACAGAACAAAAAGAAAATAATTATAGATGAGATGCACTGGAAAAAGAGAACTAAATTCAAGATTTTTCAAACTATTGTCATCCCTGAAAACCCAGTGACCCATGGAAATGGAATCAGAATACTCCCTGGTTGCTTCTCCAGCTTCCTATTTTCTATCTTTTGCTTTATTCTACTTCATAAACCCCTAGTGTCATATAGATTTGGCAAACTTCCCCATCTCCCACACACTACTAGCTTTAATTGTCATTTTATTTCCTGGCTTTCTATAAAACTCTACGGCTGGTTGACAGAATGCAAATAGATAGGATAAAAAACACTGGAAGTCTGTAGGCACCCAAGATTGTGAGGAGAGGCTGAACTCGCCATCTTTTATCAAAGCTGCTGCCTGGGAGCACCGGCTTACTGGCTATAGTGCTTACTTGCACCACATTCCCTTAACTTTCCGGTTCTGCTTTCTACTCAGAGCTGCTACCTGGGAGTATAGCCTGAAAGAGCAACCAAGCCACTTTAGGGAGGTTCTTGCCTCTAAAGTAAAGGCAAATAAAACCTCTAGACATTGGCAACCACCTCTCTGTGACATTATAAAATTCACACACACACACACACACACACACACACACACACACACACACGTCTGTTACTTTGCATATTGATAAGCTCATATTTTGAAACCTGTTACTATGTCTCTATGATTGCTATGCACATCAACAGATGTCTATATGATAAGCACTTTGACCTTCTCTGCCAGACCATTTTAATTATCACTTATTAAAGGCTTATTATGTACCAGGAAGAATTTTAAGAGCACATATAACTCCTTAAACTGTCATAATATTTCTGTGAGGTTTTTGTTGTTTTGATTTTATACATGAAGCCTCCAAGACACAGCGAGGTTTAGTAACTTGCCAACAGCTACGGAGGCTGATGGCAGAATCTGTGACGTTATCTGCTGCACTGTACTGCCTCACTGTGCTTTTTTGCTCATGTTCTGCATGTCTTAACAAATGGTCGTGCTCTGTTCCTCAGGTCCCATCAGTTTCTTCCAGTGCGTCTACTTGGATGAGTACAATGGCTATGGATTTCAGTTTCCTTTCACTCCCGCACACCGCCCTGGAGAGAGCTCTGGCCAAGCAAATTCTCCAGGACAGAAGCAACAGAGACAGTAAACACACATGTATGACCCTTACAAGTGCTTTAAGATTTTGGAAATGAGATGTTTTGTCCACAATAGTGCAGGCAACTGAAATTATGTAACCAAGAGGATTTCTGTGAAAACATTTTGTACTTTAGCTTGGTGTGGACAGAAAGGGTGGCCAAATGGATTGAGTGATGAGCAGACATGTTTAAGGGTCTAAGTCTCAATAATCTGTTATGTGTGTTAGCTGCAGTGGGAGGGGGTGCTTGTATTTATTTTGTTTCCAGTCACTACAAGGTTGTACACAAACTAATTTAAAGTTCACTTAATAATGCTATTTTCAAAATAATTGACACAATTGCAAAATGGAATTTCTGGCTTCAGTTAGCTATTTTTTAAATGACAACATAGACTATGTTTCAAGTTTAAAATATAGGGAAGCTTATATAAAAGTGACTCTTTTGCAACATACAGGTATCTAAACTCAATTAACTCAATAAGTTGATGCTTAATGATTTTCTTTTATTTATGTCTATTTCTATTTTAGTTGTGGCTTTGCTCTAACAATGGGTACCAGTTGTACTACAGACTGCTATAAGTTTCTTGTGATACTCTTTAAGAACTCAAAATATATCTGAGCTTAATACATGGTAAGATGGAGAATAAATGCTTGATAAATCTTTAATATATGTCTTGAATGATAATTAGGACATTCAGTCCAGTGGAAATAGACCATTTAATTAGGCAGGTCTGGTGAATCATTTGTTTAAAATATAAGCAAATGAGATGTGGAATTCGGAGATTTCTCCAGATCATGTCCTAATAAAAATGTCACCAGGGTGAAAGTTTAGATCAATCACTAAATTTGGGTGACAGATGTAAAAATATTTTCATTTCACTTTAATATATTCTTTCTGTGAAGTTAAATGTTTTCTTTCTCATATGGCAAAATATGAATGCCATCAAAGTTTAAGTAATTCCTTTTAGCCTTAAATGCCTTCATGAGATGTCTTACTTATATTTTAGGTAACTGGTCATCAGTGCCAGTGACATAGATAACAATTTTTAACCTACTTGGCAGTACATCACTGGGAATAACTGCTATGTTTTTGTCATATTCCTAGGATATAAATACTCATTTTCTTTACTACATTGCTTTTATCAACTCTAAACACATGCCTCTGTGACCTTTATCATGTTTACAGTTGCAACTGAACTTAAGACAAATTAACTCAGGAAATAAATTGAGTTATCTTTTCTAGCATTGTACTTATCATCAGCAAGCCCTGAGATAGCCAGAGTCAAGACTAGCCAAGTGATTTATTTTCAAGGACTGCCACTAACTATGGTTCTTTAGGACCAAGATATAAAATAGTTTCACTAAAAATTATTAGGCTAAGATATCAGTCATACATTCATTACTAATAATGGATTTTTGGAGACTTTTGTGAAAGAAGTTGGTCTTTGCCAGATGCTGGCAGACTTCATTCACACCATGAAAGCCAGTGTTACATGAACCAGATTAAGGACTCTCTTTATAGGGGATGTAGGAAGTGTATAATTTCAGGAATGACCAGACAAAACCATCATGCAAAGCCCCTTCATGTAGCAATGTAAACTTGTGGGCAGGACAGTGGATAACGTTTATTGCTCAACTGCTCCTCCAGCCTGTTCAATTTACTGAGTAAAGAAAGAGCAAATATGATACATCTTTTGGATTTCATATAACAAAATGGTTTGCCCAGTAAGTCTTTCATTCAATGACTATTTATTGAATACTTACTCTTATAGGGCACTGTGTTAGGTGCTGGATTGTATAAGAAAAATACAGTAATAAATTCTATTCCAGTGCTATTCTGACACAGTGAATGACCTTGAAAAATTTACTAAACATACTATGTTTATTTCTCCATGAGTAAAATTAGGGATATAGAGACACACAGTCTAATATCGCATAGCAATACTGTGGAAACAAATAAAATATTTTAATATAAATATGACACTAATGTAAATTTCCAAAATAATACATTTGGATATGGCACAAATTTTTCCTCTGATTGCTTTACTATTTCTTTCAATCTCAATATAAAAACTATTTGGTAGGATAAAACATGACATATTTTATTGTAATTAGAATTTAGACAAATCAGCTATAATTGAAACAATGTTAATAATAATGTTTTATCTGATTAAAGTTACAATGATGATAGCACTTTAAAAATATTATCTAAACTGTCATTTGTTTGTATGTTACCGTCAAATAAAATAGTTACAGCTCTTCTAAGTTTGATGCCTTACATTTTAAAAGGAAAAGATAAATGGTTGGTTAAGAATCTCTGTCTTTAATGGTTCATTCATAATTCAAGTTATACTGGCCATGAATATGTAAGCATTTCATAATTGTTTTAGTTATTTTCTATAACTGGTATACACTACTCCCGTCACATCCCTACTTTTACCAACCCTTCATCCCCTCTTAACAGATAAAGATCTGAAAATAAGAACTGACTTTTCCAAAGGCTTTTGATTTATGTTTAGTTTTCTTAAAGCCTGATAAATCATCATTCAAATGGGGCAATTATTTTTTGAAATGAACCCTAGCAAAAGTACATGTATGTCGACTCATTGAGGTGGCATATATTTTTAAAACTTCTTGCAGAAATATTTCAGAAACTGGTATTGTGATTCTGTGTGTTTTAGAGATTGAACTTACACCCTTGAGCAATCATTCTGAAGAAAAAAAGCAAGGGAGATAACAAATATTGCTGATAGAAAATTCAGTGACAGTCTAAGCCAGGTGGTACATACAAAAAATGAAACTAATCCTTGCAGAAACTTGAAAATTTGCCCAAAGTAACTGACTACTTCAAAACTAGTTCTAGAACCTTGATCAACTAACTCCCAAATGTCCTTAAGTTTTCAGGGTATCATTATAAACACTGGCTTATTTTTCCAGTATCCCCAAATTCATCTTGCAAATTATAATCAGTGATAGACATGTAACCCTCTATGAAAAGACTTGTATTTTATTTTCCTACTTGAAAACTGAAAAGTGCCTTAAGAGTGTGTTGCATTTGCTTGCTTTAGAGATAAAGAAAATGAATGTCGGAGAGGTTAGGTGGCAGGCCCAAGGGTACATTGTTAGTTGGCAGCAGAACCAACTGGATTGAGAGCTCAAATCTTTTTCTAATCCTATTCATATCCTCCCTGCCCTGTGTGACTCCATATGATATCGCCACCATCATAAAAGCTTCCCTTTGTTATTCGCAAACTAATTAAGAAATAGAAACTCAGCAGGACTTCCCAGGAGCTGGCCTTACAACATTCTTTGCCCTACTCCTCTCAGGATTATATCAGCACTACCCTGTACCTTTCTTTTCCCCCTCATTAATCACACATGTCCATAAAACATCTAGTTATTACTTACTGTAGATGCTTTTCTTTGTGTGTAAAGGCCTTTATTTTCCCAAACTATCCAATTATTAAAGTCAGTAGTCAAAACAAAAACAAAAACAAAAAACAAATATGTGCCCCAAATAAAAAGAAAACAAAAACAACTTTTTAAAATTACAACTCCTCTTAAGATTCAGGTTAACAAAATAAGAAAGATAAATAATTGTAAAGCCACTTGAACTCTAAAGAAGAGCTCAGAATAATTGAAGTAGATTATTACATATAAGTATTTGAGTCATACAAGTACCAGTAAGAAATACGTGTTAGCAAAGCAATGATAGCAAAAAGAGGGAAATTCTTAGTTTCTCATATTGCCACATCCAGCTCCAGGTCATCTGCCTTCTGCAATAGCATCAAGTCACTTATGTAGGCTTCTTGTTTAACTATTAGCATGAATTAAGTACTTGCATGAAGTCATTAGTACTATGTTTTTACCCACCACATCCAAAATTCTCTTAGATAACAATGGTCAGTCAGTGGAACACTCCATGCCTCTGAATAGCTCTGCCAGGCCAGATGTCTTTTTAGAACAACTCTGCCATGGCATAGAGCCCACTGAATGAGGGGTCCATAAACCCAAAGTCAGACTTTTAACTCTAGGAGTAACTCTGGTCATTTATCTTCTCTGTCCTTCAATTCTTCATCTCCAAATAAAAATAAAAGTGCTACAGCAGCAAAAGTACTTTCATCTTTGGCAAGGAATATCATGGAAAAGTACCTTGTAAAGTCATATTTTTGTTACGATCTTTCAAATTTCCTTCCAGTTTTGTTATTAAATGATCCAAATACAGCCTCCATTGAAGACCTAGTGCTACCAAGTGGCATTAGCCAAGTAGTGAATAAAAATCAGAGCTACTCTAATCAAATACAAAAATGAGAACATTACCACTGACAAAAACAATCCTGCTTTAAAAAAAAAAAAATAGGTTGTGTGACATTTTCACAGAGTTACTATAAATCAATGACAGGAGACTATCCTTCAACCCACTGAATCAGAACACATGGAACATGTAAGAGGCTGTGGAAAAGTGGTGCTCTGAATGAGAACTGAGACGGAAAAGTGATTCATGTACCCCGAGACACCGCCAAAGGTTGGGCACTCATTAAAATGTCCAAAGGTGTTCCAGCAATCTAAGTTAGTGAAGGTAGTGTTAAAATAAATACTAAAGGAAGCATCTCAAAACATTAAAACATTTAGTGTAAGGTGTTTGCCTAGTAAAGAAACATCTGTCTCTCTCTCTCTCTCTCTCTCAGTCATATGCACTCACACACACAACTCAGTGAGAAACCATTTAATATATTTGATGGTTTCAAACATGGACACAGTTGAACTTGCCTAAATGGATGATCTGAACGGAAGGTGCATTATTCAGCGCCTTCTTTTTTTTTTTTTTTTTTTTTTTTTTTTTTTTTTTTTTTTTTGAGACGGAGTTTCGCTCTTGTTACCCAGGCTGGAGTGCAATGGCGCGATCTCGGCTCACCGCAACCTCTGCCTCCTGGGTTCAGGCAATTCTCCTCCCTCAGCCTCCTAACTAGCTGGGATTACAGGCACGCGCCACCATGCCCAGCTAATTTTTTGTATTTTTAGTAGAGACGGAGTTTCACCATGTTGACCAGGATGGTCTCGATCTCTCGACCTCATGATCCACGCGCCTCAGCCTCCCAAAGTGCTGGGATTACAGGCTTGAGCCACCGCGCCCGGCCTAATTCAGCGCCTTCTTAACAATCTATCCTAGATCATGGGAGTGGTTTCCCCCATATTGTTCTAATGGTAGTGAAAAAGCTTCATGAGATCTGATGATTTTATAAGAGGAAACCCCTTTCCCTTGGCTCTCATTCTCTTCTCTTGTCTGCTGCCATGTGAGATGTGTGTTTCCCCTTCCACCATGATTGTAAAGCCTCCCCTGCCATGTGGAACTGTGAGTCCGTTATAAAGGAAGCAGGACTTTATAGAAAAAGGAAAGATAACTATGAATTCTATCGATTTTGAGGAACAATGTAGCAAGTGAACAAATTAATTTCACATTTGGAACATATGTATATTAAAGAAATTAGGAATGTATCAACTTTGTTCAAAATCAAAATGGTATTACAAATGTACATGGAAAGTGTCCTTTCACCCCATCCTGTTGCCTCAGTTTCCCATTCACTCCTATACTTTCTACAGCTAAGCATTTATAGGGTCTCATGAAAATACAAATGTAGACAAAAATATATTCTTATTTTTATTTTTTTTACACAAATGTTACCACAACCAAAATCAAAATACACAACATTAACAGCACCCCAGACGCCTCATTCATGCTTTACCTGGTCAATACCCTCAGGGGAACCACTGTCATGATTTCTATCATTAAGGAACTGTTTCAGCTGTTTTGACTTTCATATGAATGAAATAGTAAATTACATCTTTTTTGTACCCAGTTTCTTTTCTCAACCTATGTGAGACTCATTCATTTTGTTACAGGTAGAAGTAATTTTTTTTCTTTTACATTGTCTTATATTATCCATGCATGCATATACCAGCAAATTTATTTATACATTCTATTATGTGTGGGAATTCACACCGTCTCAGGTTTTTGTCTATTAAAAATAGCACTGCTGTCGATAGTCTGGTTAATACCTTTTACTGCATGTATGTGTGTGCAGAGTGGAGGAGGACATTATAGCTGTGAGCAGAATTGCTGGCTTACAGAGTATGAGAATGTTCATCTTTAGTAGATAATAGCAAACAATTTTCTAACTGCTTGATACAGTTTGGATGTTTTGTTCCCTCCAAATCTCATGTGGAAATGTGGCCTCCAATGTTGGAGGTAGGCTTAGTGGAAGGTATTTGGATCTTGGGTGCAGATCTCTTATAAATGCCTTGGTATTGTCCTCACAATAGTGAGTTCTCACTTTTAGGTCACACTAGATCTGGTTGTTTAAAAGACCCTGGTGCCTCCTCCCTCCCTCTCTTGCTCACTCGGTAGCTATGTGACACACCTGTTCCCCCTTTGCCTTCTGCCATGGTTGTAAGCTTCCTAGGCCTCTCCAGAAGTCAAGCAGAAGTTGGTGCCATGCTTGTACAGCCCACAGAACTGTGAACCAAATAAACCTCTTTTCTTTATAAATTACTCAGTCACAGGTATTCCTTAATAGCAATGCAAATGGACGAATATATTGGTCATAGCAATGTACATTCTGTTAGCTGAATATAAGTGTTCCAGCTGCACCAACATTCTTGCCAACACCTGCTATTATAAGTTTTGTTAATTTTAACTTTGGCTGGGTATGAAGTGGAACATCATTGATCTGATAAATTTGATTTTCCTGATGACTAGTGATATTGAGACACTTGATATTTGGATCCTTATTTATGTAGACTGTTATTAAGTTTTTTGGACTTTTTTAAATTAGATTTTTGTCTTTTTAAAAACACAGTCATGTGCCTTTAATGATGCAAATACATTCTAAGAAATGTATCACTAAGTGATTGTGTCATTACGTAAACATCATGGATTATACCACTTATAAGAACCCAGATGATATAGGCTACTAGACACCTAGACTATATGATATGACCTATTTTTTTCCGGGCTACAAAACTCAACAGCATATTACTGTACTGAATAGTACAGGCAATTGTAACACAATGATAAGTATGTGATATGGTTTGGCTGTGTCCCCGCCCAAATCTCATATTGAATTGTAGCTTCCGTAATTCATGTTGTGGGAGGGACCCAGTGGGAGATAATTGAATCATGGGGGTGGTTTTCCCCAATTGTTGTCATGGTAATAAATAAGTCTCATGAGATCTGATGATTTTATAAGGGAAACCCCTTTCCCTTGGCTCTCATCCTCTTCTCTTGTCTGCTGCCATATAAGATGTGTCTCTCCCCTTCCACCATGATTGTGAAGCCTTCCCAGCTATGTGGAACTGTGAGTCCATTAAATCTCTTTCTTTTGTAAATTCCCCAGGCCTCAGGTATGTTTTTACCGGCAGTGTGAAAACAAATACAGTATCTAAACATATCTGAGCATAGAAAAGGTCTAGTAAAATACATTATTATAATCTTATGGGGCCATCATTGTATATGAAGTCTGTCATTGAATAAAATATTTTTATATGGTATATAACTGCATAGGAGTTTTTAATATATTTTCATTATAAATATTTAATTAGCTGTATGTGTTATAAATGTGTTCTCTTACTGTGTGGCTTGCATCTTAACTCTCTTAAATCCATCTTTATCAGGAATTCAAATTGTAAAGCAGCCCAGTTAATCTTTCCTGTATAAATAGTACTTATTAAGTCCAACTTAAATTCTTACTTATCTTAATGCCATAAAGACATTTTCCTCTATGAACTTATAGAAGCTTTGTGTTACCTTTCACATTTAGGTCTACAATTTGAATAGGATTCATTTTATATATATAAAACGTGAAGAAGAAGTCAAAGATGACTTTTGCTACATGAATATATAAATTCAGCACCATTTACTGAAAAGACAATCCTTTTTCCACTATGTTGTGAGGATTTTTTCATTGTAAAAGAGATAAATGTGTATGTGTGAGTCTGCTTCTCAATTTTCTATTCAGTTCCATTGGTCTATTTGCCTATCCATGTGCCAATATCACATGGACTAATTATGGTAACATTACAGTAAATGTTAATAACAGTAGTGTAACTCATCCCAATTTGTCTTCTTCATAATGGCCTTCACTGTCCCTTATTTTTTAATATTCTTTCTTGGATATTGTTTTTTACTTCATTGATATTTGCATTTATATGTATAAAAACAAACTTCAATTTGTTGTTTTCTATGGCTTCCTAAAATAAGTGATTTGATAATTCATTTTTATTCTTGATTCTTTTCCAATATCTGCATTAAAATGTGTATGGTATGTGTATATATATATAATATTTTAGTCTAAAGACTGCCTTAGGATTTAACAAATTGTATGTCATATTTTGTTACCATTGTTTTTTTTTTTTTTAATTTTCATTGTTATTTTTCTTGGTTCCATGGGTTACTTAAAGCATACTGCTGAATTAAAAACAATTATACGCCGGGCACGGTGGCTCAAGCCTGTAATCCCAGCACTTTGGGAGGCCGAGGCGGGTGGATCACGAGGTCGAGAGATCAAGACCATCCTGGTCAACATGGTGAAATCCCGTCTCTACTAAAAATACAAAAAATTAGCTGGGCATGGTGGCGTGTGCCTGTAATCCCAGCTACTCAGGAGGCTAAGGCAGGAGAATTGCCTGAACCCAGGAGGCGGAGGTTGCGGTGAGCCGAGATCGCGCCATTGCACTCCAGCCTGGGTAACAAGAGCGAAACTCCGTCTCAAAAAAAAAAAAAAAAAAAAAAAAAAATTATACATTTGCTAGCTATTTTTTTCTGTTTGACTTCTAGCTTAATTCCACTATGTGTTTTTAATTCTTTGAGATATGCTAATGCATTCTGTATGGCTCAGAATATGATTAATTTAAAAATGAGTGTTGTATACTCCTGGCTGATTAAGGAATCTATTTCTATTGTTTGGTTTTGATCATTTTTCTTTCCTACATTTGATCCTATTTCATACATACTTTTTAAAATCCTGAAACATGGTAGAGGCCCTGGTTGTAGAATATTTAATATTTTTTTCTGGCAGGTAGAGAGAACATGAGCAGATTGCCTTGATCCAGTTGAGTCTGAGATTCTGCCTGTATTAGGGCTAGTTTATTCCCAGCCTTGGAACAGTTACTTCTAGGGCATCACCTTTCTGTGTTCTCAATGAAAGCTGGGTTGTTGACAGGTCATCTCCACTGTAATGGGACCTGAACTTCATTCTGTATTACTACAGATTGCTGAATGTTGTGCTCCAATCTTTAGTCTCCTAGATTATCCATTTTATTTGATTTTTTTGTGTCTCACCCTACATATGGAAGATTAGGAGTAAGGAGATGCCTTTGAAGGAAAATTGCATGGTAAATGTGTTCTTCAGAGAATTGAATTCTCTGTAGACTTAAACCCCCAAGTTTCACCCACCTTGGCTGCCAGAACAGTAACTTCTGTCTTGCCAGCCCATAGGGACCACTGAAATATTCAGCTTGGCCTCCATTCCTCATGATGTGACTTGTCAGATACCTCCATGGTACAACACAGATGAATATGGAATATTCACCCCAATATATTTCCTTTTTTCTCTAGAATTTTGGATCCTTGATTCTCGGCTGCTATACTTGATTTTTTTATTCCTTGGAATGGATTGTTTTTTAAACTAGCTTTAGTAATTGTTTTCAGCAAGAGAAATAGTTTGATAAAATTACTGCTTCATGCTTGTAAGTGAAAACAGTCCTCATATTTTGTTTACAATTGTATAGGCTTTCAATGTGTGGATTTACTATCATTTACTGAACTAGTCCTCAATTATACAGATACTTTGGTCATTTTCAATTATTTTGCTATTCTTGACAATGTTGCAATGAATAACCTTGGACCCTATCACATATACGTATATAGACACGCACGCACACCCACACACACACACACACACACACACACAGCCAAACTCATTGAAGAGGCATTTTGATTCAAAAATATATGCATTTGTAATTTTATTAGAGCGATTGTTTCCCAGTAACATCCACAGTTATTACTCCCTTAGCATTCTGATGTTTTCTCCAGTGAATGAATGTTCACTGTAGGATTTTGAGATCTGCCAGTGTTAGATCGCACCACATTCTGTAATTCTGAGCACTGTTTGTAACTGCCCATGTAGGTTTCATTGGTCTAACTTACTTTGGCTGCGTGTATATACAGCTTTGACTTTGTTTTGTCTCCAAGTTTTGGTGAAGATACATGCTTTTGGATCATTTTTGTTGGTTTTGTTTTCCTTCTTGTTTCATGTAGTTTCCAGAAAGTGCCAAGATTTGGCATATTTCCATTAAAATGAGAAAAACATTCATTTACAAAATTAAATTTAATATTTTAATAACTGGAAAATTGACAATCATAAATGGCAGTACTACATTGCTAGTACCAGTCGGGTGATGTTTTTGGATAACTGAAACAAAATATAGTGCATGAGCTTCTTTAAATATAAATGTTTGTTTCTTTTAAAATAAAGTTTTGATTTGGTTGAGGAAATTATCCATAATTTTTAAAAGAATGTGGAAGAATTTTAGTCTGTAATATTTACTTATGGAAATGTAAGACCACTAGACAAAAATTTTCTTGTAGGTCATTTTGAATAGCAGGAAATCTGATGTCTGCTTTCAGAGCTCTGAAAATAAAGCTAATTTTTCATCTCATCATGAGCCCTATAAAAAGTACTTTAAAGAAATCAAAAGGTCATGATTCATACCACTAACAACCTCAGCTTTGCAATTGTACCTTTGATGTGAAAGAGTCTTTAGTTCTTCTTTGTTCAAAAGAATCTTCGCCTAACATCTATAAAAATTTTCACTCACATCTCATTTTATTTAGTTTTGTTAGAATCTGCAAGTTCTTGTCTAGCGAGGGGGAAATTTATCATCTGCATGTCTAAAGTGACTTAGCTAGGGTCTAGGGCAAGATGGCTCAATGCCTATAATAACAGCTGTTTGACAGGCCAGGGCAGAAGGATTGCTTGAGCCAAGGTGTTGAAGACCAGCCTGGGCAATGTAGGGAGACTCTGTCTCTACAAAAATAAAAATAAAAAATAAATAGCCAGGCATGGTGGCCCACACTTGTGGTCCAAGCTTCTCAGAAAGCTGTGGTGGGAGGATTGCTTGAGCTCAGTAGTTTGAGGCTGCTGTGAGCTATGAATGCACTGCTGTACTCCAGCCTGAGCAACAGAAATAGTCTCAAAATAATAAAATAAAATAAAATAAATAAACCAACAGATTTAGCTAGTTTAGCTCTGCTAAAAGCTGTTAAACACAAAATGAATTAAAATAACTTCAGTTCATTCTGTTAATATCTATTCTACCAAAATTTGCTTTTGGCAGCCCAGTTACAGAATTTTTTTTTCATCATTAACTACACATTTTTAGGTGGCTGAAAGGAAATTGGTGATTGCTGTTTGCCTCACTAGTGATTTCCTATCACTTTTTACTATAGCATACTGCTAAAACTGAGTAAAATTAAAACATGTAATGTTATAATTATGAAGAGCTCATTTTGAGGAATGGTATAAAAATTGTACTTTATATCTTATGTCAAGTGGTCACAAATAACGTATTTAATGTAAAATGAACTATCTACTACAAAAAATAAGGCTGCAACACAGTATGTTTTCTGTAATTTCGGTGGCAGTACTTTTAGTCAAGAATTGGGCAGTTTGGGGAAATAAAGGAAATTTTGAAACATATTGAAAGATTTTCATTGTTTGGTTAACAGAACAATTCCTAGATATGCAAAGACATTTTTAGAATAAATTCTTACCAGATTAGAATAAAGATGGCAGGATCTTTCTGGTAGTTTAATTACTGGGATAAAGACAGTGCTCAATGTATGACTTTTCAACTTTACAATGGTGTGAAACACATTGTAATGTACAGTATTCAATACATGACACACTGGGTTTAGCCAGTGAGATTAATTTTAAAAAGTAAACAATCAAAAATATTACATGAGATATTCAATATTTTGTTATAAAGTAGACTTCATGTTAGATGATTTTGCCCACTTTAGGCTAATGTGTCATGAGCACATTTTAAGTAAGCCTAACTTACTTACATTTTAAGTAAGTAAGTTAGGTGTATTAACTACGTTTTGACTTATGATATTTACTGGGTTTATCAGTATACAAACCCATTGTAAATTAAGGAGCATCTATATATTGGTAATAAACTTGATAGTTAAAGTGCCTGACTGATAATTAAGATGGAGATAGATTCTGGTATTTATGGAGCATCAACTTAATAAATGGCACAAATTAGTATCTTTTGTTTTCTTTCAGAAACAATTGGCCACATATTTTTTAAAAGAACAATGAAAAAATCTTTTATTTTTAGTATTTTATTATAAAATATCAATTGTTAAAACATAGTTACTAGTATAATATGAATAGATTTAGATGCCTAAAGAAAAGCCTACACATGTAAATAGAAAGCCTATACATGTAATCACAGAAATTTTGAACTTAGACAATCCTGCAATTTAACAAATAGGGTAACTAAAGACCAAAGCAGCTCATTGACTTATTCAAATTACAAACTAAGCAGAACTTATATATGATTTAGATAGTATATAGAAAAGAAAATAAAAACAAAGTGCCATATCTAGTTTTACTTTCCATGATGATACTGATTGAATAACATGATAATGGTAAAGGGCCATTTACTATATTTTATGGAATTAGTTCATTAAAATTATATATTTATGTATTTAAGATGTATAATTATGTATTTAAGATGTCCACTGCATTCTAAAATTTTTTTGATTTCTTTTAAGTTTTCTAGTCTGTTTTATCAAATAATTTTCAGTGGTGTGTTCTTTATTTTCATCTTTAAGACAGCAATTCCTTGATATATAGCATTTTTCTATTGACCTCAAGTTGTACGTTTTTCTCCAATAATTTTTCAAGCAAGGAACATCAATCAAATGGTGTTTGCAGTAGAGGGAGTATGAAGACAATAGGGTATTATAAATAAGTAGTGCCATGGATATATTTTTATTTTTGGTTGTATTAGCCATTCTAATAGGTCTGTAGTGATATCTTACCATAGTTTTGATCTGAATTTCTTTAATAATTAATGATGTTCAACATCTTTTCATATGCTTATTTCTTATTCATATATCTTCTTTAGTGAAATGTCTATTCAAATATGTTGCACATTTTAAAATATTTTTTCTTATTGATTCCTAAACATTCTGTATACATTATGTATTCAGGTCCTTTTCCAGGTAAGTGCTTTGCAAATATTTTCTTCCTGTCTGTGGCTTGTCGTTTACCTTCTTGACAGTGCTTTTCAAAGAGCAAATATTTTAATGTAGTCCAATTTATCAATAATATTTACAGATTATGATTTCATGGTTTCAACTAAAACATTCTTGCCTGACTCAAGACCATGAAGTTATTCCATTACATTGTCCTCTAGAAGTTTTATAGTTTTGAGTTTTACATTTAGCATTGTGATCTATTTTGAATTAATTCTTTATATGGTGCAAGGTATGGGTCAGGGTTTTTTATTTATTTTTATTTTTTTATTTTTTTATTTTTATTTTTCAAATAAATGCCAATTATTCTACACCATTTGTTGAAAACTAAATTTTCCACATAGAATTGGTGGTATAACTTTTTCCAAAATCAGTTGGTCATATATGTGCATATCTACATATATATATATATATATATATGCATATGGGCCTATTTTAGAAACATTTTCTCTCTTCTACTGATATCTATATATCTATATTACATTAATACTATGCTGGATTTGATTTGCTATTATGTTGCTAAGAAATTTTGCCTGTAAGTTGATGACAGATATTGATTTTTAGTTTTCTTTTACTTTAATGTTTTTGCTTGATTTTGGTCTTGGGGTAATACTGACTTACTATAGGAGAGAAGTAGGTTCTTCTAACTTCTGGAAGGTTTAGACATAATTGGTAATATTTCTTACTTAAATGTCTTGTAGAACTCAACAATGAAGTCATCTAGTCTGGGAGTTTTTGTTATTGTTGTTGGAAGGCTTTTAACTACAAATTCATATTTCAGTGACATAAAACTATTCAGGTTATCAATTTCTTGCACGACTTTACTAGTTTATATTTTCTAAGCATTTATCCATTGTTTCTGAGTCATTAAATTTATGGACATAAAATTGTAACATTATTTCCTTGTCCTTTTAATGACTGTATGATTAGTAGTGATGATCTATCTTTTATTCTTAACATTGATAATGTGTATTCTTTCTTTCTCTCTTTCAATATGGCTAGAAGTTTATCGTTTTTTTCCCAAAATACAGCTTTGGGCTTATTGATTTACTCTATTATTTTTCAGTACCCATTTCTACTGTCGCCTTGTCTTGGTCCAATCAGACTGCTAACAAAATACCTTAGACTGGGTAATTTATGAACAACAGATTTTTTTTTAATGATTATTGAGGCTGGGAAGTCCAAGATCAAGGTGTCGAGGTTGGGCTTTCTTAACAATCTTGCCCCTCACTCTGAAGTAGAACTTTTTTCTTTTACATGTACCCCAACCATAGTCTGTCTTCAACTTTGTCCTGGGAAAGGCAGTTTTCTGTCCTTCCCACATGGTCTTGAAGAGTTTTTCTCCGGAGCAAAAAGACACGGAGGAGGGGGCAGATTCAAGATGGCCAAATAGGAACAGCTCTGGAGTGCAGTTCCCAGTGAAAACAATGCAGAATGTGCTTGGACACCGCATTTCCAAATCAGTTATTAATGCCCACAGACCAGGAGATTCACAGTCTGTAAAGCACCATGAATTTGCAGCACAGCTGTTTCAGCTGGTGCAGTGGGTCTTCCCACAAAAACTCACACAAATCTGAGTGACCATTTCAAAGCACCTGGAATGTCCAGGAGACAGAGCCACCCATTCAACTGAAAAAAGGGAACTGAAATAGGAAGCCAGGTGATTAGGCTCGGCAGGTCCCACCTCCACAAACACCAGCAATCTGAAATGCTCTGGACTGAGAGTGTTGCAGCAAGTGCAGCTGGACCCAGGATGGTCCACCTCGGTTTGGGGAAGGGTGTCCACCATTACCAAGGCAGTCCACCATTACTGAGGCAATCTGCCATTACTGAGGCAATCCACAAATACCAAGGCACTCTGCCACTACTGAGGCAGTCTGCCATTACCCAGGCAGTCCACCATTATGAGGCAGTCCACCATTCCTGAGGGAGACCACCATTACTGGGGCAATTATTACTATACTTCTATAAACAAAACCACAAGAAAGCTCACACAGCAGCTGGAAGAGCCCACAGCAGCTCAGCAACACCTCTGCTGGCAGACTGTGAATATGCTACCCCCTTGCTGGGCAGGCAGCTCTGAATAAAGGCAGCAGCACATCAGGAATTTATAAACAAAGCCCACCTTCCCAGGACAGAGCACCTGGGAAAAAAGGTGTTTATGAATTCTGCTGCAGCAGACTTAAACGTACCTGCCCAGCAGCTCCGAACAGGACAATGGAGCTCAGAGCTCAGCACTTGAGCTACCACTTATCTCCTCAGCAACTCCCTGACCCTTGAATATCCAAAGAGTCACTCTTAAAGGAGAGCTCAGGTGGACATCTGGCAGGTATCCTCTGGGACAATGATAACAGAAGAAGAAACTGGCAGCAACACTTACTGTTCTGCAGCCACCACAGGTGATCCCCAGACAAGCAGGGTCTGGAGTGGATGTCCAGCAGTCCTACAGTAGAGGGGCCTGACTATTAGAAGAAAACTAAAAAACAGAAAGAAATAACTTCATCATCAACAGAAAGGACATCCACTAAGAGACCCCATCCAAAAGTCACCAACTACAAAGACCACAGGTAGACAGATCCACAAAGATGGGAAGAAACCAGTGCAAAATGGATGAAAACACCCAAAACCAGAATGCCTCTCCTCTTCCAAGGGATCACAACTCATCACCAGCAAAGGAAGAAAGCTGAATGGAGAATGAGTCTGATGAATTGACAGAAACAGATTTCAGAAAGTGGGTAAAAACAAACTTCTCTGAGCTAAAAGAATGTGTTCTAACCCAATGCAAAGAAACTAAAAACATTGACAAAAGGTTCGATGAAATGCTAACAAGAATAAACAGCTTAGAGAAGAATATAAATGATTGAAGGGAGCTGAAAAACACTACACGAGAACTACACGAAGCATACACAAGATTCAATAGCTGAATCAACCAAGCAGAAGAAAGGATATCAGAGATTGAAGATCAGCTCAATGAAATAAAATGAGATGGCCAGAATAGAGAAAAAGAGTGAAAATAAATGAACAAACCCTCCAAGAAATATGGGATTATGTGAAAATACCTAATCTACATTTGATAGATGTGCCTGAATGTGATGCAGAGAATGAATCCAAGCAGGAAAACTTTTCAGGCTGTTATCCAGGAGAACTTCCCCAACCTAGCAAGGCAAGCCAAAATTCAAGTCCAGGAAATACAGAGAACATCACAAAGATCTTCCTCAAGAATAGCAACCCCGAGGCACATAATTGTCAGATTCACCAGGGTTGAAATGAAGGAAAAAATGCTAAGGGCAGCCAGAGAGAAAGGTTGGGTTACCCACAAAGGGAAGACCATCAGACTCACAGTGGATCTCTCAGCAGAAACCTTACAAGCCATAAGAGAGTGGGGGCCAATATTCTACATCCTTAAATAAAAGAACTTTCAACCTAGAATTTCATATCCAGCCAAGCTAAACTTCATAAGCGAAGGAGAAACAAAATCCTTTACAAACAAGCAATTGCTGAGAGATTTTGTCACCACTAGGGCTGCCTTAC
Organism: Saimiri boliviensis; assembly: GCF_048565385.1. NCBI lineage: Eukaryota > Metazoa > Chordata > Mammalia > Primates > Cebidae > Saimiri > Saimiri boliviensis. The sequence goes on from NC_133452.1 coordinate 46,346,188, forward strand.
AAGAGCTCCTGAAAGAATCACTAAACATAGAAAGGAACAACCAGTACCAACCACTCCAAAAACGTACCAAATCATAAAAAGCATTGACACAATGAAGAAACTGCATCAGCTAGTGACCAAAACAACTAGCTAGCACCAAAATGGCAGAATCAAATTCACACATAACAATGTTAACCTTAAATGTAAATGGGCTAAATGTCCCAATCAAAAGACACAGACTGGCAAATTGGATAAAAACTCAAAAGCCATCAGTGTGCTGTATCCAGGAAATTCATTTCAGGTACAAGGACATGCATAGGCTCAAAATAAAGGGATGGAAGAAGATTTACGAAGCAAATGGAGAGAGAAATAAAAAAGCAAAAGTTGCAATCCTAGTCTCTGATAAAATAGTCTTTAAACCAACAAAGATCAAAAGAGGTCAAGAAGGGCATTACATAATGGTAAAAGGATCAATGCAACAAGAAGAGCTAACAATCCTAAATATAATATGCACCCAATATAAGAGTACCCAGATACATAAAGCAAGTTCTTAATGACATACAAGGAGACTTAGACTCCCATATTATAATAGTAGGAGACTTTAACACTCCACTATCAACATTAGACAGATCAATGAGACAGAAAATCAACAAGGATATACAGTACTTGAGTGCAGAACTGGAACAAGCAGACCTAATAGACATCTACAGAACTCTCCACCCCACAGCCACAGAATACACATTCTTCTCAGCACCACCTCACACCTACTCTAAAATTGACCACATAATCGAAAGTAAATCACACCTCAGCAAATGCAAAAGAACAGAAATCATAACAAACAGTCTTTCAGATCACAGTGTAATCAAAATAGAACTCAAGATTAAGAAATTAACTCAGAACCACATAACTTCATGGAAATTGAACAACTGTCTCTTGAATCAACATTCAACTGGATAAACAATGAAATGAAGGTAAAAATAAAGATGGTCTTTGAAACCAATGAGAACAAAGACAGAACGTACTAGAATCACTGGGACACATTTAAAGCAGTGTCTAGAGGAAAATTTGTAGCAATAAATGCTCACATGAGAAGCAAGGAAAGATCTAAAATTGACACCCTATTGTCAAAATTGAAAGAGCTAGAGGAGCAAGATGAAAAAAATCTCAAAAGCTAGCAAAAGATAAAAAAATAACTAAGATCAGAGCAGAACTGAAGGAGATAGAGACACACACAAAAAAACTTAAAAAAATCAATAAATCCAGGAGCTGGTTTTTTGAAAACATCAACAATATAGACCCATAGCCAGATTAATAAAAAAGAATAGAGAGAAGAATCAAATAGATGCTCTAAAAAACCATAAAGAGGATATCACCACCAATTCCACAGAAATACAAACTACCATCAGAGATTACTATAAACAACTCTATGCACACAAACCAGAAAACCTGGAAGAAGTGGATAAATTTCTGGACACTTGCACCCTCTCAAGGCTAAACCAGAAAGAAGTTGGAACCCTGAATACATCAATAACAAGGTTTCATTTTGAGGCAGCCACTAATAACCTAGCAAACAAAAAAAGCCCAGTTCCAGATGGGTTCACAGCGAAATTCTACCAGACATGCAAAGAGGAGTTGGTACCACTCCTTCTGCAACTATTCCAAACAATACAAAAAGAAGGAATCCTTATCAAATTATTTTATGAGACCAACATCATCCTCATGCCAAAACCCACCAGAGACTCAACAAAAAAAGAAAACTTCAGGTCAATATCCATGGTGAACATAGATGCAAAATTCTTCAATGAAATACTGGCAAATGTGTTGCAACAGCACATCAAAAAGCTTATCCATCATGATCAAGTAAGCTTCATTCCAGTGATGCAAGGCTGGTTCAACATACACAAGTCCATAAATGTAATCCACCACATAAACGGAGCCAAAGACAAAAACCACATGATTATCTCAATAGATGCAGAGAAGGCCTTCAACAAAATTCAACAGCCATTTATGCTAAAAACTCTCAATAAACTAGGTATGGACAGAATGTATTTCAAAATAATAAAAATTATGACAAACCCACAGCCAATATCATACTAAATTGGTAAAAACTGGAAGCATTCCCTTTGAAATCCGGCACTAGACAAGGATGCCCTCCCTCACCACTCCTATTCAATATAGTAGAAGTTCTAGCCAGAGCAATCAGTCAAGAAAAAAAAAAAGAAAAGAAATAAAGAGTATTCGATTAGGAAAGGAGGCGGTCAAATTGTCTCTATTTCAAGAGGACGTGATGGTATATTTAGAAGACCCCATTGTCTCAGCCCAAAGTCTCCTTAAACAACTTCAGCAAATTCTCAGGATACAAAATGAATTTGCAGAAATCACAAGCATTCCTATACACCAATAACAGACTTAAAGAGAGCCAAATCAAGAATGAACTGCCATTCACAATTGCTACAAAGAGAATAAAATACCTAGGAATACAACTAACAAAGGTTGTAAAAGACCTTTTCAAGGATAACTACAAACCACTGCTCAAGGAAATAAGAGAGGACACAAACAGATGAAAAAACATTCCATGTTCATGGTTAGGAAGAATCAATATTGTGAAAATGGCCACACTGCCCAAAGTAATTTGTAGATTCAATGCTATCCCCATCAAGCTACCTATAAGTCTCTTCACAGAACTGGAAAAAAACACCTCAAACTTCATATGGAACCAAAAGAGAGCCTGGATAGCCAAGACAATCCTAAGCAGAAAGAACAAAGCTGGAGGCATCACACTACCTGACTTCAATCTATGCTACAAGGCTACAGTAATCAAAACATCATGGTACTGATACCAAAACATAGATATAGACCAATGGAACAGAACAGGGGCCTCAGAGGCAATGCCACACATCTACAACCATCTGGTCTTTGACAAACCTGACAAAAACAAGTAATGGGGAAAGGATTCCCTGTTTAATAAGTGGTGATGGAAAAACTGGCTAGCCATGTGCAGAAAGTGGAAACTGGACCCCTTCCTGACACCTTACACTAAAATTAACTCCAGATGGATTAAAAACTTAAACATGAGGCCTAACACCATAAAGACTCTAGAAGAAAACCTATGCAAAACCATTCAGGACATAGGCATAGTCAAGGACTCATGGCTATAACACCAAAAGCATTGACAACAAAAGCCAAAATAGACAAATGAGATCTAATTTAACTCCAGAGCTTCTGTACAGCAAAAGAAACAATCAGAGTGAACCAGCAACCAACAGAAGGGGAAAAAAAATTTGCAATCTACCCATCTGACAAAGGGCTAATAACCATAATCTACAAAGAACTAAAACAGATTTACAAGAAACAAACAAACCCATTCAAAAGTGGGCAAAGGACATGAACAGACACTTTTCAAAAGAAGACATTTATGAGGCCAACAAACGTGAAAAAAATGCTTATTATCACTGGTCATTAGAGAAATGTAAATCAAAACCACATTGAGTTATCATCTCACTTCAGTTAGAATGGCGATCATTAAAAAATCTGGAGACAACAGATGCTGGAGAGGATATGGTGAAATAGAACACTTTTACACTGTTGGTGGGATTGTAAATTAGTTCAACCACTGTGGAAGACAGTGTGGCATTTCCTCAAGGATCTAGAAATAGGAATTCAACTTGACCCAGCAATCCCATTACTGAGTATATACCCAAAGGATTATAAATTCTTCTATTGTAAAGATACTTACACACATATGTTCATTGCAGCACTGTTTACAATATCAAAGATCTGGAACCAACCCAACTGCCCACTGTTGATAGACTGCACAAGGAAAAGGTGACACCTATGCATGATGGAATACTATTTAGCCATTAAAAACGATGAGTTCATGTCCTTTGTAGGGATATGGATGAATCTGTATACCATCATTTTCAGCAAAGTGACACAAGAACAGAAAAACAAACACCTAATGTTCTCACTCATTGGCAGGTGTTGAACAATGAGAACACATAGATACAGGGAGGGGAGCATCACACATTGGAGTCTGTTGTGAGGGGAATAGGGGAGGGACAGCAGGGGGTAGGGAGATTGGGGAGGGATAACAGGTGAAGAAATGACAGATATAGGTGATAGGGGGATGGAGGCAGCAAACCACATTACCATGTATGTACCTATGCAACAATCCTGCATGTTTTGCACATGTGCCCCAGAACCTAAAGTGCATTTTGTGTGTGTGTGTGTGTATGTGTGTGTGTGTGTGTGTGTATATATATATGACTTGGTGGAGCTCTGTGCCTGTTCTGACTTCCCTGATCCAGGCTGCCTTTCTGAAAAAAGCTTTGTTTGCTCTCAGGCTTTGCCTCAATCTTTTTCAAAAGCACCAAATGAGGTCCATAAATAAGAAACTCTAAGGAGGAAGGGGAATTATCCTTGTTTGTGTTTGTGGCTTTTAGGCTTTAAATACTTTCATCTATCCCATATTCATTTTTGAGGCATTAATTAATTTTCTTTTTCTTTTTGGTATTGAAGCCATTTTCTCTCCTGCTGCTCTAGTAAGCCAATACCTACATCTGGTCTTTACTTGGAGGTACCCATCTTTCTGAGGTTGCATGCTAGTTTTCACAGGTTAACTACAGCTCTTTGATGCATATGAGAAAATTTATGATTCTGTAGCTGTTCTGATCTTTTTCTTATTGTTAGGGTCAGAGTAACATTTTTCCTAGCTTTGTACATCTTAATAGAAGACAAAATTCTTCATATTTCCTTTAAATAATTGCTAATCTAGGTTATATATTAGAAGAAAGTAAGTTAATTTTTCTGAATAAAAATTCTGAAGTCTTTAACTTGCTAATGGAGTACAAGTGGAATTGTATAGTCTTTAGATGATGTTGTCAGGACTATTAAGAGTTAAATAATCCAGAATTTCTATTTTTCAAATAGCTACATTTATAACAAATATCCCTGAAAAATTAAGAAATTCTTATAGCAATTCCTATGTAAGTGTAAACCTTTTTCTAGTCTGTGAAATTATTCATGTGCATTCATATGAAGATGAAGATTCCAGAAAATGAATTTGGACTTTTTATCCACTGCTAGAAATGAATTCCATACGTCACTGGTACAACACATAATTAAAAATAATAAACACTTCTGCCATTATTGACAACCCCCCTACCTCACCATTTTTTTCACTCTCTCAAGCTACTCTAGAAAAACTCCTTTCTCCTGTTTGTTCTGGTGCAACTGGAAACATAACTGATTAGAGAAGTACATCGCTAAGTGAATGCTATGAATTAACTATGACACTGAGGGCATCACTGTTGCAGATGAAGTTTTATGGTCATTATCATTTTAAACACAGTTTTAATTCACAAATATTTTTCTATTGTTTTAATTGATTTTTTCTTTTCAAGAAATTCATACACATAGAGTTATATGGTGCATACTCTTTTGGCTACTTTTCTTCACTCAGAGTAATGTTTTAGATCATTGTTCCAAAACTCTTCAGGAACACTGTGGAGAAATTCACAAAGACACCATATATTTTAGATGTTTGAGGGAAACATGGTCATGTCTGCCAAATGCTGTGTGGACTCATAGCTTAAAGCAATAGAAAATTTCAGCATTGAATTGTGCTCCATTCCTTTTGATAACATGAAATCTTTGTGAAGCTGCATTTTCAGTAATTGCTTCAATAAAAAGTAAGCAATACAAGAAAATTAAGGTGAGACAGCAAAGGATGCTGGTGGTAGTGTCCAGTCAAATTCCTGTGTAGTAAGTGATATGGTGCTCAATTGATACACAATTGCAAATGGGAAATAAACATAGTTTTTTAAATAAAATAAAAGTTCTATAAAATATAAGTATGTAATATTTTTCTTTCAATAAATATATATTATTTAACTGCTACCAAATTATTCATACATAAATAATTGTAAATTGTTTGGATTTAAATACTTAATCAAATTAAGTAACTTAATGTATTTCTTTTGGTCTATGGCCTATAGTAATATGACAAACACTACAGGCTCTATGAACCAAGAAAGCTTGAGAAACTTTGGTTTTTAAGATTCTTCCATAATAACAGAAAACCAAACACTGCATGTTCTCACTATTAAGTGGGAGTTGAACAATGAGAACACGTGGAGACAGAGAGGGAAACATCACACACTGGGGTCTGTCAGGGGTTAGGGGGCAAGAGAGGGAAAGCATTAGAACAAATATCTAATGTATGCAGGGCTTAAAACCTAGATGACAGGCTGATATGTGCAACAAACCACCATAACACATGTATACCTATGTAACAAACCTGCACATTCTGCACATATATCCCAGAACTTAAAGTAAAAAAAAAAGAACAGATTCCCCCATAATATTTTATCTGTAGTTCATTCCTTTTTATTGCTGAGTAATATTTCATTCCATAGTTTGGTTATACTGCAATTTGTTTGTCTAATCACCTTTGAGGCACGATTGGCATATATAAAGTTTTTGTTATTACAAATTAAGATGTTAGAAACATTAATGTTCAAGGCTTTGTGTGGACATGTTTTCATTTCTCTAGGGTTAGTTCCTGGATTATAATTCTTGAGACATATATAAAGTATGTGCTTATCTTTATAAAAAAATACCCAATGAGTTTCCATCTCCTTTTATTTATTTTTCCTCTAAAGAACTTTAAGTGCCATTTGGCTGTTGATATGGTTAGGTTTTGAGTCCCCATACAAGTCTCATCTTGAATTGTAATCCCCAGATGTTGAAAGACAGAGACCTGGTGGGAGATGATTGGATTATGGGGGCAGTTTTCCCCATGCTGCTCTTGTAATAGTGAGGGAATTTGTAATAGACTAGTCTCAGACTGCTAATAAAGATTTAGCTGACTCAGGGTAATTTATAACAAAAAGAGATTTAATGGACTCACAGTTTCATGTGGCTGGGAAGGCCTCACAATCATGGCAGAAGGTAAAGGAGGTGCAAAGTCACATCTTACATGGTCACAGGCAAAGAGAGCTTATGTAGGGAAATTCCCATTTATTAAAACATCAGATCTCATGGGACTTATTCACTATCAGTAGAACAGCATGGGGGAAACCATCCTTATGATTCAATTATCTCTACCTGGCCCTGCCCCTGACACACGAGAATTATTACAATTCAAAGTGAGATTTGGGTGGAGACACAACCAAACCATATCAGAGTCCTCACAACATCTGATGGTTTTATAAATGGCAGTTTCCCCTGACCTATACACACACTTCTCTCTCCTCCTGCACTGTGAAGAAGGTCCTTGCTTTCTCTTCACTTTTCACCATAATTGTAAGTTTCCTGAGGTCTCCCAATCAATATGGAACTGTGAGTCAATTAAACCTTTTTCCTTTATGAACTACCTAGTCTTAGATGGATAAACTGCAAACATTTTCCCCCATTCTGTAGGTTGCCTGTTCACTCTGATGATAGTTTCTTTTGTTGTGCAGAAGGTCTTTAGTTTAATTAGGTCCCATTTGTCAATTTTGGTTTTTGTTGCCATTGCTTTTGGTGTTTTAGTCATGAATTCTTTAATATCCAGAATCTACAAAAAACTTAAACAAATTTACACACAAAAAAATCCCATCAAGAAGTGGGTGAGGGTTATGAAAAGATACTTCTCAAAAGAAGATATTTATGCAGCCAACAAACATATGAAAAAAACCTCATCATCACTGGTCATTAGCGAAATGAAAATCAAAACCACAATGAGATACCATCTCACACCAGTTAGAATGGCTATCATTAAAAAGTCAGGAAACAACAGACGTTGGAGAAGATGTGGAGAAATAGGAATGCTTTTACACTGTTCGTGGGAGTGTAAATTAGTTCAACCATCGTGTAAGACAGTGTGGCAATTCATCAAGGATCTAGAATTAGAAATACCGTTTGACTCAGCAATCTCATTACTGGGTATACACTCAAAAGATTACAAATCATTCTACTATAAAGACCCATGTACACATATGTTCATTGCAGTACTATTCACAATAGCAAAGACTTGGAACCAACACAAATGCCCATCAATAATAGACTGGATAAAGAAAATGTAGCACACATATACCACGGAATAATATGAAGCCATAAAAAAAAAACAATGAGTTCATATTCTTTGCAGAGACATGGATGAAGCTGGAAACTATCATTCTCAGCAATCTAACACAAGAACAGAAAACCAAACACTGCATGTTCTCACTCATAAGAGGGAGTTGAACAATGAGAACATATGGACACAGGAAAGGGAATGTCATACACCAGGATCTGTTGGTGGGGGCGGTGAGAGGCTAGGGGAGGAATAACAATATGAGAAATATCTAATGTAGATGATGAATTGATAGGTGCAGCAAACCACCATGGCACATGTATACATATGTAACAACCCTGCATGTTCTGCACATGTATCTCAGAACTTAAAGTATAATAATAATAATAATAATAATAATAATAATAAAATGAATTACCCGGTTTCAGATAATATCTTTATAGCACTGAGAAGAGACTAATATAGCTGACAACAAATTCTTTCAGTTTATTTATGTGTCAAATACTCTCTCTGCTTTGATTTAAAAAGGATTTATTCATTTAATATAAAATTCCATTTTTTATTTAAATATTTTAAATAGGTCATTTCATTATCTTTTGGCTTACATTATTTCTAATGAGAAATATTCAGACTTCCTAGTCTCTGCTTTTTGTATGTGATGTAACTTTTCTGTATTTAAGATTTTCTTGCTAACATTTTTTTCAGCAATATGATTTTTATGTGTCTTGAATTTCTTTGTTTTTCTCTTGCTGTGGTTTTGTTGAGGATATTTATCTGTGGGTTTATAATTATGATTAACTTTTAAAAATTAGTCATTAGTTGTTCAGATATTTCATTGCCCTTCATCCTTTTTGGACTTGAATTACACATATATTAGACTGTTGGACTCACTATGACTCTGCTCATATCTTTTAAGTCTTTTTTCTTACTACAATTTGAATATTTTACTATTGTTATGCTCACAAGATCATTAACCTTTTCCTCTATGTTATGTAATCTGCTGATATGCAGACCCAGTGAATTTTTTATTCAAATATTTCTTTTAATTTTTATTTTGTCTATTTTTGCCTCATTATGTTCATATTTTTTTAAAAATATCTTGTAACATATTTATAATAGATATTTTAAGGGTTTTTTCCTGCTAATTTCTTCATCAGTCTCATTTCTGGACCTGTATCTATTGACTGATATTCCTGATAAGGAACGTGGTTTTATGTTACTTTGCATGTTTAGTAATAGCTAATGCTGAACATTTTCTACATAGCGTAATGTTGAAATTTTTGTTTTTCTTTAAAGAGTGTTCAACTTCTGGTAATAATCAAACCAAATATGAATCATTTTTTTCTTTAAGCCTCATTTTTCATCTTCATTATTCATTACTTTAATCTTTTATTCTCTGTAGACTAAATGATCTGGGTGTTCAGTGAGGAGTCTCCACTCTGGTTGATTAGAATGAACGGTGAGAACTCAGGGAATTGTTCAGGTGAAAATGCCCCAGTCATTATTTACTTTGCATCATACATTTTCATCCTACGTAAGCGTGGATTAGTATTCAGCAACTGACTCCATGTATTTTTCTGAAACCCTCTTTGTACCCCTGTCCTTTCCAATACTCTGCTGTACAAATTCCTGCCATTTCAGCCTGCCTGAATCTTCTCTTTCCCTACCTAATGCAGTATGCCTACTGTGTCCTCCTTGGATTTCTTTCTGTGCACTACAACTTCAAAAGTTCCTCTAGACAGAATAATGTGGAAATCATTACTCCTATAGCTTTTGTTGTCTTTCTTTCAAAGAATCCACATTCTGTTCTGCTTCTTATTCAATTTGTACAGACAATATATTTTCATCAGATTTCTAATTGTTTATGGTGCAAGAACAAGTACTACATCAATTATTCTACCATGGTTGGAAGTAAAAATCTCCAATCCATCTCATATTTTTTATAGAGCATGTCAGTTAGCATCACCAGCTTTTTGGGGCTTAAATTTGTATTGTCATTGCCCTGTGAAGCCATCTCAGGAGAGAACTGACTGAGCAAACAGGGCCACAGGGGGAAAAAAAAAAAGTGATACGAGGGTTGGGTATAAGAAGACATGAGGTTTAGGGAAGTGGCCAAGGTACCCTACTGTTTTTAGGCTGAACCTTTGTAAACCACTACAGCATGAGAGTGAAAAGAGAAATACAAATGGATTCTAATTCATAGTATTCCCTAAAGTATTATTGCTCTATAAAACTGAGGCAGAAAGCAAAAATTGAAGAAAACATATTAAAATACATTTCACAGGAAACAAATTTGAATTTAGGAAGAAAGTTATTTGGGGGCAGCTATCTGTGTCCTGAGATAATTTTATTGTTCATTTTAAGCATATTCACTTAATGAGAGTAGCCTAATTATCAAGAGTTTATAGCTATTAGAATGCTAAAGAAAAGTAAAATGGCTTTTGTTATGATTTGATACACAATAAAAATTCAAATTAATTGGTTTGAATATAAAATTTTGTAGAAAAACTTTCTAATTGCTTATATTTTTCAATGCATTCACTGCAATTTTAACTCAGAGATAATAAATTAAGAAATGAGACACTTTTATGGTTGCTCACTCAACAGAAGTTGCCCAGGGAGAAAATGATTTGATCAACTATTCAGAAGTGTGTGTTGGATCAGGATCCAACCATGACCATAAGTCAACAGCTCCAGGCTGAAAAATTGCTGTGAATCTCAATACACAGTCCCTTCTGGAGTATGTTAAGTGAAGACAGCAGTTATGGCGAAGTACCAGCCTGAGCTCTCTGAGGAAAAATGCAGAGGGTAGGTTCTTACTAAGCCATTAAGACAATAAATAAGTGTCTTTACATTAGGATCCCCCCAGGTCCTGTCACGGCTTCATCTGAGTTCTAACTATTGACTCCATTAACACCGAGCAAAGTCCTTCCTCATAAGACCTCTGTTCCAGAAGTCACAAAACACATTTTTTACTTAATGAATTCCCATTAGAATCATTAGCCATGTTTGTATTAAATATAAAAATGAACCATTTCCCATTATTTCTTATTTTAATATAAATATTTCTGGATCCATATCTGGGATAAGCCTATATTTAAGTCTAACTTGGGACCACTTTTGGGGAAAAAATGGTCAGTTATTTTTAAGTAGCTTGTTTGTGTTTCTTTTACATCTTGCCCCATCTCACTTGGTAAATGTCTTCATGCTATTTTATCTCCTGCCAGCACCTGATCCAATATATCATTGTTCGTAGACCATAACTGAAAAATCTACTTTACTCCTTTCTTTTCCTCTAGTGAAAGATACCCATTTTACTTGTAGGCCTGAGATGGGATAAGCCCCATCATTCGGCTTTCTCCTGCTTAGAAATCTGTAGCCCAATTACTTCGGAAAACTTTATAATATAAATCACTTGGCTTTAAAATGAGGCCAATTTAGATTTGCATCCTGGTTCTGAACCTAATTTACCTTTGCTTTGGGGTGATTTACTTAACCTCTTTGAAAAGCAGTTTCCTTATATACAACAGGTATATTAATAACAGTTATGCCTCACTGGGCAAATGGGAAGATTAGTTTATAAAATACATGGATGACTTATTCCAGGGATTCCATAAAGGATAGTTTCTTTTATTCCTACACTTTATTTCTTCTTTTTTGTCTTAATTTCCTAGCATCCACCCTGCCTTGTTTTTCAACACCTAGGTCAATCAATTGTTATTTGATCCATTGATATTCTTTGGCCATATGATTCTTGAGGAGCACTCTGGCTTTAGCCAGTCATGAGACTCCCAATACCCAATACCATCCTGCAGGTTCCCTGGGGGGCTGCCAATGTCAATGCCTGCTGATTCCTCAGCTTTCACTGTCCCTTCTTTATATTCTCAAGCCCACCTTCCTTTCCTGCCTCTGCCCTCCACGGTCATTTTCTTCATTTTGAGGGACTTGAAAAAATATGTTAAGGACATTTTCTCTCTTAGGGGTTATTTATCATTTTTGTTTTGTTTTTCCCCAGAAGTAAGAAATAGGAATGCTGCCAAAAATCAACCACAGGAAAAATAAATTGTTTTGATGAAGATAGTTTGCCCATGTCCCGGAAATCATGTCACTGAGGCTATGTCTGTACAGTTTCCTCCCAAAGCAGCCTTGTCATGAGGAAGCAGGTCATAGAATCTAGCAACCACTTCCAACACAGTGCTCAGGAGAGTTTAGGCTTTGGCATAAGGAAGAGCCTCTTGTGAAAAATCAAGGGGATATAGAAAGGGAGCAGCAAAAACACACCCTTATTAGACCTCATAGATACTCTCCAAAAAAAATATGTAGTCCAAAATGTCTTCCTATAATGCTTTTCTACCTGGACTTTAACTTTTATAGCCGCATGTAATAATCAACTTTTACTTAAGTTAGAAAACAATACTCCCAGTCTTCTCAAAACCTCTCTGAGAATCAATCAATCCATTCCTGCCCATCTATCTTTCAGTCTTAGAGCTGCTGTACTTGTTCTTAACATTTTCTGTCCTTTAATTTCTGGAGATACTACATTCTCTTGTCTCTGCTGCCCTTTCTAACAGGAAGGTGCCACCACAAAGCATTTTACCTACTGATGTTTTTTTAAGAGAAAGTAATTTAATCAGCATGTGTAATTTTCTGCTTCCTTACAATCCATTGCCTCTGATGCCATCTTTTAAAAACACCTTTCTCCCTATTTAGTTCAATTTCTTCAGAGCTGTGAGAAAACTCTATTATGCTAATGGTGAATCAGATAAGCGGTTTACTTAAATTAAATTAGCAAATAATTACATCCAATTACTCTGCAACCATTCTGAACTTAACAAGAAATATCATTATCAGCACAGAAGAGATAAGGCCTGCTCTTGCCCTTCTTGGAGAATACATCATCGGTGCTAAAAATTTTCATCAAAAGGATTAATGGTTGACTGGTTAATGTTAACTTCCCTAAATTGAAAGCTGGCATAATAAGAGAGCTAGTGACTAAGCCTTGCTCTCAATTAGACGACTATAAAGTTATAGTCCTAGCTGGGCAGCTTTAACTATGAGAATGACGCCCTAAAATAGCACTCTGTCACATTTATCTGTAAAAGCCAAGCTTCATCACTTTTCTTAAAGACATAATTCCACACTCTGAATATTATTTTTAAATTGCCATGGGAATAAACTGCACAGATTATACATCATCATGTTGGTTTTCCAGTAAGAATCCTAGGCAATAGTCTCACACAAATTCATTTACAAACATTTGGTGATCATTAATTGCATGCCAGACCCATAGCACAGCCACTAGGGGTTAAGAATACCACATTGGATAAGTTGTGGTTCCTTGCTCAAGCATGCCAGGTCAAGAAGGAGAGACAGATCTGTAAGCAAATATAAAACAGTGATACCAAGCCTACAAAATGGTCACACACACATACCCTGTTATTGGAGCCCAGTGGGAGATGTGCTTCATTCTGACCTTTGTAACACAAAAGGAAGAAGTAGGGACATTTAAGGGGAGACCCAATGGCAGTAAAGTGTGAGGCATGACAGTAGAAGGCAATTCAGGAGAAGGGGAAGATTGCCAGAAAAGACCTAAGGTTGTAAAAATTGCAATGTGACGGTGTTTTGAAGGAACAGTCATACCGCTGGGTGAAAGGGCTATGTGAAAGGACAGGTGGAATAGTGAGGAAATGAGAAACATGAAGTAGTTAATCAAAGATGCTTTTAAGCAGTCAGTCTTGGTGTCTGAGTGTGAAATTCATGGTAATGAAAATAATTGATTGCCATTAAAAAAAAAGTCACTACATGATATCACTCAGAATGTTTAACCAAGGAATCAATGACATTTATGAAAAGAGAGCTAAAATAACTCTTTTTATCTATGGAAGCATACATAAATCAGTTGCTTTTGATTCTACATGATGTTTCCTTACATAATTCCTTAAATGTAGACAACTATGTCATCATTTTTTTTTCAAATGATATCTCATGGAAATTGTTTCTGGGCGTTCAAATATTCTCCTATCCCCATACTCAGAGCTGAATTGACTTGGAAGAATGAATAAAAGCAACTTAACTAAGGTGTAATTTATATAAGTGTTATCTTCACAAGCATACTTATGGATCATACTCATTTATCAATGCCAGATAATGGCATTGATACTACCAGATCAATGGCATTACACTACCAGACTATTTACCATTAAGCTAAATAGGTCAAAGCTTTGGGCTTTTCATCATCCGTTTTAATAGTTTTTAATTAATTCTTAAGAAGAAAATTGTTCCCACAGATACTGATTCTGAAGCCAGGAATCTGTCTGTGTCTATATGTTTTTCCTTCTCACTTCCCTTTCCTTTTGAGCCACTTCCGTCCACACCAAGTTCTGACAATCTATCTTCTCAGTGTCTGTCCATTTCTTTCTACCTCCACATTTACTCCCTTAGCTCAGATCACTGGCATCCATCACTGAGGAACTATAGCAGTGTTCTAAGTGATCTCTATGCCTCTAGTTTTTCCTTTCAGTCCATTTCCTACACTGTCATCAAAGTTTTATGTGAAAATCTAATTAAGTCATTCTGCTATTCTTGGTGACTGCCCATAGAAGAGAGTCTAAAGTCATCATGACATTACCACTGTTTGCTGTCTGTGTTCAGCTTTTCTCTCTAGACTCATCTGTCACAGTTAGCTTTCTGTAGCCATTTCCTCTCACTCCATGTTTTTGCAGTGCCAGAACATGTATAGTTCCCCTTAGAGTAACGTTTCAAACTGTAAAGTCTCTCCAAAGATTTCCTTGCTTAGCTACCAGATATCCTTTAGGAATCAGTTTCATAGTTAAATTTTCATTGAAACTTTTCTTTACCACCCAAGAATGAGTAAATTAATTCTCTAATGAAGTCCTATAGCAACCCATGGCACTCAGCTCCCTGGATATGCCATTCTCACTGAATTGTGAATTTCTGAGAACTGAGGCTACATCTTATTCATAAAAGTATATAAAAGTTAGGAATAAGGTTAGGGTTAGGCAAACAAATCCAATTTGTTGGCAAAGGGGGGTTTATTGGAGGAACTTAGACAGGAGCATGGTCTTGGATGGCCACAGGATAGCTAGAGCTCTACACTATTAATCCCCAGACCCAGAAAAAATCATCTGCTTCAGTTCACTTTTGAACTGATGCACACCCTGGGGGAAGTAAAGAGGAAAAGCACATGTACCAGTGTGTATGTGCTCTGTAGAGACAATTAAAGGAAACCCTCCAGAACAGGCAAGAATGCTGTGTGAGTCATTACCTATAATTTGTGCAGTAACATCAAGGTTGACATGTTCTTACACTAAGGACAGAAAATAAAATAAGAATCAGGAGGCATTTGTGGGACTGGGGCTAATCAGATGTCAACACAGCAGATTATCATCCAAGATAGAATGACCTTTGTCTCCACAAACAGGAATTTACTTTCTCACAGTTTTGGAGGCTGGAAATGTGACATCAAAGTGCCAGCAGGGTTGGTGCCTCCTTAGGCCTCTTTTAGGCTTGCAGATGGCAGCCTTCTTGCTGTGTTGTCACATGACCTTTTCTGTGAGCATACATGCACCCCTGGTGTATCTATCTCTTCTGAGAAGGTCACCATTGATATTGAGTTTGAGTTTTGCCCTTACGATTTTATTTTACTTCAATTATCTTTAAAAAGGCCCTCTCTACAAATGCAGTTACATTCTAAGGCACTGGGGCTCAAGTCTTTAACAAATGAATTTTATATAGAAGGCACAATCCAGCTCATTACAGTGGTATGAAATGAAATGAGAAGATATTGGCAATAAAATCCCTTTTTCAGGAAATCTTGAAGATACCTCAAGTATAAAAACTAAATAATAAGAGGTAAATATACAACTTCTACACATATAAGGAATATTCTACTTTCTCTAGCACAGATGAAAGAAAAATCAGAATGTCTTGGAGATTTCCCTACACCTAAGAGGACATTCTAGCCCTGCTTGAACTATTAGATAACATTAGATCATATTAGGTAACTTTTCTTCTTAAGCATCATTTTCTTTTTCTCCCTATTGAGTATAATTGTTATTATATACTAACAGAATTTTTAGATATATTTCTAAGCTTTGTGTATCTACAATTCAATTACTTTTTCCATATTGGATTTTAAAAGTTATTAAAAATCAATATTGTATGGAATCTCTATGTAACTTTTGCATTGCATTCTATCACATACATGAACTCAGGCCTAAGGTACTCATGAATCTGAACTTCCTGAGCTATTTGGGAGTAAGGATGGAATCAAAGCCAAATAAGGGTGGAAGAATAGTATGGATAATATCTATGGCCAAAAGTAGTTGGCGATTTTTGAGTACCAGTATCTGAAATGATCCAGTCTTCTGGGAGGGTTGTAGCCTTGTGGCCAGAAGTAATTAGCATTAGGCTGTCAGTAGCAAAACAGACATCTGTATTTTCTCACTGCACAATACTAGATTGCATCACTGATGCAGGAAATGAGATCCACATCTGTAAGACAGGGGCTAAGAAGTTCCAGGAGTAGCACAGGATTCTACCATAATGGCTGGTTCTCCTGAAGGTCCCACATCACAGAAAGTATGAGAAATTCACTGGCAGGGACCAACTATTATAGGGCAGGTGTTAGAGAAACACTGAGATTTCCTAGGCCTAGAGAAATGTCAATAATTCCAGATCTGACCCCTTGAGAGACCTAAGATGTATCATGAGTTAAATTGTTTCCTGTCCAAAAAGAAGATATATTGGATTCTTCAGCTCCCAGTATCTCAGAGTGTAACTTTATTTGGAGATAGGGACTTTACAGAGCTAATCAACTGAAATAAAATCACTGGGTGTACCCTAATTTAATATGACTGGTGTCCTTATAAAATGGAAAATTTGGACACAAAGACAGACATATACAGAGAGAAGATAATGTGAGAACATGCACACACACACAGACACACACACACACACACACACACAGAGAGAGAGAGAGAGAGAGAGAGAGAGAGAGAGAAGATGGCTATCCACAGGTCAAGGAGAGTAGGCTAGGAGAGATCTGCTCCTCATGGCCCTCAAAAGGAACCAGCCACAAAGACATTTTGATTTAAAACTCCCAGCCTCCAAAATTGTGAGAAATAAATTTCTGTTGCTTAAGCTACAAAGTCTATGGTATTTTGTTATGGCAGCTCTTGTAAACTAACACAGATGCCCACCCCAAGATTCAGAAGAAACCATCTGCCTCCATTCACTTTTGAATTGATTTAGGCCCTGGTGGACCTGAGCCTCAAGGAAAAAGACTCCTCACCTTGAAAAGTTTATCTTATATTTGGATTATCACATATTATAAAGAAAACACTTACCTGACAGATCTCATTTTGAGACACTCTATACATTTATTTAAACACATGATTATGTTGACGATCAATGATCATTTATCAGGCTATGTATGTTTGCTTTACTCAGCATAATTTGATAATCAACATCCTCCATTTTTTGGTTTATCTTTATTCTGCTTTTTGCTTCATGGCAGTTATCAGCATTCAACTTATGCTTATAATTTGCTTTTTTTCCACCAGAATACAAACTTCATTAGAACAGGATATTTCTATTCTTTCCTATCCAATATCTAGAACAGGGACCAACACTCAATATATGTTAAATGAATAAATATATTTAGGATTGAATCACTAGTCTCCAAATGTTGGTTCATTACTAATAAATCAGACTCATACCAAAGCTCCTCAGTACATTTTAGTTTTCTTTTCGTCTTACTACAGATATGATGAGGCTAATTGTAAAGACAACAAACAAAAATTAATCAGAATTCTCTTGGAAAGAGCATAATTGTTATGATAATAATGACAAATCAAAGTCACGGCAAGGATTTTTAATTGCTCATTTTAATTTTTGGTAACCAAATTTGCAAGCATTGCCATCCACTCAGATATTCCTCCTCCATTCTAACAATAAGTATATTTGTCTTAAATTATTATTCAGTGCCTATATCTTTTAAATTTTTAAAAGTTTTTTGCTTTAATTTCTGTGATACATGTGCTGAAAGTACAGGTTTGTTACCTAGGTATATATATGCCATGGTGGTTTGCCGTACCTACCGACCCATCATTCAGGCGTCCCCAAACTACGGCCAGCGGGCCACATGCGGCCCCCTGAGGCCATTTATCCGGCCCCCCACCACACTTCAGGAAGGGGCGCCTCTTTCACTGGTGGTCAGTGAGAGGAGCACAGTATGTGGCGGCCCTCCAACTGTCTGAGGGACCATGAACTGGCCCCCTGTGTAAAAAGTTTGGGGACGCCTGAAGGTTTTAAGCCCCTCATGTGCTAGGTGTTTGTTCTAATACTCCCCCTCCCCTTGCCCCCTACCCTCTGACAGACCTCAGTGTGTGATGTTTCCCTTCCTGTGTCCATGTGTTCTCATCGTTCAAATCCCACTTACGAGTGAAAACATCTGGTGTTTGGTTTTCTGTTCCTGTGTTAGTTTGCTGAGAATGATGGTTTCCAGCTTCATCCACGTCCATCCAAAGGACATGAACTCATTCTTTTTTATGGCTGCTTAGTATTCCATGTTGTATATGTACCACATTTTCTTTATCTAGTCTATCAGCTCTGGGCCTTTGGGTTGGTTCCAAGTCTTCGCTATTGTAAATAATGCTGCAGTAAACATACATGTGCATGTGTCTTTATAGTGGAATGATTTACAATCCTTTGGGTATACACCCAGTAATGGGATTGCTGGATCAAATGGTATTCCTGGTTCTAGATCTTTGAGGAATTGTCACACTGTCTTCCAGAGCTTGAACTAATTTACACTCCCACCAACAGTGTAAAACTGTTTCTATTTCTTCACATCCTTGCCAGCATCCAGTCTTTCCAGATTTTTAATGATCACCATTCTAACTGGTATGAGATGATATCTCCTTGTGGTTATGATTTGCAATTCTGTAATGACCAGTGATGTTGAGCTTTTTTTCATATGTTTGTTAGCTGCAAAAATGTCTTCTTTTAAGAGGTGTCTGTTCATATCCTTCACCCACTTTTTGGTGGTGGTGTTTGTTTTTTCTTGTAAATTTGTTTAAGTCTTTAGTTTAATTAGATCTCATTTGTCAATTTTGGCTTTTGTTACAATTGCTTTTGGTGTTTTAGTCATAAAGTCTTTGCCCATGACTGTGTCTTGAATGGTATTGCTGAGGTTTTCTTCTAGGTTTTTTATGGTTTTAGGTTTTGTTTTTAAGTGTTTAATTAATCTTAAGGTAATTTTTATATAAGGTGTAAGGAAAAGGTCCAGTTTCAGTTTTCTCCCTATGACTAACCAGTTTTCCCAGCATGATTTATTAAGTAGGGAATCCTGTCCCCATTGCTTTTGTCAGGTTTGACAAAGCTAAGATGGTTACAGTTGTGAGGTTATTTCCGAGGCCTTCGTTCTGTTCCAATGGTCTATATATCTGTTTTGGTACCAGTAACAAAATGTATGGGTTACTATAGCCTTGTAGTATAGTTTGAAGTCAGGAATCATGATGCCTCCTTTGTTCTTTTTGCTTAGGATTGTCTTGGCTACAAAAGCTCTTTGTATACAGGCTTGCTCTTTTTGCTTAGGGTTGTCTTTGTTCTTTTTGCTTAGGATTGTCTTGGCTATACAGGCTCATTTTTGTTTCCATATGAATTTAAAGTAGTTTTTTCTAATTCTGTGAAGAAAGTCAATGTAGCTTGCTGGGAATAGCATTGAATCTATGCAAAAGTAATTTATACCTTGGGCAATATGGCCATTTTGATGATATTGATTCTTCCTATCCATGAACATGGAGTGTTTTTCCACTTGTTTGTGTCCCTCTTATTTCCTTGAACAGTGGTTTATAGTTCTCCTTGAAGAGGTCTCTCACTTCCCTTCTAAGCTGTATTCCTAGGTATTTTATTTTCTTTGTAGTAATTGTGAATGGGAGTTCATTAATGATTTGGCTCTCTGCTTGTCTATTATTGGTGTATAGGAATGCTTGTGATTTTTGCACATTGATTTTGTATCCTGAGACTTTGTTGAAATTGTTTATCAGCTTAAGGAGTTTGGGGCTGAGACAATGGGGTTTACTTTTTTTTATCATACATTAAGTTCTGGGGTACATGTGCAGAATGGGCAGGTTTGTTACATAGCTATACACATGCCATTGTGGTTTAATACATCCAACAGCATCATCTACATTAGATATTTCTCCTAATGCTATCCATCCCCCAGCCCCCTTTCCCCCTGCTGTCCCTTCCCTAGCCCCTCACCCCCTGACAGGCCCCTGTGTATGATGTTCCTCTTCCTGTGTCCATGTGTTTTCATTGTTCAACACCCCACTTATGAGTGAGAACATGTGGTGTTTGGTTTTCTGTTCTTGTGTCAGTTTGCTGAGAATGATGGTTTCCAGTTTCATCCATGTTCCTGCAAAGGACATGAACTCACTGTTTTTTTATGGCTGCATAGTATTCCATGGTGTATATATGCCAAATTTTTTTTATACAGATTATTACTGATGGGCAATTGGGTTGTTTCCAAGTCTTTGCTATTGTGAACAGTTCTGTAATAAGCATATGTGTGCATGTGTCTTTATAATAGAATGATTTATACTCATTTGGATATATACCCAGTAATGGGATTGCTGGGTCAAATGGTATTTCTATTTCTAGATCTTTTAAGAAACCCCACACTCTTCCACAATGGTTGAACTAATTTACACTCCCACCAACAGTGTAAAAGCATTCCTATTTCTCCACATCCTCTCCAGCATCTGTTGTCTCCTGATTTTTTCATAGTAGCCATTCTAAGTGGTGTGAGATGATATCTCCTTGTGGTTTTGAATTGCATTTCTCTAATTACCAGTGATGATTAGTTTTTTTTCATATATTTGTTGGCTGCATAAATGTCTTCTTTTGAGAAGTGTCTGTTCATATCCTTTGCCCACTTTTTGATGGGGTTGTTTGTTTTTTTTTGTTTTAAATTTGTTTAAGTTCTTTATAGATTCTAGATATTAGCCCTTTGTCTGATGTGTAGATTGAAAATTTTTTTTGCCCATTCTGTTGGTTGCTGGTTCACTCTAATGATAATTTCTTTTGCTGTGCAGTTGCTCTTTAGTTTAATTAGATCTCATTTGTCAATTTTGGCTTTTGTTGCCATTGCTTTTGGTATTTTAGTCATGAAGTCCCTGCCTGTGCCTATGTCCTGAATGGTATTGACTAGGTTTTCTTCTATGGTTTTTATGGTGTTAGTTCTCATGGTTAAGTGTTCAATCCACCTGGATATGTCATTTCTTCATTCTCATTTGGTCTCAAAGAACTTCATTATTTTTGTCTTAATTTTGTTACTTACCTAGTAGTCTTTAAGGAGCAGGTTTTCAGTTTCCATGTAATTGTGCAGTTTTGAGTGAATTTCTTAATCCTGAGTTCTAATTTGATTGAACTGTGGTCAGAGAGACTGTTTGTTATGATTTCTGTTCCTTTGCGTTTGCTGAGGCATGTTTTACTTCCAATTATGTGGTCAACTTTAGAATAACTGTGATGTGGTATTGAGAAGAATATATATTCTGTTGATTTGGGGTGGATAGTTCCATAGATGTCTATTAGGTTTGCTTGGTCCAGAGCAGAGGTCAAGTCCTGAATGTCCTTGTTAATTTTTGTCTCGTTGATGTAATATTGACAGTGGGGTATTAAAGTCTCCCATTATTATTGTGTGGGGTATTAAAGTCTCCCACTATTATTGTGTGGAAGTCTAAGTCTCTTTTTAGATTTCTAAGAACTTGCTTTATGAATTTGGGTGCTCCTGTTATAGCAGGAAATTGGCTATTTCCTGTATATATTGGGCCCATATGTATTTAGGATAGTTAGCTCTTCTTGTTGCATTGATCCCTTTATCATTATATAATATCCTCCTTTATCTTTTTTGATCTTTGTTGGTTTAAAGTCTGTTTTATCAGAGAGCAGGATTGCAACCCCTGCTTTTTTTTTCCTTTCCATTTGCTTGATAAATTTTCCTCCATCTCTTTATTTTGAGCCTATATGTGTCTTTGCACATAAGATGGGTCTCCTGAATACAGCACAACAGTGAGTCTTGCGTCTTTAACCCATTTGCCCATCTGTGTATTTTAATTGGGGCATTTAGCCTGTTTCCATTTGTTATATGTGAATTTGATTCAGTCATTATGCTAGCTGGTTATTTTGAATATTAGTTGATGAAGTTTCTTCATAGTGTCAATGGTCTTTACATTTTTGCATGTTTTTGCAGTGGCTGATACTGGTTTTTCTTTTCTATATTTAGTGCTTCCTTCAAGAGCTTTTGTAAGGCAAGCCTGGTGACAAATTTCCTCAACATTTGCTTGTCTGTAAAGGATTTTATTTCTCTTTTGCTTATAAAGCTTAGTTTGGCTGGATATGAAATTCTGGTTTGAAAATTCTTTTCTTTAAGAATGTTGAATATTGGCCCCCACTCCCTTCTGGCTTGTAGAGTTTCTGCATAGAGATACACTGTTAGTCTGATGGGCGTCCCTTTGTGGGTAACCTGATCTTTCTCTCTGGCTTCCCTTAACATTTTTTCCTTTATTTCAACCTTGGTGAATCTGACAATTATGTGTCTTGGGGTTGCTCTTCTCAAGGAGTACCTTCGTGGTATTTTCTGTAGTTCCTGAATTTGAATGTTGGCCTGTTTTGCTAGGTTAAGGAAGTTCTCCTGGATAATATCCTGAAGTGTGTTTTCCACCTTCATTCCATTCTCCCCATGACTTTCAGGTACAAATGTAGGTTTGGTCTTTTTACATAGTTTCATAGTTCTTGTAGGCTTTGTTTGTTCCTAGTTTCATAGTTCTTGTAGGTTTTGTTTGTTCCTTTTCATTCTTTTTTCTCTTATCTTGTCTTCACACCTTATTTCGTTAAGTTGATCTTCAGTCTCTGAAATCCTTTCCTCCACTTAATCAACTTGGCTATCGATACTTGTATATGCTTCAAGAAGTTATCATGCTGTGTTTTTCAGCTCCATCAGGTTCTTTATGTTCTTCTCTAAATGGGATATTTTAGTGAGCATTTCCTGTGACATTTTGTCATAGTTCTTAGCTTCCTCGCATTCATTTAGAACATGCTCCTTTAGATCAGAAGAGTTTGTAATTATCCACATTCTGAAGCGTACTTCTATCAATTCATCCAACTCATTCTCTGTCCAGTTTTGTGCTCTCGCTGGCAAAAGGTTGCAATTATTTGAAGGAGAAGAGGCATTCTGTTTTTTGAAATTTTTAGCATTTTTGCACTGATTTTTTCTCATCTTCATAGATTACCTTTGGATGGGGTTTTTGTATGTGGATCCTTTTTGTTGATGTTGATATTGCTTTCTGTTTGTTACATTTTCTTCTAACAATCAGGCCTCTCTTCTGCAGGTCTGATTTAGTTTGCTGGAGGTCCACTCCAGATCCTATTTCTTGGGTATCACCAGCAGAGGCTGCAGAACAGCAAAGATTGCTGCCTGCCCCTTTCTCTGGATGCTTTGTTCCAGTAGGGTACCCCAGCCTGTTGCCAGCTGGAGCCCTCTTGTATGACGTGTCTGTCAATCCCTGCTGGGAATTTTCTTCCAGTAAGGATTTACTGGGTCCAGGGACCCAATTGAGGAGTCAGTCTGTCCCATAGCAGTGAAGCAGGAAAGGGGAGACACAAACCTTTTGAACAACAAATTGAGGAACGAAGTGGCTTTTTATTCAGCTGGAACTTATGGAGGGCTACAGACTTGTTCACCAAGCTCCCTGAGAAGCAGCTTCTTTCCCCTTTTATAGGCTTACAGTGGTAAAGGGGAAACTGAGGTGAAACTATGTCATTATCCATTGGCTGGATGTCTGATCTTACAATCTTTTGACTTCATTGATTTGCTAGTTCATAAGTGGCACAGGTGGGAACAGGCAGGGGAGGGGGCTTACAGAGGTAAGACAAAGGCAGTAAATTATTAGTTGACAGAGGTGTTTCCGGGAGGGAACCTAGGCCATGCAGTTGTGGGGGGTGTGACCCAGTGCCAGGATCCAGCCTGTAGGGATAACATTTTTTGCAACTCTTTCAAGGCTTACAGATAGCAGAGATGCTGGGAACCAAAAAGGGAGTCATTTTCCTAGCTCTTTGGTATTTTATTTCTTTTCTTTCCTTTTTTTTTTTTTTTCACTCTCCTTCCCATCTGGAGGGGAGGAGAACGTGGAGGCCAGGAAGCAAGAGGAGGGGAGAGGGTCTCCCCTCTTAGCAGGGCTCACTGTGATGGGAGAACCCTCCTCATCAGGATTCAATAATAAACCCGTGGCTTTTACTGTTTCTATAGATCCCTCCTCTGTTTAGAAAATAACATTTCATGACTGTGCTAGTGTAGGAGGGAAGCATTATTCCAGAGGTGAGAAGTCTTGGAGGTCTTCAGGGCTCTTACACAAACATCATTTACCGACATCATCTTTATATTAGTGTCCTGCCTGCCCCAATTTTCAGAGATATTTGGTATTTTCTAAGCTTTTTCACAATTATTCAGGAATATATATATATATATATATATATATATATATATATAAGCTTTGAGCTTTCCTCTCTGCTTATTTTGAATTCTCTTCTCCATTTTGTTAATTCAGCTTTGCTTCTTTCATCTGCTTTCTAGCTTCTAAGATTATGTTGTTTGTCCTCTTCTCTTCCATTTGTGGCTTAATATATTTCACAAAATGTCTTTAAAAGTTTTGTTATAATTTAGTGGCAGTGTGGGAACCAAATTAGATGTGTGTAATCAGTGTGTTCATAACTCACAAGTATAATATCAACTTGCTCTCTATTTCTGTATTTTAAAAACTTGAATTAATGGCGTTGATGTATTCCAACTACCTTTGGTAAAAATTATCATGTTTATGGCTATGATTATTCACTTACAAACACCTAGGATAAAAATAAAACACTCATTATTTTTTCATAATGCTATATGGCCTATGGGATGTCAAAACAACTGGATGACTAACAACATTTTATTTTTTGTCTAGATATTTTTATCTAAGCTAAATGGCAGTCTTGGTCTGAAAACTCTTTAACCTTCATGAAATACACATGATGTCATCAGCTCCTAATACTTCTTTCCTCCCATCCCCAAGGACCCTGGTTATTTCATCTCCCTATTATTAAATTTTTAATTCTTTATTTACAGAAATAAATTACTGATAAGAGATCAATGTGCTACTTTAGCCATTCAGATTTCTATTTAAAATAAACTTATCTCAAAAGCTTAAAAAAGTCTTATCAAGGATTAATGGCAGGTACTTGTAGATATTTAAAGTTTCCTTTCTGTCTCTTTAATAATGTCACATAGATCAGTCTTAATGACTGTAGATGTCTCTGTAAATACTATAGAAAGTTTATATTATGAAGAATAACTCTATCTTGGAGTGGTATGCTGCTCTTTGGATCTTTGAAGAATGTAAATAGTTTTGATGAGCTCCCAGTACAAAACTTTGCAGAAAGCTTAGTAGAGAGGCTTTAAGTCAGATACTATGGCTTTCTTTAGTGACAAAGAGTTGAGTTCAATATATAGTGAGGCTCTATTTTTCACCCATTTACTAAAAAATCCATGGTAACTTATTTATGGATAAGATAGTTTGTCTTTGAATGATCCAGAAGACATTGCTTATAAGTTGAAAATAATTCAAGGCAATTTGAAATCATTAGTATTATCTTTTACTTTCATGGAACATACCAAGATTTTTGGGAATGCCAACATTCTACCCACAACCAAGCTGACTCTGCTTCTGTCAACCACCTGCAACCCACTTAAATTGTCAACCAGCCTCTCTAAGCTAATATGTAAAATCTAAGCTGAAATGGTATTGATTTTGTCCAGCCTTCACCTTCTGTTTATAATCGTTTGTCCTTTAATCTAATGATAGTTATTTTTTGTCTTTTGTTCCTTATTTCAATTTGAAATTCCTTATTTGAAGTTACTTAGCACTTACTGAAATATACCAAAAAAGTATAGCCAAAAGTAATTAAATTTTAGTTTTAAAGTTTCAAAAGTTTTCAAAATTCAGGGTAAACATTGTATGTTCTCTCTCTCTTATGCTTAATTACAGAATTCCATCCACAATAATTCTGAATAGGTCATTCCATTTATTTCTCCTGTACTCATTCATTTTAGATAAAGACTGTTCTATTAACATTGATCTCTGCAGCATTCGTCATCTGTTTTGCAATCTGTTCAACTCTAGTTATATCAAAGGGATTTGCAGCTTAATCAAAAAGACACAAAGAGCATTTCATCTCTCAAAAAAGGAAACCATGACCTCAGTACAGTAGTAATGTTCACACATCACAAAAACAATATATCTATTGAAAAATATTTTCCCCAAGAAATGTAAGAGTGTAGAGGTGAGTGAAATGAAAATATCTCATTGTTCTTTTTCTTTTTCTGCAGACTTATAGGTTTAACATTATTTTATGCAGGGAAAAGCCATGATTCTTAAAGAGTTTAGAAACATTACTTCATAAATGGCACCTGATAATATAATAGCAATTGTCGAAGTGGATTTCTCTACAAATCCTGCAAGTAAACCAAACACTTGAACAAGAACAAATTAAACTAGCTTAATCTTCACATAGGGAATAACCAGAAGACAAAGGCCCAAAGTAAAATTATGCATAATTTAAGAAACGTATGTCAGAAAGTAATAGAGCCAATTTCATGACCACATCAGAGTAGAGTTAGGATATTATGAAGAAAAAAGGGGGGAGAGGGTCACAGAGGTGATGGAACATAGACCAGTCACCCTTAAGAGAGAGAAAGTTCTAACCTAATAGCTGAACTATTGAGAACACACATGATAGAGCAGAGTGTCAGCTGCTGGAGAGTTGAAAGGAAGTGATTAAAATTGTTTGAGACTGGATATGGCACCATTAAGCAGGCACTGCCTCAGGGGGAAAGTGGTATTAGAAAAGGAAGGCATCACTTAGAAGATTGGCAGTGAAAAGCAAGACGGAAACAGGAATTGAAGTTAAAAGACGAAAACAGAATCACAATATCAGAAAACACACCAAAAGTTGGATGTGCATTGACACAAAGGAAACAAAAATAAAAATAAAAATCTTCAGAGACTATATTATTTATAAATGAATACATTAGAAAACCTATGTAAAATAGAAAATTTCCTAGAAAAAATACAATTTACTATTACTAAACACAGGTATGAAACAATTGGATTGTTTAAAAATTACAAAAAAATTTTTTAACCAGGCCAATTTCCAAAGAAGAAATAGAGAAAAGTGTTAAAGATTATTCTGCAGAAAGCACAAAGAACAGATGCTTTCACAGAGAAATTCATGAATATTTTGAATGATCATGAAATCCCAATGCTGCAAAAAATAGCTTAAAATGTTTCAAATCTGTCTGGGCACAGTGGCTCACGCCTGTAATCCCAGCACTATGGGAGGCTGAGGCGGGCTGATCACCTGAGGTGAGGAGTTTGAGACCAGCCTGACCAACGTGGTGAAACTCCGTCTCTACTAAAAATAGAAAAAAAATAGCCAGGCGTGATGGCAGGCACCTGTAATCCCAGCTACTCAGGGAACTGAGTCAGGAGAATCACTTGAACCCAGAGGCAGAGGTTGCAGTGAGCCGTGATTACACCACTGCACTCCAGCCTGTGCATGATAGGGCAAAACTTTGTCTCCAAAAAAAAAAGTTTCAGATCATAGGAGAGATAAATTTCCAATTTTTAAAATTAATCAGTGTAACACTGAAACACATCTATTAAAGGTAGCATTATCATTGACATTGAAAGAATTAATGATTGGTTAAATACTGGGATATTGTTAATAAAATTCACCATATTAGTGGACCAAAGGAGAAAAATTATGATTATCTCCATAATTGTTGTTTAAAAGGCTTTTGAAAAAAGTAACACCAATTTTTTATAAAAACACTATTAAAATAGTATTCAATAGATATTTAACAGGATTTTATATCTATATAAAACTAAAACTAGCATCCTGCTAAGTGGGAACACATTAAGGTAAATTTTCCTTTACATAGAATGCTCATTATTACCCATACTATCACTATTTGTATAACTGGAAAACTAAAATTTACTTTCAAATCAATAAAAAACAATAAAATACTGCAAAAAATAGCAGAAACATACATAAACATACAAAAGTCAATAGTGTTCACAAATAAAAAGAATATGACCCATTTACAAAGCAACAACAAAAGTAAAATATTTAGGAGCAAATGTTAGCAAAAAGTTGTTAATAAAAACCTTAAAATATTTCTGAACGACATGAAAATAGACTTGATCCGGCGGATGCTGGGAAGATGGCCGCCTAAGAACAGCTCAGGACTTTAGCTCCCAGTGAAAGTGCAGAGGGTGAGTGGACGCTGCATTTCCAGACGAATTTTTTTTGCCCACAGACCAGGAGATACCCAGGCAGAGGGGTCGCCAGCGCCGCAGTCCTGTGCGGCTGTTTTGACCCCTGCAGGGCTGATTTGGCCTGCGCGGCTGCTGTGACCACGCCCTGTTGCTGCAGTTCTCCGTACAAAAGCCACTGGTCTGGGAGCCCTCTTAGCTGGCGATCGGAGCCCTGAGACGACAGAGTTGCCCATTCATCTGAAATAGCGAGTCAGGCCAGGAGATTCCTAGGCAAAAAATCTGCCAGGAGCTGGCGCCGCTGTTTGAGCTGACTCAGTAAAAATAAAAAAAGACTCGGAGTCAGGGAGCCAGGTGATCAGACTCGGTTGGTCCCAACCCACACCCCCAACAACAATGAAAACAAAAATAGTAATTGAAAACTCTCTGGGTTGAGTGTTTCACAGCAAGCACAGCTGAACCCCAGACGGTCCGGCTCTGTGGGGGAGGGGCATCCGCCATTACTGAGACTCTCCACTGCTAAGGAAGCAGGCCGCCGTCGCCGAGGCAACCTGCTACAACAGAGAGAGTCCGCCATAACAGAGGCAGGGCCACCGTTGCAGAGGCAGTTCTAACTACGCCCATATAAACAGGACTGCAGGGAAGAGCACAGGGCAGCTGGGTGGAGCCCACAGGAGCTCAGCAAAGCCTCTGCGGGCAGACAGTGGCCAGGTGGGCTGCTAGCTGGGTGGGGCAGACCTGAAAGAAAAAACAAGTGCAGCAGCACAATGGAAACTCATAAAGCTCTACCTCCCTGGGACAGAGCACCTGGGAATAAAATGTGGTTTATGAGTTCAGCTGCAGCAGACCTAAACGTACCTGCCCAGCAGCTCTGAATGAACAACGGAACTCACAGCTCAGGACTTCAGCCCCAATAAAAGATATACTGTCTCTCCTCAAGTAGCTCTCTGACCCTCATAGATCCAAAGACTGACCTCATAAAGGAGAGAACGGACTGACAGTTGGAAAGCGTTCTTCTGGGACAAAGATAGTGGAAGAGGAAACTGTTAGCAACCCTTACTGTTCTGCAGCTGCTGCAGGTGATCCCCCGGCAAGCAGGGCCTGGAGAGGACCTCAGCAGTCCAACAGCAGAGGGGCCAGACTGTTAGAAGGAAAGTTAAAAAAAAAAAAAAAAAAAAAAAAAAAAGAAGAAGTAACTTCAGCATCCACGAACTAGAAGCTCACTCAGAGACTCAATCTGAAAGACAGTAACTACAAAGACAACAGGTGGATAAACCCACAAAGATGGGAAGAAACCAGTGCAAAAAGGATGAAAACTCCTGAAACCAGAACACCTCTCCTCCTAAAAATGATCACAACTCCTCACCAGCAAGGGAACCAGACCGGATGGAGAAGGAGTGTGATGAAATGACAGAATCAGACTTCAGAAGGTGGGTAGTAAGAAAGTACAGTGAGCTAAAAGAACATGTTCTAACACAATGCAAAGAAATTAGGAACCTTGAAAAAAGATTGGATGAAATGCTAACGAGAATGGACAACATAGGGAGGAATATAAGTGAATTGATGGAGCTGAAAAACACAACACGAGAACTTTGTGAAGCATGCACAAGCTTCAACAACTGAATTGACTAAGCAGCAGAAAGGATATCAGAGGTCGAAGATCAACTCAATGAAATAAAAAGAGAAGGCAAGAACAGAGAAAAAAGAGCAAAAAGGAATGAACAAAATCTTCAAAACATGTGGGACTGTGTGAAAAGACCTAATCTAGGTTTGATAGGTGTACCTGAATGTGACGAAGAGAATGAATCCAAGCTGGAAAATACTCTTCAGAATATTATCCAGGAAAACTTCCCCAACCTGGCAGGGCAGGCCAATATTCAAATCCAGGAAATACAGAGAAAACCACAAAGATATTCCTCAAGAAGAGCAACCCCAAGGCACATAATCGTCAGATTCACCAGGGTTGAAATGAAAGAGAAAATTCTAAGGGCATCCAGAGAGAAAGGTCAGGTTACCCACAAAGGGAAGCCCATTAGACTCACAGCAGATCTCTCAGCAGAAACTCTACAAGCCAGAAGAGATTGGGGGCCAATATTCGACATCCTTAAAGAAAAGAACTTTCAGCCCAGAATCTCCTATCCAGCCAAACTAAGCTTTGTATGTGAAGGCAAAATAAAATCCTTTGCGAACAAGCAAGTACTCAGAGATTTCATCACCACCAAACCTGCTCTACAAGAACTCTTGAAAGAGGCTCTACACATATAAAGGAACAACCAGTACCAGACACTCCAAAAACATACCAAATGGTAAAAGAGCATCAACACAATCAAGAATCTGCATCAACTAACCAACAAAACAGTCAGGTAGCATCAAAATGACAGCATCAAATTCACACATAACAATACTATCCCTAAATGTCAATGGTCTAAATGCCCCAATCAAAAGACACAGACTGGCAAATTGGATAAAAAGCCAAAACCCATCAGTGTGCTGTATCCAGGAAACCCATCTTACATGCAAGGATACACAAAGGCTCAAAATAGAGGGATGGAGGAAGATCAACCAAGCAAATGGAGAGCAAAAAAAAAGCAGGAGTTGCAATTCTCATCTCTGATAAAATAGACTTTAAAGCAACAAAGATCAAAAGAGACAAAGAAGGACATTACATAATGGTAAAAGGATCACTGCAACAAGAAGAGCTAACAATCCTAAATATATACACACCCAATACAGGAGCACCCAGATACATAAGGCAAGTTCTTAATGACTTACAAAGAAACTTAGACTCCCACCCAATAATAGTGGGAGACTTTAACACCCCATTGTCAATATTAGACAGATTAACCAGACAGAAAATCAACAAGGATATCCAGGATCTGAACTCAGACCTGGAACAAGCAAACCGAATAGACATTTACAGAACTCTCCACCCCAAATCCACAGAATATACATTCTTCTCAGCACCACATCACACCTACTCTAAAATTGACAACGTAATTGGCAAAAAATCACTCCTCAGCAAATGCAAAAGAATGGAAATCATAACAAACAGTCTCTCAGACCACAGTGCAATCGAGTTAGAACTCAGAATGCAGAAACTAACTCAGAACCGCACAGCTTTATGGAAACCGAACAACTTGCTCTTGAATGTTGACTGGATAAACAATGAAATGAAGGCAGAAATAAAGATGTTCTTCGAAACCAACGAGAACAAAGACAAAACATACCAGAATCTCTGGGACACATTTGTCTCTAGAGGAAAATATATAGCAATGAGTGCCCATATGAGAAGAAAAGAGAGATCTAAAATTGACACCCTATCATTAAAATTGAAAAAGGTAGAGGAGCAAGATCAAAAAAACTCAAAACCTAGCAGAAGACAGGAAATAACTAAGATCAGAGCAGAACTGAAGGAAATAGAGACACAAAAAACTCTTCAAAAAATCCATAAATCCAGGAGCTGGTTTTTTGAAAAGATCAACAAAATAGACAGACCACTAGCCAGATTAATAAAAAAGAAAAGAGACAATAACCAAATTGATGCAATAAAAAACGTTAAAGGGGATATCACCACAGATTCCACAGAAATCCAAACCATCATCAGAGACTATTACAAACAACTCTAGGCACATAAACTAGTAAACCTGGAAGAAATGGATAAATTCCTGGACACCTGCATCCTCCCAAGCCTAAACCCAGAAGAAGCCAAAACCCTGAATAGACCAATAACAAGGTCTGAAGTCGAGGCAGCAATTAAGAGCCTACCACCCAAAAAAAGCCCAGGTCCAGATGGGTTCAGAGCCAAATTCTACCAGACATACAAAGAGGAGTTGGTTCCATTCCTTCTGAAACTATTCCAGACAATCCAAAAAGAGGGAATCCTTCCCAAATCATTTTATGAGGCAAACATCATCCTGATACCAAAACTCAACAGAGACTCAACAAGAAAAGAAAACTTCAGGCCAATATCCATGAAGAACATAGATGCAAAAATCTTCAATAAAATACTGGCAAGCCAATTGCAACAGCATATCAAAAAGCTCATCCACCATGATCAAGTAGGATTCATCCCAGGGATGCAAGGCTGGTTCAACATACGCAAGTCCATAAACGTAATTCACCACATAAACAGAACCAAAGACAAAAACCACATGATTATCTCAATTGATGCAGAGAAGGCTTTCGACAAAATTCAACAGCCTTTATGCTAAAAACCCTCAATAAACTAGGTATTGACGGAACGTATCTCAAAACAATAAAAGCTATTTACGACAAACCAACAGCAATATCATACTGAATGGGCAAAAACTGGAAGCATTCCCTTTGAAATCTGACACTAGACAAGGATGCCCTCTCTCACCACTCCTATTCAATATAGTACTGGAAGTTCTAGCCAGAGCAATCAGGTAAGAAAAAGAAATAAAGTGTATTCAAATTGGAAAGGAGGAAATCAAATTGTCTCTATTTGCAGATGACATGATTGTATATCTAGAAGACCCCATCGTCTCAGCCCAAAATCTCCTGAAACTGATAAATAACTTCAGCAAAGTCTCAGGATACAAAATCAATGTGCAAAAATCACAAGCATTCCTATACACCAATAACAGACTTAAAGAGAGCCAAATCAAGAACGAACTGCCATTCGCAATTGCTACAAAGAGAATAAAATACCTAGGAATATAACTAACAAGGAACATAAAGGACCTCTTCAAGGAGAACTACAAGCCACTGCTCAATGAAATAAGAGAGGACACAAACAGATGGAGAAACATTCCATGTTCATGGTTAGGAAGAATCAACATCGTGAAAATGGCCATACTGCCCAAAGGAATTTACAAATTCAACACTATTCCCATCAAACTGCCAATGACCTTCTTCACAGAACTGGAAAAAAACACCTTAAACTTCATATGGAACCAAAAGAGAGCCCACATAGCCAAGTCAATTCTAAGCAAAAAGAACAAAGCAGGAGGCATCACACTACCGGACTTCAAACTATACTACAAGGCTACAGTAATCAAAACAGCATGGTACTGGTATCAAAGCAGAGATATAGACCAATGGAACAGAACAGAGGCCTCACAGGAAATACAACATACCCACAACCATCTGATCTTCGACAAACCTGCAAAAACAAGCAATGGGGAAAGGATTCCCTGTTTAATAAATGGTGCTGGGAAAACTGGCTAGCCATGTGCAGAAAGCAGAAACAGGACCCCTTCCTGACACCTTACACCAAAATTAACTCCAGATGGATTAAAGACTTAAACATGAGACCTAACACCATAAAAACCATAGAAGAAAATCTAGACAAAACCATTCAGGACATAGGTGTAGGCAAGGACTTCATGACCAAAACACCAAAAGCAATGGCAACAAAAGCCGAAATAGACAAATGGGGCCTAATCAAACTCCACAGCTTCTTCACAGAAAAAGAAACATTCAGTAGAGTGAATCAGCAACCAACAGAATGGGAAAAAATTTTTGCTGTCCACCCATCTGACAAGGGGCTGATATCCAGAATTTACAAAGAACTAAAACAGGTCTACAAGAAAAAAACAAACAAGCCCATTCAAAAATGGGTGAAGGATATGAACAGACACTTTACAAAAGAAGACATACAGGAGGCCAACAAACATATGAAAAAATGCTCATCATCACTGGTCATCAGAGAAATGCAAATCAAAACCACATTGAGATACCATCTCACACCAGTTAGAATGGCGATCATTAAAAAATCTGGAGACAATAGATGCTGGAGAGGATGTGGAGAAATAGGAACACTTTTACACTGTTGGTGGGAATGTAAATTAATTCAACCATTGTGGAAGACAGTGTGGCGATTCCTCAAGGACCTAAAAATAGAAATCCCATTTGACCCAGCAATCCCATTACTGGGTATATATCCAAAGGATTATAAATCATTCTACTATAAGGACACATGCACATGAATGTTCATTGCAGCACTGTTCACAATAGCAAAGACCTGGAATCAACCCAAGTGCCCAACAATGATAGACTGGATAGGAAAAATGTGGTACATAAACACCATGGAATATTATGCAGCCATCAAAAAGGGTGAGTTCACGTCCTTTGTAGGGACATGGATGAACCTGGAAACCATCATTCTCAGCAAACTGACACAAGAGCAGAAAATCAAACACTGCATGTTCTCACTCATAGGCGGGTTTTGATCAATGAGAACACATGGACACAGGGAGGGGAGCACTACACACTGGGGTCCGTTGGGGGGAAAAGGAGGAGGAACGGGGAAGTTGGGAGGTGGGAAGAGATAGCATGGGGAGAAATGACAGATACAGACGAGCAGACAGAAGGCAGAAAACCACACTGCCATATGCGTACCTATGCAACAATCTTGCATGTTCTTCACATGTACTCCAAAAGCTAAAATGCAATTAAAAAAAAAATCGGAGATTGGATATTGGGCAAATATGCCACCTGGCTCCCTGCCAAATAAAGTCCTTCCTCCAATATTCAGTGTCTGAGAGATCTGTTTCCCACGGCCGCTCCTGCAACATTTTTGTGCATTGGCCGGGAAGCGAGTCTCGGGTAGCAGACAGCGGGGAAAAGTCTCTTAGGTGGTTTGCCTAGCCCTGTGGAGCATCCCTGCGGGGGGACTCCTGCTCCCTTGGGTGACGCATCCTCAGAGTGCTCCTGGTCAGGTATTTGCCTGGTAGAAAAGCCTCACCAGAGCGGAGCAGTGAGGCCCTGCAGTCCGGATCCACCCAGCGGCTGAACACCGAGGAGGAATGAGCAGTTGGGGAAGTCCGGCACACTGAATTTGGTAAGATTTGTACCTGGGAAAGTAGCCCACCCCATTGGGTGGAAGTGTGGCCTGACCACCCACAGGTGCCAAATCAGCACGTTGGAAGGTAGCTTTCTGTTGAATTGGAAGGAGAGCATTCGGATGTGTGTCTGTGTCGTCGAGCTATTTGTAAGAATTAGAGACAGCCACATGAGGCTGAGTGAAAAAGCCTCTGTGCATTGTAAAGGGATTGAAGTGAATGAAATTGGAGAATGTTCTGTGCTGCTTCTTGCTAGTCGGGGGCTGCTGTGGGTGAACTGACACTCTCCTAACTGTGGGAATTGTTTCTTTGAATTGTTAATATGGATCACTC
The DNA here is from genome assembly GCF_048565385.1 of Saimiri boliviensis. Classification (NCBI taxonomy): domain Eukaryota; kingdom Metazoa; phylum Chordata; class Mammalia; order Primates; family Cebidae; genus Saimiri; species Saimiri boliviensis. Next base: position 46,381,758 of record NC_133452.1, read on the forward strand.
CCAACGCAAGCCTACCCCTTTAGAAATCATGCTGAAAAATTTCAAGAAGGGATTTAGTGGGGATTATAAAGCAACTATGACACCCGAGAAATTGAGGGTTTTATGTAGGGAAGACTGGCCAGCATTTGGGGTCAGTTGGCCCCCAGAGAGGACCCTAGACAGGTCCCTTGTCTCCAAAGTAAGGCATGAGATTATATACGGTGAACTAGAACACCTTGATCACTTTCCGTACATAGACTCGTGGTTGAAGTTAGTTTTGAACCCTCCAAAGTGGCTAAGAGAGCAGGTAGCAACTGTTTCAGTAGCCAAGGGACAGACTGCTAGAAGCCACCATCCCCCTCACCGCGGAGAGACGTGGACTCCTAAGGCCCGGGAAGATTCAGCAGCAGGAACAACTCCCAAGGTTTTGGTCGACCCAGCGGCAGAAGAGTTTTTGTCGATAATGCCTCCTCCTCCTCCTCGAGGACTCCTTGCCCTAGGGCCGGAAGCCTCGGCATCCCCACCAAAGCTGTGTACCCCTAAATCCCCCAGAGGAGACAAAAGAGAATGCGGAAAAGCTCCGCCCATTGCAGCCCGCTTCCCAGAGGGAACTCCCCCTCTGGCAGCCCGTCTGCGACCCAAGGCCGGGATGCAGATGCCTTTAAGAGAGCAGAGGTGCACAGGAGTGGATGAGGATGGCCACATGCTAGAAAAGCTTGTTTTCACGTACCTGCCGTTCACCTTGGCTGATCTCATCAATTGGAAAAATAACAATCCGTCTTATACTGAGAAACCTCAAGCTCTCATTGATCTGCTGCAAACTATTATTTAGACTCATAACCCCATTTGGGCTGATTGCCATCAGCTGCATATGCATCTTTTTAACACAGACGAAAGGTGGAGAATACTCCAAGCCGCTTCTAATTGGCTGGAGGAGCATGTTCCTGCAGATTACCAGAACCCCCAAGAGTATGTCAGAGTCCAGTTACCGGGAACTGACCCCCAGTGGGATCCAAACAACCTGGAGGGCATGCAAAGGCTCATCCTCTACAGAGAAGCCTTGCTGGAAGGATTAAAAAAAAGGGACCCACAAAAAAAAAAAATTAGCTGAGCATGGTGGTGCACGCCTGTAATCCCAGCTACTCAGGAGGCTGAGGCACGAGAATTGCTTGAACCCAGGAGGTGGAGGTTGCGGTGAGCCGAGATCGCGCCATTGCACTCCAGCACGGGTAACAAGAGCGAAACTCCATCTCAAAAAAAAAAGGGGGGACCCAGAGAGTTACAAACATCCATAATGTCTCTGAGGTTCGTCAAGGAAAAGGGGAAAGCCCTACCCAATTCTATGAAAGACTGTGTGAAGTTTATCGCGTGTACACTCCGTTTGATCCTGAGGGTCCCGAAAACCAGCGTATGATAAATATGGCTTTAGTCAGTCAGTGTGCAGAAGATATTAGACAAAAATTGCAAAATCAGGCAGGATTTGCATGCATGAATACCTCACAGTTATTGGAAATAGGTAACCAGGTGTTTGTAAACCGAGAAACGGTGAACCAGAGGGAAAGTCGTAAAGAAAGGGAGCACCAGCCTCCGCGGAATGCTGACTTGATAGCTGCCGCTATTAAAGGAGTGTCCCCAAGAGGGTGGTAGAAGGGGGGGGTTCCTGGAAGACCTCCCAGTCTGCACGCCTGTGCCTGCCACTCTACCAGTGCACTTTTTGTCGGGAAATAGGACATTGGAAGGAAAAATGCCCACGGTTGATGGGAAAACAGGGAGACCCTGAACACGAACCTTCAGACAAAAGCCAAGGGGCTCTGTTCAATCTAGTGGAAGAGCCACTGGACTGAAGGGGACCAGGCTCCATTGCCCCCAAGGAACCCATGGTCAGGATGACAGTAGGGGGCAAGGCCATTGACTTCTTTGTTGACACGGGTGCTGAATATTCGGTGGTAACCACCTGAGGTGATTCACCAGTTCCTATACATGCCTGATTGCCCTTTGCCCCTGCTAAGAAGGGACCCGCTCAGTAAGCTACGGGCAACCCTGACCTTCACAGAGAATGGCAACTTACGGTTGGCATTGCCTAAAACTGGGGTCATAATGGCCCTCAGGGTGCCTCATGAGGAAGAGTGGAGACTCTTCTTGACCAAACCAGACCAGGAAATAGAGCCGGAGTTAGCAAAACGATGGCCTAAGGTCTGAGCAGAGGACAATCCACCTGGGCTGGCAATTAACCAGGCCCTTGTGCTCATTGAAGTCAAGCCTGGGGCTCAACTGGTTAGACAAAAGCAGTATCCAGTTCCTCGAGAGGTACTAGAAGGCATTCAGGTCCATCTAAAGCTCTTAAAGGACTGTGGAATTACAGTTCCTTGCCAGTCTCCATGGAACAGCCCCCTCTTGCTTGTCCCTAAACCAGGGACCAAAGACTACAGGCCAGTACAAGACTTGCGCCTGGTCAATCAGGTCCCAGTGACTTTGCACCCAACTGTGCCTAATCCATACACGCTGCTGGGATTATTGCCAGCAGAGGATGGTTGGTGCACATGCTTGGACTTAAAGGATGCTTTCTTTAGCATCAGACTGGCTTTTGAGAGTCAGAAGCTGTTTGCCTTTCAATCAACACACCTGGACCCGGCTCCCACAAGGGTTCAAGAACTCTCCTACCATCTTTAGGGAGGCACTGGCCCGTGACCTCCAAAAGTTTCCTGCTAAAGTCTTAGGCTGCGTCCTCCTTCAATATGCTGATGATCTATTATTGGGACACCCCACGGCAATCGGGTGCACAAAAGGAACTGATGTTTTACTTCGGCACCTGGAGGACTGTGGTTATAAAGTGTCTAAAAAGAAAGCCCAGATTTGCCGACATCAAGTGAAGTATCTGGGGTTTAACATCTGAGGGGGAGCGCAGCCTAGGAACAGAAAGGAAGCAAGTAATTTGCAACCTGCGGGAACCCAAGACTAGAAGGCAGGTGCGGGAGTTCCTGGGAGCCATGGGCTTCTGTAGATTGTGGATTCCAAGCTTCGTGGTACTAGCCAAACCCCTCTATGATGTGACAAAGGGGGAGACAAGGAGCCCTTTGAATGGGGATCCCAGCAGCGTCAGGCCTATCAGGAACTGAAAATGAAACTAATGTCAGCTCCAGCTTTGGGACTGCCTGATTTAACAAAGCCCTTCACTTTATATGTGGCAGAAAGAGAAAAAGTGGCAGTTGGGGTCCTAGTTCAGACAGTAGGACCTTGGCCCAGGCCTGTAGCTACCTCTCCAGGCAGCTGGATGGAGTTTCCAAAGGATGGCCCCATGCTTACGGGCCCTGGCAGCAACTGCTCTGCTGGCACAAGAAACAGATAAGCGAACTCTGAGACAGAAACTAAATATCAAGGCACCTCATGCAGTAGTGACTCTAATGAATACCAGAGGGCACCACTGGTTATCAGATGTTAGGCTGACCAAACACTAGGGCCTGCTATGTGAAAATCCCCCCATCACCATTGAAGTCTGCAACACCTTAAACCCCACCACTTTGCTCCCAATGTCAGAGAGACCTGTTGAACGCAACTGTGTTGAAGTCCTGGACACAGTCTATTCCTTCAGGCCTGATCCTTGGGATCAGCCATAGACAGTAGCAGACTGGGAGTTGTATGTAGATAGGAGCAGCTTTGTCAATCCACGAGGGGACAGATGTGCAGGCTATGCCGTGGTAACTCTGGACACTGTAAGCAAGTCCAAATCCCTGCCTCAGGGCACCCTGGCTCAAAAGGCTGAACTCATTGTTTAACTCAAGCCCTAGAGCTGAGTAAAGATAAGTTGGTAAATGTTTACGCCTTCCCGATTCTCCAAGTACCCGGAGCACTGTTCAAAAAGAGAGGCCTGTTAACTTCAGGGGGAAAAGAAATAAAGTATCGGCATGACATTTCGCAGCTCCTAGAAATGGTCTGGAGAGTGGTGGTCATGCATTGCCGAGGACATCAGAGGGCCCACACCTCCATGACCCTGGGAAATTTACCGAGTGGATTCAGCAGCTCGTAGGTAGAGCAGCATCTGCCCCCTACCAAATAGCAGTTACAGCCCCACTGATTCCCCAGATCTCTGATCTAATACCTACTTACTCTAAGGAGGAAAGAGACTTTCTCAGACAGAAGTGGGGCAACTGATTAAGGAAGGATGGATCCAGTGGCCAGATGGAAGAATAGTGGCACCACAGCTGCAGGGGGCTGCAGTTGTACAAGCTGTACAAAGATGCTGGGTGGGTAATTTTACATCTCACATTTAGCAGCCTTGACCAAAACTGTGGCACAGTGATACATTACATGTTGGCAACACAACGCAAGGCAGGGTCCAACTATTCCTCCTGGAATTCAAGCTTATGGAGCAGCTCCATTTGAAGATCTCCAGGTAGACTTTATTGAAATGTCCAAGTGTGGAGGACATAAGTATTTGTTGGTCCTGGTGTGCACATACTCTGGATGGAACTGAAAGAGCCCGTGAAGTAACCTGTGTGCTGCTTCGAGATTTTACCCCTAGGTTTGGACTGCCACTGCACATCGGAGCAGAGAATGGACCAGCATTTGTGGCAGATTTAGTCCGGAAAACAGCAACGGCCTTGGGTATCACCTGGAAACTGCACACTGCCTACCGACCTCAGAGTTCCAGAAAAGTGGAAAAAATGAACTGGACAGTCAAAAACAGCTTAGGGAAAGTGTTTAGGAAACAAGATTAAAGTGGGTGCAGGCACTTCCCGTGGGGTTATTCAAAATTAGAGGCACCCCCTTTAGAAAAAACAGGATATTCCCCTTCTAAGTCTTATACCATAGACCCCCTACCCTTCTTTGGGCACCCCTAGGAACTCCTCAGGAGTGGCGAGAGATTGAGTTAGGATGCTAGTTACCAGCTCTAAGGAGAGCTGCTTAGGATACTTCAACCTAAGTAAATAACAAATATCCTGTAAGCCTTTTTCTCCCCAGTTCACCCTTTATCACTAGGTAATCACGTGTGGATAAAGGACGGGAGTACAGCCCCTCTAAAGCCACAATGGAAAGGACTTCAGACCTGATCCTGACCAATCCCACAACTGTGAAGGTAGAGGGAATCCCAGCCTGAACCCACCACAGCCGTGTAAAAACCAGCAACAGCTGGGACTTAGACCAAGGCAAGGACTGCAGAATCACCTTAAGAAGGACAACAAGCCTTGCTCCAGCCATATCGGAACCTGGCTGGTCCACGCACGGCCGAAGAGTGGGGAGAGTCATCGTGGGACTTGTTCTTAATATTTGGACTTGCACAGTAGGAAAATTAATTTTGAAGAATGCCCTCAGTATGTACACCAGGTAGGACGTAAAAGTTACTCTTTTGTCCTGCAGTTCTTATAAATGTACGGGGACACAGAGGGGAACCTGTTTATATAATGGTACTCAATACAAGGTGTGTAATCCATGAGATGGACAGGTAGCTGTGTCATAGGCATCATTAAGCCTTCTTTCTTCCTATTATCTGTTAAGATAGGTTAAGATAGGTGAGCTGTTAGGGCATTCAGTTTACTCCACTAGAGAGAAGAGAGACCTAAAACTAGGGAATTGGACAGATGATGAGTGGCCACCGGAGATAATTATTGAGTACTATGGGCTGGCCACATGGGCTGAGGATGGCTCATGGGGCTACCGGACCCCTGTTTACATGCTCGACCAGGGGCAAGCAGGGGCAAGCAGTGGAGGAGATTGTGCAAGACATGGCCAAACTGGTACACGTGCCTGTACAGGTGTGACAGGGAGTTAACCCTGAGTCCTTATTTGGAGGTTGGTTCTCACCCTTGGGAGGATTCAAAACCCTCATCATAAGTGTTCTAATAATAATAGGTGTTTGTTTACTGCTCCGTTGTCTACTCCCCCTGTTCCTTCAGATGATTAGAGGATTCATCACTACTGTAGTTAGCCAAAATGCAACATCACAAGTGTATTATATGCAGCATTATCAGTCTGTTTCTTCAGAAAATCTGGAAAGTGAGAATGAAAGTGAGACCTCTCACTAATATTATAAGGTGGTGAGGGTCTCAAAGGGGGGAATGAAGAGGGAGACTCAGACGTCTCAGATCAACTTCCCTTTTTTTCCTTTTCGTTCCTAAGATGGTAAACTGAAATGCTTCTCATTCCTAAGACTGTAAACTGAAACCCCTTTTTCATATGTAATTCCTAAGACTGTACATTTCCCTTTTCCTAAGACTGTAAACTGAGACCCTTTTCATATGTTAAGCTATGAACCTAAGATTCTTCCACATGTAACATCTAAAGTATAAGCCTATATAAAGAAGGAACCTTCTTTTGTTAGGTGAGCTTGGATATTGGGCAAATATGCCACCTGGCTCCCGGCCGAATAAAGTCCTTCCTCCAAAAAAAAAAGAATACTCAAAACCTTGATACACTAAAAAGGTTAATAAATTTGCATAGAAAATTATCAAAAGCAAAGTCAAAAATCAAATTTAAATTTACAGAAAATATTGGTAACACATACCACTGATCCAGTACTCTTCACTAGCATATTAAAAAACCTTATAAAATTATTTTCAAAATATGAAAGCTGATAGAAAATGAGCAAAAGATATGAACAAAAGTTTAAAGTGAAATATAGACAAATGACCTTTAAACATATGAAAGCTTCCTTGAGTTATCTCATAATAATATAAAGGCAAATGTCTGTAGAATCTGTAGTGATATCATATGCTGTATTTCTGATACTGGTAACTTTTTACTTCTACTATGCTTTTATTTTTCTCTTTTTTTCTACTATCTTAAATTTGAAGCTTGGATTATTAATTTGAATAATTTTTATTTTAAATATATGCTTTTAATGCTGAACATTTGCCTTGAATAATTTGTTTGTGTAGCCCACATTTTTTGATATTTTTTTAATATGGTGTTTTTATTTTTCATAAGTTGCAAATATTTTATCATTTTCCCGTAAACTTCCTCTTGGACCAAGATGATTTAAAAGGTAAACTTCTAAGGGAGGGGCAGTGGGGGTGGTGGGGCGGTGGAGGAGGGATGACATGGGGAGAAATGCCAGATGTAGGTGACGGGGGGGATGGAGGCAGCAAACAGCATTGCTATGTGTGTACCTATGCAACAGTCCTGCATGATATGCACATGTACCCCAGAACCTAAAGTACAATTCAAAAAAAAATTTTAAACAAAATAAAATTAAAAAATAAAAAAAAAAAGATCTGGAAAAATAAAAATATTTTAAAAATAAAAGGTAAACTTCTAAATGTTTAGTGGATTTTACAGATATCTTTTCCTTTTTTATTTCTATTTTAATGTGATAACACAATTTGTATGTTTTCAAGTCTTTTAGAGTTGTTAAGATTTGTCTTATGGCACAGATTATGGTTTGTCTTGATGAATTCTCTATGTTATCTAGAAAAGAATATGTACCTGCTATTTTTAGCGGTGTTAAATAAGCATCAGTTAGGTCAAGTAGATGGATAGCATTGTTCATGACTTACATACCTTTGTTGATTTTCTGGTCTTCTTGTTCTATCAATTACTGAGAGTAGAGAGTTGAATTTTTCAACCACAATTGTAGATTTGTGTATTTCTCCTTTTAGTTTATGTTTTACTTCATCTACAGTATTTTGTATCTCTGTTGTTAGGTGCATACACATTCAGGATTGCTACGTCTCGGTGAATTTACCCTCTTATCATTATTTAATATCTTATTTCCCTGGAAATTTTTTTTGGTCAGAAATTTATTTTGCTTGATATCAGTATAGCTACTCCATATTTATTTTGGTTAGTATTCATATGATATATGTTCACCTACCTTGTAACTTTAATCTATCCATATTATTGTATTTAAAATGGGTTGCTTGTATACAGAATTTGTTTTTAAAAATCAAATCTAAAAATCTCCACATTTAATTTTGAGTTTTGACTATTTTATATTTTAAGTAATTATAAAGAACATTTCATTGTTGTTCTGTTTGTTCCTTCTGTTTCTGCTCCTCATTTCCTGCCTTCTTTTGAATTAATGAAGCATATTTGGTATTACACTTTACTTTACCTACTGTCATTTAGGTTATAATGTTTTGTGTCATCTTACTAGTGGCTTTCATAAAGGACATAATCTAATACTTAACTTTTCAGAGTCTCCTTAGAATAAATGTTTATTTCTCTATAAATATACAGGAGCATTACAACCATATGAGTTTATTTACACTTTTTAATTTTTGTTATATTTGTCATATGCATTACACCTATATTCTTTAAAGTAATCCCAGACAATGTTCTAAGTTTTGCTTTTAATAGTCATTAATGTTTTAAATAATTCATGGGTGAAAAAAATTTTTTTACAATTTTCCTATTACCAAATCTTTTGTTAATTCTTCATTTCTAAAGTTCCAAGGCTTTCTCTAGAATCATTTCTTTCCATCATAAAAATTTCCTTTGACATTTGTTTTAAAGCAAATATACTGATTACAAAGTCTCTTAGGTTTTCTTAAATATAATAAAATGTTTACTTATCCATTATTCCTGACAGATGTATTTACTGGATGTAAATACAGATTGAAAATCCTTTTCTCCCCCAGCATTCTAACTGTATTTTTTCACCATCTTCTGGTCTCCATAGATTTTGGTGAGAAATTCACATTAATTCCAGCTATTGTTTTCTGATACATAATATGTCAATTTTTTCCAGCTTCTTTGATTTTTTTTTCTAACTTTAGTTTTCAAAAATGTGATTATAATGTATTTGAACAATGTTTCCTTTGAGTTTATCCTATCTTGTGTTTACTAAGCTTCTTGAATTCGTGAATTTATTTTACCAAATTTGGGATATTTCTAGGCATTCTTTTATTTTCTTCATCCATGCCTTTATCCCATCCTTCAGATAATCAAATAACACAAATGTTAAACATTTTAACATTTTCCACATATCCCTGAGGCTTTGTCTATTATTATTTTCTTTCTAGTCTTCAAATACAGTAAGTTAAATTGTTCTATATTCATGGTTAATTACTTTTTCTTCATTGATTTTTATTCCGCTATTGAGCCTACCCAATAAAAATTTTATTTCTGATTTTTCAGTTCTAATATTTCCATTTGGCCCTTTTTTATAATTTTTTATTTTTCAACTGAGAATTATTACTTTCCTATTCATTTTAAAACTGTACGTCGTTCTAATAACTGTGTTTATCTGATCATTTTAATAACTAGATTTTTTTGAGGTTACTTTATGTTGATTGTCTTTTCCCTTGATAATTTGTTATAGTTTCATACTTTTGAATGTGTTGAGAAATTTTGGATTTCAACCTAAATATTTTGAGTATTACGCTTTTAAAGTAACTTCGGGTAGAATCACGATTTTTTTTTTTTTTTTTTTTTTTTTTTTTTTTTTTTTTTTGGCAGGCAATCAACCCAGTTGCGTATAAACTCCAAATTCTGTTGCACATTCCAAGGGCAGTGGTTCTAGCTTCAGATCAGTTTTCAAAGCCTTTGTTATGATATTTGGATGAGCCTGTCACATGTGCAGCTCAGATTCTGTCTGGAACTTGAACAGTAGTTTACACTTTAATTCCAAGATGGCTGTCATGGTTCTTTGGATGTGTTCCATTTATTCACAGCTTAGCAGTGAGCCCAGAACTGGTATTAGTTCATACACAATTTCTCCCACAGTTTCTCACTCTCAATGAGAGAGAAACTCCGTTTACCAGTTTTGCTGCCCATAAATGCAGGATTTTATCATATTTTTAGCTTCCCACTCGATTAGGTAGTTGTTTACGGTAAGAGTCTACCTTTGGAGTGAAGCAGTAAGTGAGAGAGAGAGAGATAGAGAGAGAGAAATATTAATGTGGGGTCTCTTCACACTCTGCAAAACAAAGGATACATTTTTCAGTTTCTCTATTCAGAGGGAAAAACTTTCTCTATAGGGTTTTAGATACCAAGGCCATTACCACAGCAATATAGCAGTTTTGTCCAATGACTCAGATTGGGCTCAGGATAGGGCATTAAGGAAAATAAAGAAAAAACAAGGATTTACCTCTTTATACTTTCTGGCTCACAGCTTCCTTTTTCCCAGACCTCTGGCCAGAAAGATAAATTTTTCTTGGAGTTTGCTGTGTGCTACATAATTTCTCTATTTGGCCTACCCTTGGGTCAAAGCTGAGAGATAAAGACAGAGAAAAAATACAACAAGGAACTCTTAACTGGCATACTGGTATTCAATGTTTTGCCTTTCTGCTGCAATCTACCTGCTATTAATTGATCACCTTTCAGAAGTCTCAGCTATGTTGCTTTTTGTATTTTCCCCAGGGTTTTAAGTTATAATTAGTGGAAGAGACAGGATGCAGAGGGTTTCTTCCATCTTGATTAGAACTGGAAGTCCAGATCTTTTGTACTTTAACAATAGTCATTCCTTACTGAATAGACAGATGAGTTAGAAAATCACAGAACCATTGGAGGTTCATTTTTCTTTTCTTTCTTTCTTTCTTTTTTTTTTTTTTTTTTGAGACAGATTCTCACTCTGTCACCCAGGCTGGAGTGCAAAGGTACAATCTCCACTCACTACAACCTCCACCTCCTGGGTTCAACCAATTCTCCTGCCTCAACCTCCCAAGTAGCTGGGATCGCAGGTCCCCACCACCATGTCCAGCTAATTCATCACTTTCCTTTTGTTTCCATGTTAACTGAATTTCCTCCTTCAGACTTTACCTCTCTACTTCCTCTCCACCTTGCCACTAATTAAAAGACAAATATACTCATGTCAATGCCCTGCTTTAAACATTTCAATCACCCTCAATGATCAACAAACCAAATTTGAGGGTCAGTAATATGTAAAAGATGGTTTATCCTTCACCATTACACATATGCCTCTTTTTCTCCAGACACTGAAAATACTTGCAGTTCCCAGAACATCATATGCTCTTTCCAAGCTCCTGAGTTATCACAGCCTGTTTCTTCTTCCATCTGATTCTTCTGGTGAGCCATTATTAATCCTCAATGATACATCTGACATGTCTTTCTTGATGGCCCTAGAAAATTCCACTTTTTCCATCCTTTCACAAAAAATACTTGTATTTTTAGCTCATAAAACATAACATATGCTTTTTAACTACTTTCGTTTAAAGACTTCCCCAGCACAAATTACATATTCAATGCATGTTAAATCAGTGGTGTGTAAAGGAAGGAAGTAAAGAAAAAAATTAAGGAAGGAAAGGAGCGAGGGAGGGAGGGAGTACAACTAATAAGCAACAGTAACTGGAACCAGGTAGGCTGTGTGCTTCAAATACGTGATAATCTGTTCCCTCATTGCATTCTGCTATAAAGCAAGACAATTATGAACCCTTTTCTGTTCAAAAAACGCTATTACTTCTGTAAATTTGACACACTAGGTCTGTCACCACTGAGAAGGATTAAAAAAAGGGCATTCTTATCAGCAGTGATTGTCATTATTAAAAGATTTTATTTTTTTTAGAATCAAGGGCCTATGCTGGCACCCCTGTAGTTGTCACAGAGCTGTGACATCTGTCTCGGCGGTTAAATTTCAGGATTTTAAGGTCACTTGTTCACAGTCACCTATTTGCTCTCATGATGATGTTCTAAGTAGTTTCTAGTACATCAAGTATCTTTGAGGCAGGCCAAGAAAAGGTCTTATTTAATAAGATTTCTACATTTCTTGACTTGAAATGTAAAGAGATTTTCTAATATAAATACCATTTATAAGATGATGTTAAGGTTTTGTTCTCAGCATAGACATCTTTTCTATGATGATTCCTATGATAAATGTCTCAGGACATTGCATAAGTGGCAGCTGTGAGTCTCTAAAAAAACAGGACAGCTTTTATCCTTTGGTCACCATGCATTGTAGAGGTACAGTATTTATCTTCTCACTTTTACTGTTATAAGCCTTTTATTTAAATTTGAGAGCCATCCTAGCAAGAACATAGACTCAGTAACTTGCATTTTGTACATAATCTTATTTCTGTTTACATAATTTAATCCTTCTTTTGCTTTTTTTTTTATCACTACTTTTCAGTTTATTTTTATCCTTCAGAATCTTGGAAAATCTTTACCAATCAGGTCTGTAGAACACAGGGCACCCAGACTCTATGCTTTTAAAAATCACTCCTACTTTTCATGTTGAATAAATGCATTAGGATGCAGTTACTGCATGAAAAGAAAGTAATTCAAAGGACTAAAGTACTCAGAATGTTTCAGCATGGAACCCAGCATCTGTTATGGTCATTTTTAGCAAATGGCCTTCTGTTTTCTGTATTATTCCTGTATCATGCTCATAAGTCCAGGATAAATTCTAAGATAATACATCAGAATTTTAAAGAGTTCATGATGGGTAATGGTTTTATTTGAGTTGCTTTCATTTGAGAACCAGAAATGGTTAATAAATATGTTCTTCCACCATTAATTTTTTCTAAGACATTTTGCCGTTTTTTTAAAGTTGTGAGTACATAGTAGGTGTATACAAATTTATGGGGTACATGAGATATTTTGATACAGTTATGCAATGAGAGATAAGCACATCATGGACAATGGGGCATCTATCTCCTCAAGCATTTACCCTTTGAGTCACACACAATCCAGTTACATTATTTAAGTTATTTTGAAATATACACTTAAATTATTATTAACTGTTGTCACCCTATTGTGCTATCAAAGAGTAGGTCTTATTCATTCTTTCTACTTTTTTTATACTCACTAACTACCCCAACCTCTTCCTTAACCCCACACTACCCTTCCAACCTTCTGGTTACCATCCTTCTGCTCTCTGTGTCCATGAGTTTAATTGTTTTTATTTTTAGATCCCATAAGTGGGAACATGAGGTGTATGTCTGTCTGTGCCTGGCTTATTTCATTTAACATAATGATCTCCAGTTCCATCCATGTTGTTGCAAATGACAAGATCTCATTTATTTTGATAGCTGAGTAGTATTCCATTGTGTATGTGCACCACATTTTCTTTTTCGCGTCATCTGTTGATGGACACTTAGACTGCTTCCAAATCTTAGCTTTTGTAAACAGTGCTGTATCAAACATAGGAGTGCAGATATCTCTTTGATATACTGATTTTCTTTCTTTTGGGTACATACCCAGCAGTGGGATTGCTGGATCATATAGTCGTTCAATTTTTAGGTTTTTGAGAAACCTTCAAACTGTTATTCATAGTGCTTATATTAATTTACATTCCTACCAACAGTGTACAAGTGTTCCTTTTTCTCCACATAATTGTCAGTATTTGTTATTGCATCTTTTTGATGAAAGCTATTTTACATGGGATGAGATGATATCTCATTGCAGTTTTGATTGCATTTCACTGATGATCAATAATGTAGGGCATCATTTCAGATGCCTGTTTGTCATTCGTAAGTCTTCTTTTGAGAAATGGCTGTTCAAATATTTTGCCCATGTTTTGATCAAATTATTTGATTTTTTTCCTATACAGTTGTTTGAGCTTCTTACATATTCGGATTATTAATCCTTTGTCAAAGGGGTTGTATGCAAATATCTTTCTCCCATTCTGTGGGTTCTCTGAACTTTACTGTGCAGAAGCATTTTAATTTGATGTGATCCCATTTGTCCATATTTGCTCTGATTGCCTGTGCTTGTGGGGTATTACTTAAAAAAATCTTTGCCCAGATCAATGTCCTGGAGATTTTCTCCAATGTTTTCTTGTAGTAGTTTCATAGTGTTAGGTATTAGTTTTAAGTCTTTAGTCCATTTTGATTTTACATGTGTATTATGGCAGGAGATAGGGGTACAGTTTTATTCTTTTGCATTCGGTTATCCAGTTTTCCCAGCATCATTTATAGAAGAGACTGTCCTTTCCCCAGTATATGTTCTTGGCATCTTTGTCAAAAATGAGTTCACAGTAGGTGTGTGGACTTGTTTCTGGGTTCTGTATTCTGTTAAATTGGTTAATGTGTCTGTTTTTATGTCAGTACCATGCTGTTTTGGTTACTGTACCTCTGTAGTATAATTTTAAATTAGGTAACATGATTTGCCAGTATTGTTCTTTCCGCTTAGGATAGCTTTGGTTATTGTGGGTTTTTTTGTGGTTCCCTATAAATTTTAGGATTTTTTTCTATTTCTGTGAAGAATATTATTGATATTTTGATAGAGATTACATTGAATTTGTAAATTGCTTTGGTCAGTATGGACACTTTAATGATATTGATTCTTCCAGTCCATGAACATGGAATATTTTTCCATTTTTTTGGTGTTCTCTTCAATTTCCTTCATCAGCATTTTATAAATGTTATTATAGATATCCTTCACTTTTTTGACTAAGTTAATTCCTAGATATTTAATTTTATGTATGACTATTGTGAATGGGATTACTTTTTAAATTTCTTTTTCACATTATTCATGGTTGGCACATAGAAATTCTACTAATTTGAAAGTTTGCTCTTGTCTTTCTAGTTCTTTAAGATGCATTATTAAATTTTCATTTAACGTTTTTCTTCTTTTTGGGATAGGCATTAATAGCTATAAACTGCTTATTTAAATACTGCTTTTGCTGCATCTCATAGGTTTTTATAGCTTGTGTTTCCACTATCATTTGTTTCAATACATTTTTCACTTTTCTTCTTAATTTTTCATTGACCCACTAGTCATTCAGGAGCATATTGTTTAGTTTCCTTGTATTAATATAGTTTCCAATATTTCTATTGCTATTACTTTCTAGTTCTATTCAGCTCTGGTTAAAGAAGATGTTTGATATTATTTCAGTGTTTTTGAGTGTTTTAAGACTTGTTTTGTGACCTAAAATGTGGTCTATCCTTGAGAATGATCCATGTGCTGAGGAAAATAATGTGTATTCTGCAGTTCTTGGATGAAATATTATATAAATATCTACTAGATCCACTTGGTCTATAGTACAGATTATGTCCAATGTTTCCTTGTTGATTTTCAGTCTGGAAGATCTGGTTAATGCTGAAAGTGGGGTGTTTAAGTCTCCAGCAATTATTGTAGCAGGAACTCTCTCTCTCTTTAACTCTAGTAATATTTATTTTATATATCTTGGTGCTCCAGTGTTGGGTGCACATATATATAAAATTGTTATATCCTCTTGCCTAATTGACACTTTTATTATCATATAGTGACCTTCTTTGTCTCTTCTTACAATGTTTGTCTCAAAATCTATTTTGTCTGATATAAGAATAGTGACTCTTACTCTTTTTCTGGTTTCCATTGGCATGGAATATTTTATTTCATCCCTTTATTTTCAGTCTATATGTGTCTTTATAGATGAAGTGTGTTTATAGACAACAGAACAGTGGGTCTTGTTTTTTCTTTGATCCTGCCAGTCTATGTCTTTTGATTGGAGAGTTTAGTCCATTTACATTCAATATTATTATTGATAAAGGAGAACTTGCTCCTGCCATTTTTTAATTTGTTTTCTGGTTGTTTTGTGGTCGTCATTCCTTCTTTCTTTCCTTTCAGTCTTTCTCTATTGAAAGTGACTTTTTCAGATGATATGATTTTATTTCTTACTTTTTATTTTTTGTGTTTCCATTTAATGTTTTTCTGTTTGAGGTTACCATGAGGCTTGTAAACACCATCCTATAATCAATTATGTTAACCTAATAAAAACTTAACACTATTTGCATAGAAAAACAAGCAAAACAAAAACTAATGAAATCTCTACACCTTAACACCATTCCTCCCCTTTTTAACTTTTTGCTCTTTCTAGTAATATCTTCTTGTGTTGAATATGTCTTGAAAAAAATTTGTGGTTATTATTTTTTATTGGTTCATTGTTTAATCTTTCTACTTAGGATAAAAGTAGTTTACACACCACAGTTATATTGCTACATCATTCTGCATTTTATTTTTAATGTACTTACTATTACCAGTGAGTTTTGTACCTTCAGGTATATTTGTTGTTCATTAATTTCTTTACTTTCTGATTGAAGTACTCCCTTTAGCATTTCTTGTAGGATGTGTCTGGTAGTGATGAAATCCTTCAGTTTTTGTTTGTCTGGGAAAGTCTTTATTTCTCCTTCATGTTTGAAGGATATTTTTGCCAGATACACAATTTTAGAGTAAAAGTTATTTTCCTTCAGCACATTAAATATGCCATTCTAGTCTCTCCTAACCCATAACATTTCCACTGAAAAGTCTGATGACAAATATATTGGAGCTCCAGTGCATGATTTTTAAAATTTATCTCTTGCTACTTTTAGGATTATTTCTTTATTCTTGACCTTTCAGGGTTTGATTATTAAATGCCTTGAGGTAGTCTTTGAGTTAAATCTGCTTGGTGTTCTATAACCTTCTTGTACTTGGATATTGATATCTTTCTATACATTTGAAAAGTTCTCATTATTATCCCTTTGAATAAACTTTCTACCCCTATCTCTTTCTCTACCTCCTCTTCAAGGCCAATAACTCTTAGATTTGTCCTTTTAGCTTATTTTCTAGATCCTGTAGATGTGCCGTATTGTTCTCTATTCTTTTCTTCTGTTTCTTCTGTGTATTTTCAAGTAGCGTATCTTCAAGCTCACTAATTATTTCTTCTGCTTGATCCATTCTGCTATTACAAAACTTGGATGCATTCTTCTGTATGCCAATTGCATTTTTAAGCTCCAGAAGATCTGCTTGATTCTTTTTAATTATTTCAATCTATTTGTTAAATTTACCTAATACAATGCTGAATTCCTGCCCTGTGTTATCTCAAATTTCTTTGAGTTTCTTTCACACAGCTATTTTGAGTTCTGTATCTGAAGAGTCACATACTTCTGTTTCTCCAGGATTTGGTCCTGGTGTCTTGTTTGATTCGTTTGTTGGAGTCATATTTTCATAGTGTTGATGCTAATGGATGTTCTTCAGTGTATGGGCATTGCATCTCACCCAAGGTTTGCTGTATCTAGTCCCTACTACTGCCTATGTTCATTCAAGGCCCTGGGCCTCTACAATCAGCAGGTGGCAAAGCCAGCCAGGCCTAAGTCTTTTCCTACAGGGCGGCAAGGTCCACTAATCCCCTGGTGTGTCCAGAAGTGCCATCCAGGAGTCAGGGGCTAGAGTCAGAAACCTTAGAAATCTACCTGATATTCTATTTTATTGCAGCTGAGCTGGCACTCAAGGAACATGACATACTGCTTTCCCTTTCCAAAGGCAGGGTGTCCTCACTCAATAGCCACTGCCATCCAATGCCCCAAGAAGTACTTCTAGACTACCACCAATGTTCCCTTATGGCTTAAGGTCAGTTAAGATAGTTTGTCATGAATGATGCCTGGCCTGCGACTTTCCTTCATGGAAGTGAGCTCCCCTCTGGCCCAGGGAAGGTCTTGAAATGCCATCCTAGTTGACTCTAAAATTTGACAGTTTTAGAATTGGGACCCCAAGAGCTCATTTGAAGCTCTACTCCCCATGGCAGTGTTGGCACCTAAGTTGCAAGACACAGACCCCTTTACTTTTTCCTCTGCTTTTCTCAAGAAGAAAAAGTTTTGCATCACAGCTGGTTATATACTGAGTCTCACTTGAAGCCAGCAAGTCTCAGAGACTCACCAAGACCCTTTATTTAGTACCTGAATATGGCTGCATTATTCAAGGCCCAAGACCTCTTCGGTTAGCAGATGATGAATGCTGGCAAGACTGGGTCCTTTCCTTTAAGGAAATGGGTTTCCTTCTGGCCTAGGGTGTGTCTAGAAGTGTCAGCTGGAAGCCAGGACAGGAAATGGGGGCCTCCCTACTGAGACCACTGCCCTATCCTGCTGTGACTGGGTTGATAGCCTACTTGCAAAATAATCTTCCTTAGTCTTCAGTCTCGTGTCCTCAAGGAGAAGGAAGGGATGCCTTTTGGAGCCTTGAGCTGTGCAGCCTAAGGTTAGAGGAGGGAGGATGTCAGCACTCTCTTGGCTGATGAGAATGGAGAGTTGCTGAAGTGGGCACTAGAGTCACAGGTAGTGAGAAATCACAGTGCTGGGTTGAAGGTGGGATGCCTAAAACTGTAAGTTTGAATGTAGCACAGCAATTACTGGTAAAAACCATAAGAGAAGAAAGCTGAAATGGAATTCCAGGGTATATGTGTATATACACACACATACATACGTACACATGCACAAATATATGTATGTACATAATCATGCAATATTTTATATATAATATGAATAATATAAATTATATGAAATATTCTCCATGTTTTTAAAATTCATTAAGAATTATGAAGGAATGAAGGCAAAGACAGTGACCCAGGTGAACAAATTTTTCATTAATAAGAGGGAATGTCAGGGAATGTCTGAAGAAAAGAGTGAAGATAAAAAGAAATTCTTGAAGGGCTCAGGAACATTCCAGAGAGTCACAAACCACTATTCTCATTAGAAATGCCTCACATCTTCTAATAAGAAAAATCTGCCATTTTTTCCTTTAAAATATCTCTCACCAAAATATTTGATCCCCTTCAAAAATAGAGTAGTTCATTCCTTGTTTGTATTTCATCCAGATATGAAAATTATCTCGATTGGCCCCTCCCCTTTCTGATCCAAGGCATACATTACATCAAGATAATTTATCTCAAGTATAAGCTCTGATGTTGTCATCTTTTTGATCAAACATTTTCACTGCTTCCTTGTTATTTCATAAGGAAATCCAAACCCCTTACTCAGCCTTTCAACATTGTCTATCCTCCATAATCTGAGAGGCAGCCAATACTAGTGGCCAAGATCCCAAATTCTAATGCTCAATTTCTGGGTTTGAATCCTGGCTCTGAGTCCCTGGGATATTTACTTTCTGTAAAGCTCAGATTTCTCTTCTAGAAATGAATATAATGAAATTAATTATAATAATACTTTATAGGGTTGTTATGAATACTAAATGAGGCATCACAACAATCCTTGGCATAACAACAACAACAACAACAAAAAATGTGCTTTTTTCCCTGGACCCAATTTAACTTTAAAAATTCTTTTTTTTCATCAGCCCCCTTCAATTATTTATCCACAATAAGGGATATTTTTTTTGTAGTTTGTGAAAACCTGTGTCGTATGGAAACCTAATCAGATTTGGATTGGAATCCAAACTGATACTGAGAAGCTACTCCCATGGATAAATCTTTAAAATTCCCTGAACTCCCATGTCTGCATCTGTAATATATATCTTACAAGGTTACTGTAGATTTGAAAGGAAGATATGCCAAGTGTGCAATACAGTCAATTTATGCTATATAGATACTCAGTGAGTGGTAAATATTTTAACAAAAGAGTCACACTTTCCAGCCTCTCCTCTTTTTTTTTTTTTTTTTTTTTTTTTTGCCTATGCTGCCATTGTAAAGAAGGGTCTCTCATCTTTGTTTCTTTAAACGTTGTGCATTATTAAGCTTGAACACTAACGCTCTCTCACTATAAAACACTCTCTAAATTTCTTCCCATAAGAGCAGTATCGTTCTCTTCTAAATCCTATCACATTTTATTTGTACTTCCCTTTTACACCTATTTTCTAAACTGTTTTAAATGCATGCTATCTTCCTTATTGGACTGAAAGATTCTACAGGAATGATTTACACAAGTTTGTCTTTTTACCATATATTTTCATACATATAATAAGCAATCAATAGTGTCTTCTTGAATGGATCACGACTTCATTCTAAATGTAGGAAAAAGAATTTACACAAAGTATCTCTCTTGGATGCTGCTCTCAGTCTGATTAGCTACAGACAAGTGGACATGCATTGGAGACAGGACATAAGTCGGGTTCAGATTTCACTTTTTTAAATAACATCTAACATTTTGGAAAATATAATGGGACTAAATACATGCAAATTAACTGCCTACTATTTGAAGTGATCAACATGCTAACTAATATGGCAATTTAGCAGTAATTAGGGCATAATTCAAAAGCTATGTAGCTTACACTACTTACCAGCTGTGTGACTAAAGGTAAGATACTTAAACTCACTCCCAATTTCCTCAGTTGGACATGTGGATAATCATAATAATTATGAAAACCTGTGTCATAATGGGGTTGTATTGGATTTAAGTCAGAAAATTTTGCTCAGCTTTGTTTTTATTATTACCACTAAGGTTATTTCATCAAAAAGGTTTTAGTTTTTCATATTACTGAGATACTACCATAGGATGCTTGAATCACCATCACCTAAACACCAGGAAAGAATCAAAGCCATCTGCCCAGCATATTTTTTAGCATGTCTCAGTGGATTAACTACACAATGTCATGTTTGCATGTTATCATGAAATAATATTAGACAGTTTTAGGTCTTATTGCATATTTTGGGTGTTTCGTGAATGATGTTTCTAATTTTGACACTGAGTACAAGTAGGCATTAATATTATTAAAGTTTGAAGTGTGTGTGTGTGTGTGTGTGTGCGCGCGCGCGTGTGTGTATTTTGCAAGAGACTGCCTTAAACAGTATTATGATAGATCCAGGGAGCTAAGCTAGAATATATATTTATAGATTCTGGCCATTATAACTGAAGTTATAGGGACTAGGTCATACACGCTAGGTCTAGAAAACAGATGGATTTATGAAATCTCAGTAACAACCTCCTTCAAAACCATTTCTCCTTGGGACAATTCAATGATTAAAAACATTTCTGCTAAAAGCCATCTGGTGCTGACTTCTTTTTTTTTTTTTTTTTTTTTTTTTTTTTTTTTTTTTGATCTGCCTCCTGAGTGCTTACCAGGGCCACAAAGCAAAGGAAGTACTAATTCCTCTTTACCTGTCTTTACTGCAGCAATGGAGCAGGTCTAATTTTCTGTATCTCTGTATTTACCAGTGTAGCCCAAAGGCGGCTCAGAAAGCATAGTACAGTTAGAAGGGAAGCTTGTCACATGTCTCAGTGTTCCCATAATTCAAAAATCAAGTTTATTTTTTTCCGTTTACATTTCTACAGTGATTGTATTTTATTCCTACTGGAGATCTGTTTATTCCATGCTGACTCATTTATTACTTCTACCTTAACAAGGCAGCACGGGGTGCATCTCCTGGTCCTCCATGACTGGAGAGCACTGAAGCTTTTCCTGGAGGAGAAAGGCTTCTCTCTCGTACTCTACCACACAAATGTCCCCACCCATCCTATCATGTTTGTGCCCACCTGATGTTTGAAAATCAGTTCATACATAGGTGTAAGAGGGCTGTATTTGTCCATTCTCATGCTGCTAATAAAGATGCACCAGAGACTGGGCAATTATAAGAAAAGAAGTTTAATGGACTTGTAGTTCTACATAGCTGGGGAGGCCTCACAATCATGACAGAAGATTCAGGAAGAGCAAAGGAATGTCTTACATGGCAGCAGGCCAAAAAAAAGGTATGTGCAGGGAAACTCCCCTTTATAAAACCATCAGATCTCATTCACTATCATGAGAACAGCATGGGAAAAACTAGCCCTCATAATTCAATTATTTCCCACCAGACCCCTCCCATGACACCTTGGGATTATTACAATTCAAGGTGAGATTTGGGTGGGGACACAGAGCCAAACCATAAGAAGGGCCAAGGATACAGAAAACAGAGATGTGTTTATGTTACTTTGAGCCAGTAATTTGTCTTCTTTGTAGTTCAGGATTCCATCTGTAACAATAGAAAAAAAAAATCACAAAATTTCTACAAAACCCCAAAGCATGATTCTCCAGATGACAAAACACTAGTGAAAGCCAGTTAGCTTCTAAGTATTTTGGAGAATCTAAGAGAAAATTAGGATTAGAAAGAAAGCAGAGGAAGAAGGAAAAAGAAACAAATAAAAAGGGTCTTTAAAAATTACAAAGCCACTGGGACATTTCAAGGCAATAAAAGAAAAAGTTGTTTTGATGTTGTTTGCTTATCATTAGTATCCATGTAATAATCACACCCACCCCCAACAGGTTGATTTTACTGAGTAATTGAAATCTGAACAAATTGCTAGTAATGTCTGCCTTCTCCTCCTAGAGTATAAACTCCATGAGGTAGGAATTCTGTTAGCCATGTTCCTTGCTTTATCCTTAGTACCACAAGATATTCCAGACACAGAATTGATGTTTCCTCAGCATCTGATGAATCTGCAAACGAAATCCACTTGGCTCTCCAGAATTCCAGCTGGAAAAGAGGTCCTGAATGACTCATCGTTATCAATTAAATTTACTAGAGCACTTGTTGCTTTTGTTTTTTCTTTTCTATATTCATAGAAGATATTTATAATCTCAGTATGAACAGAGCCAGATTTAATTTCACAATGTATATGGAATGATTCCATATATTTGCAATGACTGTATTATGTTTCTGAAAGCTACAATTTTTCCCTTTTGTCTTTGCTATCACTCTACCTTCCCATCTTAAATCCATTTGATTTCTGACTTTATTAAGATTTTAGGTTAATTTTACTTCCTTTTTTTTTTTCTTCTTTTTAGAGACAGAATCTCGCTTTGTCACCCAGGCTGGAGTGCAGTGGCATCATCATAGCTTATCGCAGCCTTAAATTTCTGGGCTGAAGTGATCCTCCTGCCTCAGCCTCCTGAGTAGCTGGGGCTACAGGAATGCACTACCATGTCTGGTTAATTTTTATTTTATTTTATTTTATTTTTAGAAACAAGGTCTTGCTATATTGCCCAGGCTGGTCTTGAACTCTTGACCCCAAGCAATCCTCCTGCCTCATCCTCCCAAAGTGCTGGAATTACAGTTATGAGCCACTATACTCAGTCAGCTAATATTAATTTTATAGAGACTTTAAAAAATAACTTTCTCTTCACTTCTGCATTAGATGAATTGGAAGTTTTATAGTGGAAAAACATGGAAAAAAATTGATAACTATAAGGCTGTGTGTAAAATCACTGACTAGATTTATGATTTATTTTACCAAATATTTTGTATATTTGTATATCTATATATGTGGGTGTGTGTATATATACATATACTTTTTATGTTATATACTGTCCATAATTACACACAAGATAGCCTCAGACCTGTAAACATATACAGGTAGAAAAGAAATGAGAAGCTTTTATAGACTGATTAATACAAATATATGGAATGCCAGGAAAATAGTAGTGACTGATAGCAGTTACAGTGTCCTTTAATGGTAGCTGGATATTTCAATGAAGCAATAAAATGTGCATAAAAATGAACTCATGTAGCAATTTTTTCTGGTTCCTCTTCAACACTGCAGATTAGATTTAAATGATGTGGCTATGCAGATATGTTACTAAAAGCATTATTCCCTTGATACAGAGAGAATTTGTGACCTCTCCCATTTGCATGAGTGGGATAAGGATGTCCACAAATTGACATATTTATTCACAATCAACTGCAGTATTAGTAGTATTCATAAATCACCATTTCCCAGTAGTGTGACATAAGGTATATTAGTGCTTGCGGATTCTCAGTGAGAAATGAGTCCACAGTTAAACATAATATTCCCATTTTGAGAGTTAAAATTGGAATCAGCACAATAAAAGTATTTTCCAGAGCAATAAACTTCTTCATTTAAAGACATAGGCTCTGGAGTCACATTTTCTGTCTGAATTCAGATTCTGCCGCATATTAGCTATGCTACTTTGAGTAAGTTATTTGTCCTTTTCATACTTCACATTCTATGTCACAGCAACAGAAATAATAAAAATATCTTCTTCTTGTAGTCAATGGAAGGAAATATATGTTAGTACATGTAAAAGACTAGAAGAGCAAACAGCAAAGAATATGTGCACAATAACAAATTAATATTATTTTCCCTAGAAATATAATAATTAATAAAATTTGTGATAAATTATGATAAAAACCTATTTAGGTTTGTTTGACCCAACATTTCATGGGTTCCCCAAATTATTTTGTGTAACTACTACTGAAATCCCATGGTTATTAATTAAATTCTGCTTTTTGGGTGCATTTTAAGAAACACCGAGTTAGAGTATAAAACTAAACCATTTTTCCAAATCTATCAATAATATGATTGGAAGAAAAATACATAATATTTCACATTTTTTAAAATGGAGTTTAATAGAGCTTCACAAAGCATTGACCTGAGTCAGATTTACAATTTTCAAAAATGTTACCAACATCATTTGAGGATACAAATAACAAATTTTAAAACTAATTATGTACATATACACTATGGAATACTATGCAGCCATAGCAAGGAGTGGGATCATGTCCTTTTCAGGGATATGAATGAAGCTGGAAGCCATCATGGTCAGCAAACTAACACAGAACAGAAAACCAAACCCTGCACGTTCTCATTCATAAGTGGAAGTTGAACACGGAGAACACAAGGACATGTAGAGGGGAACAACACACACCAGGGCCTGTTGAAGAGTAGGGGTTGAGGGGAAAAAAACTTAAATGGGTCAGTAGGTGCATCAAACCAACATGGCACACATGCACCTATGTAACAAACCTGCATGTTCTGCACATGTATCCCTTTTTTTTTAGAAGAAATAAAGAAAATAAAAAAAAAAAAAAAAAGAAAGAAAACACTCCAAAAAAATACTACATTTTATAATTGGTGGAGAACTTTGTTTAAATGTAAAAAACAAGTAAGGCAAGCCTGATATTCAAATCTAGGTAAGGTGTTCACTCAGCATAATTGAGTCAATATCCTTGTGCCTATAACTTGGTCAACTGGTCCAGAGGTGTCACTGGCCTCTCAGAAACACCACATGCAGCTTTTTGAATTAAGGGAGGAGCATATGAAACACCATTGACGCAAAGATTCTGAGCCATGTTGGCACTCAAGCAAATATTTAATTGGCTTCCAGGAGATAAATAGATGTTCAACTAAAGGTAAACAATTTCTGAGAGGTGTAAATACTTTTAACATGTTATCCCTACAACCTGAGATGATATGCTATCTACACTTCCCTCACCCATACAACACCAATGCAACATCTAACATAATTCGTGCTAACCAAGAAGCTTTCAGATGAATCCATGTATTTTAAGTAATCTGATGTAGTAAGAACTCTTGTACTAATTAAATATGAAATTTAATATTATAAAAATTAATATCTTGAGCCACCCATGTATTTCTCCATGGTCATTGTTTAATGGAGTAAAAACAAAACCAGCACATACACACTCAATAGCACACACACATATACACGCTGTAGTTATACTTTAAAATCCCAAAGAGAACCAACCCAAATACCGATCAATGATAGAATGGACAAAGAAAATGTGGCACATAAACACCACGAAATACTATGCAGCTGTAAAAAATGATGAATTCGTGTCCTTTGTAGGGATATGGATGAATCTGGAAACCATCATTCTCAGCAAACTGACACAAGAACAGAAAACCAAACACCAGTTCTCACTCATAGGAGGGTGTTGAACAATGAGAGCACATGGACACGGGGAGGGGAGCATCACATGCAGGGGTGTATTAGGGGATGAGAGGCTAGGGGAGGGACAGCAGGGGGCAGAGAGGTTGGAGAGGGATAACACTGGGAGAAATGGTTGATGTAGGTGTTGGGGGAATGGAGACAGCAAAACACCATGGCATGTGTGTACCTATGCAACAGTCCTGCAAGATCTGCACATGTACCCCAGAACTTAAAGTACAATAAAAATAAAAAAGAGAAAATGTTATTAAACTACAAAAATGTTAAAAATTTATAAGTAAAATCATCGGCCACTTCCAACCTTAAAAAAAAAAAAAAAAATCCTAAAGAGACAAAGACCCGTTTCCTTGGATACAAGGCAAACTGATTTTGAACATTTAAAATGTTATTCTGGTCAAACTGACTTTTCCTACAGTCTGACAGCTTTCCTTTCTCGGCTTCCAAGTTGTCAACCTATGATAATATTTAAACTTAATTTAAATAATTCTGAAATCAAATTTTGTCAGAAAATATTGCTCATTCTTTTGCAGTTGTTCCTACAGCCTCTCACTGGAAATTATATTTGCTTATGATAAGGTATAATTCAAACATCTAGTTTCTCCATTCAAAGTTTTCCTTTGGGGAAAAACACTGCTTATCTGCTATGACTGTATCTCTAAACCCTAGTGGTTGGCATCTAATGCAAACATGGTATCTTTTTTTTTTTTTTTTTTTTTGAGACAAGAGTCTCACTCTGTTGCCCAGGCTGGAGTACAATGGGTCAATCTTAGCTCACTGCAAACTCTGCCTCCCAGATTCAAGCAATTCTCCAGCCTCAGCCTCCAAAATAAGTGGGATTACAGGAACATGCCACCACACCCAGCTAATTTTTTCATTTTTTAATAGAGATGGGCTTTCACCTGGTTGGCCAGGCTGCTCTCAAACTCCTGACCTCAGGTAATCTGCCTGCCTCAGCCTCCTAGAGTGCTGGGATCACAGGCAAGAGCTACTGCGCCTGGCCTATACCTGGTTTCTAAAAGGGAAACACATCTATTCTGTTGTTAATATCATTGCAGTTAGAATTTTATTCAGTTGTGATTCTAAGGTTTCTCACAATCTTTGAAGAAGGTACATGGCAATCATTAAAAAATCTGGAGACAACAGATGCAGGAGAGAATGTGGAGAAATAGGAATACTTTTACACTGTTGGTGGGAGTGTAAATTAGTTCAACCATTGTGGAAGACAGTGTGGCGATTCCTCAAGGACCTAGAAATAGAAATTCCTTTTGACCCAGCAATCTCATTATTGGGTATATATACAAAGGATTATAAATGTTCTATTATAAAGATATATGCACACGTATATTCATTGTGGCACTGTTTCTAATAGCAAAGACCTGGAACCAACCCACAGGGAAAATATGGCACATATACACTATGGAATATTATGCAGCCATAAAAAACGATGAGTTCGTGTCCTCTGTAGGGACATGGATGAATATGGAAACCATCATTCTCAGCAAATAGACACAAGAACAGAAAATCAAACACCACATGTTCTCACTCATAGGCAAGTGTTGAACAATGAGAACACATGGACACAGGAAGAGGAGCATCACACACTGGGGTCTGTTGGGGGAGAATAGGGGAGGGATAGTGGGGGTTAGGGAGGTTAAGGAGGGATAACACGGGGAGAAATGCCAGATATAGGTGACGGGGGAATGGAGGCAGCAAACCAAATTGCCATGTATGTACTTATGCAACAATTCTGCATATTCTGCACATGAATGCCAGAACCTAAAGTGCAATAAAAAAATATATATATATAAATATATATATATAAATATAAATATATAAATATAAATATATATATAAATATATATATAAATATATATATAAATAAATATAAATATATATATATATTAATTAAAGGAAAAACCATTTCTTACTTCCATACTGCCTGGCTCAGGTAATAGAATCCATAGAAATTACTTCAGCTTTCTCTGACATAGAGATGTATAAAATAAATTCCTTCAGAATTTTGAATGTGATAGTATTTATTTTTATTTTTTTATTTATTTATTTTATTTTTTTTATTGCATTTTAGGTTTGGGTGTACATGTGAAGAACATGCAAGATTGTTGCATAGGTACACACATGGCAGTGTGGTTTGCTGCCTTCCTTCCCCTCACCTGTATCTGTCATTTCTCCCCATGTTATCTCTTCCCACCTCCCCACCTCCCCGTCCCTCCCACACTTCCCCCCAATGGACCCCAGCGTGTAGTTCTCCCCTCCCTGTGTCCATGTGTTCTCATTGTTCAACACCCGCCTATGAGTGAGAACATGCGGTGTGTGATTTTCTGCTCTTGTGTCAGTTTGCTGAGAATGATGGTTTCCAGGTTCATCCATGTTCCTACAAAGGACGCAAACTCATCGTTTTTGATGGCTGCTTAATATTCCATGGTGTATATGTACCACATTTTCCCTATCTAGTCTATCATCGATGGACATTTGGGTTGGTTCCAGGTCTTTGCTATTAGAAACAGTACTGCAATGAACATTTGTGTGCATGTGTCCTTATAGTAGAATGATTTATAATCCTTTGGATATATACCCAGTAATGGGATTGCTGGGTCAAATGGGATTTCTATTTTTAGGTCATTGAGAAATCACCACACTGTCTTCCACAATGGTTGAATTAATTTACACTCCCACAAACAGTGTAAAAGTGTTCCTATTTCTCCACACCCTCTCCAGCATCTGTTGTCTCCAGATTTTTTAATGATCACCATTCTAACTGGTGTGAGATGGTATCTCAATGTGGTTTTGATTTGCATTTCTCTAATGACCAGTGATGATGAGCATTTTTTCATATGTTTGCTGGCCTCCTGTATGTCTTCTTTTGTAAAGTGTCTGTTCATATCCTTCGCCCATTTTTGAAAGTGCTTGTTTGTTTTTTTTCTTGTAGATCTGTTTTAGTTCTATGTAAATTCTGGGTATCAGCCCCTTGTCAGATGGGTAGACTGCAAAAATTTTTTCCCATTCTGTTGGTTGCCAACTCACGCTACTGTTTCTTTTGCCGTGCAGAAGCTGTGGAGTTTGATTAGGTCCCATTTGTCTATTTTGGCTTTTGTTGCCATTGCTTTTGGCGTTTTGGTCATGAAGTCCTTGCCTACGCCTATGTCCTGAATGGTTTTGCCTAGATTTTCTTCTAGGGTTTTTATGGTATTAGGTCTGGTGTTTAAGTCTTTAATCCATCTGGAGTTAATTTTGGGAATGTGATAGTATTTTTAGACAATGGTTAAGCCTCTAGATTTGAGGGTCTGAATATCTGGAACTGAATCATGACTCTGCCGTACACTAACTCTATGACCATGGGTAAGATAGCTAACATGCCTCCCTCATGTATGAAGTAGGGATAGTGGTAGTTCTTTCATGAAGAATTTATGAGGATGAAATCTTATTTTTTAGTCTTAATGTGATTGTTGTTATTGCTAATAACACAAGGCCAAGATACAAGATCAAAAAGCACAGAATTTTTATTTTTAGCACTGTTTTACAAATTACATTTGGTAAAACTAGGTAGTTTACATTCTTCATAAAGATTGTGAGTCTTCTAATTTTTGAGAGGGGGGAAAGAAAAATCAGTTGTAAAATACATCATTAATCATCAATCAGTGCTTTTTGAGTAAGAAAAATTCCTGGACCTGTTACGTAATAAACAATTAGTAAATGGTCTTTGAATAATGAGAGAATAGCTCCAAGTTTTACTCAAGGCACTTGTTTCTGACTCATTCTTTGTGGTGGCACGTAAATTCCTTTGAGATAGGAAAACCACTTATCATCATCTTCAATTTACAGGTGTAAAAACAAGTTTCAGAAAATGCCATGATACATTTTTAAGTTCCCAAAGATTGTATTTGTTGGAGCTACAATACGAATTGAGTTTAATTTTATAACAAAGCCGATCTTTGACTACTCATCACTGTCTTCTTCCATACAGAATCCAGTGGTCATTAGTAATTTCTAATCCATTTGTTGCAATAATTAGCAGAAATAAAACACACCACCTTTATTATTAATTTCTTCACAAATTACAAAAATATAAAGGTATTTGACACAATTTTGTAAAATTATAAATAAGATAAAAAGACTAGCTTTCAAAGGCTAATAATAAAGGCTAGCTTTTAATTCGTACTTTTAGATACTGGTCTAGAATCCAACATTCGATCGACAAGTGTTAGATTTATGATAAAAGTAGAAATATATGTGTCACAGATATATTAGTGGTTAGCATTGGTATAGTCTTTTACTATCTTATATTTCATATGTATCATCTCATTAGATCAGATGAGCTAGGGAAATTATTATCATTGTATAGATGACCACACTGAGGCTCAAAGTATGAATGTCACTTGCCTAAGGTCAGCAGCCTGGTAAGGAAAGAAAACTGAGTTTGAACCATGTCTTCCAGGGCTGAGTCCTCAGCTTGTGTTTATATCAAGGTGATTTTGCTCCAAAGAGAAACTCGCTCTTTGTTTCCTATCTGATCTAGTCATGTCACCATAGAGACGAACTTAATTATTTTGTCCGCAAGGTGGTCTGCTGTCACCTCTGTAAAAAAACCTTCATGTTAAAAGCACAGACTCCCCAATAACACATCCTTCCCACAGCAAGCTTAGTCACCTTTCCCAGAGGAATTTCCTTTTCTAAATACTGTTGTTTTCTCTTCTATTCTTACAATTGATCAAAGACTAAGCACTCTCTTCAAATAAATATATTTAATGCTCTTGACATATTCCTCAGTCCTCATGACAGTGCCAAGCAGTGAGATTTACGGTGACATTCAGCAGGTTCTATTTGCCTAAAGGCCCAATCAGAATTGCATCTGAGCTGCAAATAGCTCAGCAGAGAATGACCAAGCAGAGAAGGCTCTAAAAATGACCAGTGAGTGTATATGACTCCCAGGCTTCTAGAAAATCTATTGAGGAAGTTTATTTTTTTTAATTGTCAAAGAAATCTAAACCTCCAGAAATAAAATTAAGGATTAATTAATATGAGTTCTCAACTTTAGAATCAGAGAAAATAATAACTACATAAATGTTTTGTTATAATAGCAACACAAGATAAATATGACCAGATATGACTTAGAGATGACCAAATATGACTTAGATTTTTTTTCCCTCATGGAGTTTAGGCCATTGTTAGTGAAAATGCAGCCAATAAGAACTACAGAGTGATGGTACATAATGAATAGAAGGTACTTGCTGGCCTTAGATCCTAAATCTGTCTTATTAGCTATAGGTCAATGGGCAAGTAACTTGATCACTTATAAATGTAATTTTCCTCAAGGGTAAGTTACCCTTATCACTTCCCTCATCTTGCTGTAAGGAGAATTAGAAAAACTAATATAAATGAATCAATCAGTGCAGGGACTGGTACCTAGTCTATAAATATATTATATAATATAAATGTCAGAAGATACATCTTAAAATATTTACTAATAAGAAAAATGTCTTTATAGTCATATATTTATTTTATGGAAGGGTTTCAAAATATTTTTATATACTTTCAAAGTTCTTTACCATCAAGTTACAAGTAACTTTATCTACCAATATCAGTTATAATTTTTTGAATACTCCTCAGTTTAATTGAACTTAGTTTTATTTGGCCTAGCTTAAATAACTTAGGTTATTTTTTTTAAGTTAGGGTTATAATAAAAATTAAATTTTTGGTCTTTACTTTTCATTTTCTTTTTGCTTTCCATTGGTAACAAAGATAATGACAGTTTAAAATCCTTTATTCTGATTTTTGCTCCTAAGCTATATCAAGAATTCATTCTGGAATTTGTTTCAGAATCTCTCAAATAATATGAAGCCTTTCTTAATCCTCTCAGGAATATTAATTTTCTTTCCCCCTAATCCTCCTCTTTGTACATTTAGTATTCAACATAGACCAAAAAATTTGTTTAAATATACCCCTTTCCCAGTGGACTGTGTTTATGTTCAAGTCATAAACATATTTTTTATTCAGTTTGTGTCTGTGGACCTGAGTGCAATGCTTGACACAATGCATGAAACTATTCTCAAATTCTAGTTTGACAAACTAACTCAGCCAATGAATCAGTGATTGGCTGAACACCATTTTTGTGGACGTGATGTAGATGCACATGTTGAAAGATGGCTTAATTATGTGAAAGCACAGCTGCATTCAAAGTGTTGATTAATATAGTGGTGTCAACCTGAATGAAGGATATAGTATGTGTAACAATCTCTATATTTGATTCTGTTATTTCAATGTTTCTTAACTCTGAACTTGATGAATTAAGAATGGCTTGCCTTTAAAGCAAAGGCTGATTATAACAGAAAACTGGGACATAATCATATATAGTACCAAAATATATATCAAAAGTATTACATTAAAAAGAGCAAATAATAAAACTATGTTCTATTAAGCCAATTGCATACATATATAAGCATTAAAACATGCAAAGATGTACAAACAGGCAATGAGAATTTTATTATTGTGGTCTGGTAAAAAAAAGTATTTTTAATATTTTACTGCATCTGTATTTCACACGTATTTTCTACTGCACAAGTATTATATGCAGTAGAAAATCAGTGCAGGGACTGATTAATTTTTATTGATTTATTGTTTCCATAAATGTAATCAGAAATATATTTATTTAAAAAATTAGCAACAGTAAATAAAGTATCTCACTAAGATGGAAGAATGAATTAAAGCAAGTGAAGTTAATCTTATTGGAAATAAATTCCTGTATTTATTCCTTATGTTCATTATGGGATTTTGGCTTAAAGAACGCATATAAAAAAGAGTTGGATACAAGCATAGTGTGAGTCAATGGTGCTTGTAACAAGAGTGCTAAAAGAGTGCCCAAAGCTGCAGGCACATTTCCAGAAGCATAACATTCAGTGAAAGAAAACTTCAAGGTTTGCTGATCTTCACGATTTATGCTACCTAGAGAGGAATTACTGGTTTCAGGTCCAGTATATTTTGAAAGAGATATTAACAAACTGGAATGCATCCAGTTAGGTTACAGGAAGACTGAGGGGTCTAGAAACCAAGTCAAATGGGAAAGATAGAGGGAGAAGCAGACACATAACAAAAATGACCTCATGTTAGCATAATGTTTGTCTCCAAATATCTAAGTATGTCATCATGCTAAAGAGAACTTAGAAATAATAACTAGATTTAGTAATACCGTGATTCTCTTTGTTTTGGTTTAATACGCCGGAGTAATATGACACACTACCATCAGTAATTAAGACCTGCCGGTAAAGATTATCACCTGGAGGATTAATTTAGGATCTCTGGTTTGGGGAGTGATTGAGATGCTGCTAAACATTTACATCGTTTGAAAACTACAACTAGATTATATATTGACACACTACTATGGCGATTACAATGGTGGTGGAATTTCCATCTGCACGTCATTAAAATTATTTATTTAACTGCTTAACCTGTACCAAAAACTCTGTTAAACACTTTTTAAAAAAATACTCTTTCAGGTCAGGCGCAGTGGCTCACACCTATAATCCCAGCACTTTGGGAGCCTGAGGCGGGCAGATGTTGAGGTCAAGAAATCAAGACCATGCTGGTCAGTATGGTGAAACCCCATCTCTGCTAAAAATACAAAAATTAGCTGGGTGTGGTGGCATGTGCCGGTAGTCCCAACTACTCAGGAGGCTGAGGCAGAAGAATCACTTGAACCCAGGAGGTGGACGTTGCAGTGAGTCAAGATCACACCACTGCACTCCAGCCTGGCCAAAGAGTGAGACTCTGTCTAAAAAAAAAAATTCTTTCAATAATGTTGGGGGAACAGGTGGTGTTTGGTATATGGATAAGGTCTTTAGTGGTGCTTTCTGAGATTTTGGTGCACCCACCACTCCAGCAGTGTATATGGCACTGAATGTGTAGTCTTATTCCTTACCCGCCTCCCAACCTTCCCCCAAGGCCCCAGAGTATATTATATCATTTTTATGCCTTTGCATCCACTCGGTTGATGAACATTTAGGCTGGTTCTGTATCTGCAATTGTGAATTGTGCTGCTAGAAACATGTATATGCAAGTATCTTTTTCATATAATGACTTCTTTTCCTTTGGGGTAGATACCAATAGTAGGATTGCTGGATCAAATGGTAATTCTCTTTTTAGTTTTTTTAAAGAATCTCCATACTCCTTTTCATAGTGGTTGTACTAGTAGGTTTTTTTTGTTGTTGTACTTTAGGTTATGGGGTACATGTGTAGATCATGAAGGATTGTTGCATAGGTACATACATGACAAGGTGGTTTGCTGCCTCCATACCCCCATCACCTGTATCTGGCAATTCTCCCCATGTTATCCCTCCCAACCTCCCTGCCCCTAACTGTTCCTCCACTAGCCCCACCCAATAGACCCCAGTGTGTGATGCTCCCTTCCCTGTGTCCATGTGTTCTCACTGTTCAACACCCACCTGTGAGTGAGAACATGCGATGTTTGATTTTCTGTTTTTGTGTTAGTTTGCTGAGAACGATGGTTTCTAAGTTCATCCATGTCCATATAAAGGACACGAACTCATCATTTTTTGTGGCTACATAGTATTCCATGGTGTATACATTTTCCCTGTCCAGTCTATCATCGATGGGCATTTGGGTTGGTTTCAGGTCTTTGCTATTGTAAACAGTGCTGCAATGAACATATGTGTGTGTGTGTCTTTATAATAGAAGGATTTATAATCTTTGGATATATACCCAGTAATGGGATTGCTGGGTCAAATGGAATTTCTATTTCTAGGTCCTTGAGGAATCACCACACTGTCTTCCACAATGGTTGAACTAATTTACACTCTCACCAACAGTGTAAAATTATTCCTATTTCTCCACATCCTCTCCAGCCTCTGTTGTCTCCAGATTTGTTAATGATTGACATTCTAACTGGTGTGAGATGGTATCTCAATGTGGTTTTGATTTGCATTTCTCTAATGACCAGGGATGATGAGCATTTTTTCATATATTTATTGGCTTCACAGATGACTTCTTTTGAAAAGTGTTTGTTCATACCCTTTGCCCACTTTTGAATGAGTTTGTTTTTTTCTTATAAATCTGTTTTAGTTCTTTGTAGATTCTGGATATTAGCCCTATGTCAGATGGGTAGATTGCAAAAAAATTTCTCATTCTGTCTAACAATGGTTTCTTTTGCTGTACAGAAGCTCTGGAGTTTAATTAGATCACATATGTCTATTTTGGCTTTTGCTACCAATGCTTTTGGTGTTTTAGTCATGAAATCCCTGCCTGTGCCTGTGTCCTGAATGGTTTAGCTTAATTTTTCTTCTAGAGTTTTTATGGTGTTAGGTCTTATGTTCAAGTCTTTAATCCATCTGGAGTTAATTTTAATGTAAGGTGTCAGGAAGGGGTCCAGTTTCTGCTTTCTGCACATGGCTAGCCAGTTATCCCAACACCATTTATTAAACAGGGACTCCTTTCCCCATTGCTTGCTTTTGTCAGGTTTGTCAAAGATCAGATGGTTGTAGATGTGTGGTGTTGCCTGCAAGGCCTCTGTTCTGTTCCATTGGTTTCTATCTCTGTTTTTTTACATTCCCACTAGCAGTGTAGAAGTGTTCCCTTTTCACTGCATCCATTCCAACATCTATTATTTTTTGATTTTTTGATCATGGTCATTCTTGCAGGAGTAAGACTGTATCGCATTATGCTTTTGATTTGCATTTAACTGATCATTAGTGATGTTGAACATTGTTTCATATGTTTGTTGGCCCCTTATATATCTTCTGAGAATTGATGAGATTTGGGGTTTTTCTCTTGCTAATTTGTTTGAGTTCCTTGTAGATTCTGGACATTATTCCTTTGTTGGATGCATAGATTGTGAAGATTTTCTCCCACTCTTTGGGTCATCTGTTAACTCTTCTGATTATTTCTTTTGCTGTGCAGAAGCTTTTTAGTATCTATTTGTAATTGGTTATGTTGCATTTGCTTCTGAGTTCTTAGTTAAGAAGTTTCTGCTTAAGTCAATGTCTGGAAGGGTTTTTCCAATGTTATCTTCTGGAATTTTTATGGCTTCAAGTCATAGTTTTAATTCTGATCCATCTTGAGTTGATATTTGTATCAGATGAGAGATGAGGATCCATTTTCATTTTTCTGATGTGGCTTGCTAATTAGTCCAGCATTATTTGTTGAATAGGGTGCCCTTTCCCCACTTTATGTTTTTTGTTGGCTTTGTCAAAGATCAGTTGGCTGTAAGCATTCGAGTTTGTTTTTGGTTTCTCCATTCTGTTTCATTGATCTACATGTCTGTAGACCAGTACCATGCTGTTAGGTAACTATAATCTTGATAGTTAATATACCTCCAGATTTGGTCCTTTTTTTCTTCATTTTACTTTGGCTATTTTGGCTCTTTTTTGGTTCCTTATGAATTTTAGGATTGTTTTTCTCATTCTGTGAAAACTGATGATGGTATATTGCTTTTGGCAGAATGCTCATTTTCACACTATTGATTCCACCCATCCACGAGCATGATCTATCACCTCCTTGGTTAGGTATATTGCTAAGTATTATTATTATTATTTTCAGCTGTTGTGGAAGGAGTTGAGTTTTTGATTTAATTATTAGCTTGGTCTCTGTTGGTGAGTAGCAGTGCTACTGATTTGTGTATATTGATTTTGTATTCTGAAACTTTACTGAATTAATTTATCAGTTCTAGGAGCTTTTTGGATGAGTCTACAGTTTTGTAGGTATACAATCGTATCATCAGTGAACAGTGACAGTTTGGCATCCTCTTTACCAGTTTGTATGCCCTTTATTTCTTTCTGTCTGATCTGGTAAGGACTTCCAGTACTGTGTTGAAAAGAAGTGGTGCAAGTGGGCATTCTTGTTTTGTTCCAGTTCTCAGGGAGAATACTTTCAACTTTTCCCCATTCAGTATAATGTTGGCTGTGGGTTTATCATAGATGGTTTTTATTACCTTACACTATGTTCCTTCTATGCTGATTTCGGTGAAGATTTTAATCATAAAGAGATGCTACATTTTGTCAAATGCTTTTTCTGCATGTATTGAGATGATCATATGATTTTTGTTTAAAATTCTGTTTATATGGTGTATCACATTTATTAACTTGCACATGTTTAACCAACCCTGCATCCCCAGTATGAAATTCACTTTTTCACAGTGTATTATCTTTTGATATGCTGTTGGCTTCCATTACCTAGTATTTTGTTGGTGATTTTTGCATCTATGTTCATCAGTAATATTGGTCTGTAATTTTGTCTTTCGAGTACTAGAGTAATACTGGCTTCTGGCTTCATAGAATGCTTTGGGGAGGATACATTCTTTCTCTATCTTGTGGAATGTTTTCAGTAAGATTGGTAACATTCTTCCTTGAATGCCTGATGAAATTTAGCTGTAATTCCATCTGGTCCTGGACTTTTTTTGTTAGCAATTTTTTTATTGCAGTTTTAATCTCACCTTTCATTATTGGACCATTCTGAGTTTTAATTTTTTTACTGGTTGAATCTAGGAGGGCTGCATATATCCAGGAATTTTTTCATCTCCCCTAGGTGTTCTAGCATAAAGGTGTTTATAGTAGCCTTGAATGATCTTTTGTATTTCTGTGGTATCAGTTGTAATATCTTCTGTTTTGTTTCTCATTGAGCTTATTTAGATCTTCACTCTTCTTTTGCTGGTTAATTTCACTAATGATCTATTGATTTTGTTTATCTTTTCGAAGAACCAGTTTTTGCCTTTTTTTTCTTCCAATTTGACTTAGTTCTGCTTTGATCTTTGTTACTTCTTTTCTTTTGCTGGGTTTGGTTGGCTTTGTTCTTGTTTCTCTAGTTCCTTGAGGTGTAACCTTGATTGTCCATTTTTTCTCTTTCAGACTTTTTGATGTAGGGATTTAATGCTGTAAACTTCCCTCTTAGCATTACTTTTATTGTATCCCAGGGGTTTTGATAGGTTATGTCACTATTATCATTCAGTTCAAATAATTTTTACATTTTCATCTTGATTTCATTGTTGACTCAAAGATCATTCAGGAGCAGATTATTTAATTTCTATGTATTTGTATAGTTTTGAGTATTCCTTTTGGAGTTAATTTTCAATTTTATTCCCCTGTACTCTGAAAGAGTACAAAATATAATTTTGATTTTCTTATATTCATTGAGACTTGTTTCGTGGCCTATCATATGGTCCATCTTGGAGAATGTTCTATGTGCTGATGAACAGAACATATATTTTGCAGTTATTGAGTATAATTTTCTGTAAATATCTGATAAGTCTATTTGTTCAAGGGTATAGTTTAAGTCCATTGTTTCTTTGTTGACTTTTTGTTTTGATGACCTGACTAATGCTGTCATTGGATTACTGAAATCTCCCACTATTATTGTATTGCTTTCTGTCTTATTTCTTATGTCTAATAATAATTGTTTCATAAATTTGGGAGCTCCAGTGTTAGGTGCATATATATTTAATATTGTAATATTTTTCTGTTGGACTAATCCATTTATCATTATATAAGTCCTTCTTTGACTTTTTTTTTAAACATTGTTGCTTTAAAGTCTGTTTTGTCTGATATAAGAAAGCTATTCCTGCTCACTTTGATGTCAATTTGCATAGAATATCTTTTTCTGCCCTTTTACTTTAAGTTTATGTCAGTCCATATGTGTTAGGTGAGTCTCTTGAAGACAGCAGATACTTGGCTGGTAAATTTTTATTTACTCTGTCATTCTGTATCTTTTAAGCAGAACATTTATGCCACTTACAATCAATATTAGTATTAAGGTATGAGGTACTGTTCTATTCTTCATGCTAGTTGTTGCCCGAATGCCTCACTTTTGTTTTCACTGTGTCATTATTTTACAGGTCCTTGAAATTTATGCTTTAAGAAGGTTTTATTTTGGTGTACTTTGAGGTTTTGTTTCAAGATTTCTAACTCCTTTCAGCATTTCTTGTAGCGCTGGCTTGGTAGCAGGAAATTCTTTCAGCATTTACTTAAAAGACACAGAATGACTGAGTAAATAAAACTTTACCAACCAAGTATCTGCTGTCCTCAGGAGACATCACAGGACTCTTTGCAGACATTTCCCATCTTCAGGTCTTCCAGCCATGAATACCAGCACCTGCTCTGGTGGAGGTGGCAGGGTAGTGAAGTGGACTCTATGGGAGTCCTTGTTTGTAGTTTTGTTTAGTGCAATGGTTTTCTTGGATATTGATAACAGTAAAGTTGTCACATGGATGGATTCAGGATCTCTTGTTAGCCAGGGTGTTGCAGCAGTGGAATTAGTTGTTATTTTCTCCTTCTTTGGATGAGGGTTGTTCTGTTATGAGTTGCTGTAATGGCTTGAGTTGGTTGGCCTTCAGCCAAGAAGTGGCACTTTCAAGAGAGTGCCAGCTGCAGTAGTATTATCAAAGGAGGATAAATTCTTGCCTTATGTTAGCTAGCACAAGTACTCGGGTTTCTCAGGCAACAGGTAGAGCCACGGAGCTCCCAAGAGCTTTTGTCTTTTTCTTTGGAGTTTTCGGCTGTCTCATGGTGTTTGTAGCAAAAAGCCACTTCTTTCAAAGGGTCTGTGATTTCTTTTGGTTTTTCTGGTATGTTCCTGTAGTGGTTCTTGGAGCAAAAGTTCACAACGTGAGACTCCAAACACTGTTCTATCTATCCAAGCAGAAACTGCATACTAGTCACTTCTTCTAGTCACCATTTTTCCTTCTGCTAAATACTTTATAGGAACCATCTTATTCAGTTCTGATAAGATCCTAAAATGTAGGTATTGTTTGGCTCAACATAAAGATGATGGCACTGAAGCTTAGAATAGAGATTCAATATTATATAGTCAACAAATTCTGGAATTAGAATGAAAATTTGGATCTGTATGAATGGAAAACTTGTATTTTAAAACCTTATGCTATAGGAAGGATAAACAGAGGGTATGATTTGGCTGAGTGTCATAGATTTCTGAACCTCAAATCAGGCACAAATTAGATAAGGGTCTTTAAAGTAATCACAGGAAGAATTCAAAATAAAACTGTTGAACCATATGACTCCAAGTGAGAAGTAGATCAATTCTATTTCAGTTAGTATGTGTTTAACTGGAAGTAATGGAACATCTGCCTAAAAATGTCTTTACAAATAGAGACGTCTACTTTTTTTTTATTT
Organism: Saimiri boliviensis; assembly: GCF_048565385.1. Lineage (NCBI taxonomy): Eukaryota > Metazoa > Chordata > Mammalia > Primates > Cebidae > Saimiri > Saimiri boliviensis. Next base: position 46,421,144 of record NC_133452.1, read on the forward strand.
CTCATATAAACAAGACCACATAGGATTTGTCTTTCTGTGCCTGGAATTTTTCACTTAGCATAATATCCTCTAGATTTATCCACATTGTTGCAAATGACAGAACTTTCTTCTTTTTAAAGTCCAAATAGTATTTCATTATAGAGAGTAAAATGGTGGTTACCAGAGTCTGGGAGTAGGGTAGATGGGGAAAGGGAAAATGTTAGTCAAAGGGTACAAAGCTTCAGTTAGACAACAGTAATAATTTCTAGTGATCAATTGCACAATGTGGTGACAACAGTTAACAATAACGTATTGTATATTTTAAAATTACTAAAAAATTAGGTTTCAAGTGTTCTCACCACAAAAATAGGATAAGTATCTGAGGTGATGGGTATGTTAATTACTTTGATTTAATCATTCTACAGTGTATACATACATATGTCACAACATCACATTGTATTCCATAAATATATATTCCCACTTTATGCCTGATGTCCAGGTATAATTTTTGTCTTAATTTTTGCGGTTACATAGTAGAAGTATATATATTTACAGGGCATATGAGATGTTTTGATACAGGCATGCAATGCATCATAATCACATCATAGAGAATGGAGTATCCATCCCCTCAAGCACTTATCCTTCGAGTTACAAACAATTCTATTACATTGTTTAAGTTATTTTAAAATGTACAATTATGTCATAATTGGTGGGTAAAATTTTTTAATACTTTTAAGTTCAGGGTAAATGTGCAAATTTGTTACATAGGTAAACATGTAGTTTTCATACAAATTATTTTATCACCCAGATATTAAGCCTAGTACCCATTAGTTATTTTTTCTGATTGTCTCCCTCCTTCTACCCTCCACCCTCCAATATGTCCCAGTGTGTGTTGTTCCTTCTACTTGTCCATATGTTCTCATCATTTAGCTCTCACTTATAAGTGAGAACATGTAGTATTTGGGTTTCTCTTACTGCATTAGTTGCTAAGAATAGTGGCCTCCAGCTCCATCCATGTCCCTGCAAAGAACATGATCTCATTATTTTTTGTGGCTGTATAGTATTCCATGGCGTATTTAAAAGATAAAGATGTCTGATTCTCTCACTTAAGAAAATACTCCAAGATTGGTATAGCAACCTGGAAATTTTAAAACAGAAAGACCTGGGTATAAGGTTTTCTACATCTGTATGTATTTATTTATCCTATCAGGAAACACAAGGACTCTGAATAAAATAGACTGCTTACTCATAGAGTATCTAGCATAGGAAGGGTCCTTAGGCTTCATTATCCATAAAATGTGAACAAATGAGTCCAAAGGTGACTCTAAATCTCATTGGAGTAATCCACAATCTCTAGAACTGGGTCATATACTCATTTCTAGAACAATCAAAGTCAAAAAGGAAATCTATTACCATATTTGGCTTAGATCAAGTACAAGACAAGTTGGTATTCAAATAAAATTAGGTCCTAATTTCAATGCTTACTGAATGAGAAGATCTGCTATGACATCTAAGATTAATTAGTTTATTCAACATATGGCACCTGTTATATACTAAATATAGATAGGGAAAAATACATATATAAAAATGAATAAGACAGTTTCAGATTCTTAGAGGCTCACAATATGGTGACAATGACAAATATTTATCAATTGTAGAGTGCATGTAGTTACATAACAGAAAATAAGTATTAAATATTAAGCATCAAATATTATCTTTTACATAAATAGTTTTTTATTGAATTGATTTTAAATGTGAATATCTTGTCATTTACTCATTGTCCTTTATTCTTATCTTAATGATAATATTTTAAATTTGATTTTATCCTATGTATTTGCAAACATAAAATTATACTTATAAATATTTATTATGTAATATATGTAACAAAATCATTGGTAATTATGATAACAGATAAAGCAAATTTGGTACCAATTGACCATTTTGCTAACAATCATGATTATAGATTCAAGTAAAAGTGACTAAAATAATTAAGATAGACCCTTAAATTTTTAATGCTCTCAGAGTATGAAACAACTTACATCAGAAGACTGTAGAATGTTCATCTGTGAGGATCTGCTACACTAGGAACAGATATACCAGTCTGTAAATTAAATTATACTTTGAGTATACTCAGGGATTCTGCCAGAAAATAACATAGAGGCTAGATAACCTCACAAAGTTCCTTAATATGAAATCTGACATTTCATAATAAATATAATGATGAGTTTCTTTTGCTTCTTACAAAAGACTGACCATAAACTGATGCATCAAGCAGTTAATCTCCAGATTACTTAAGGTTGAACTCATACTCAAGGACAAGTCTAGAACAAGGTCACGCATGCAAGTCCTTAGACACTAAGAAAGGCTCTTGCTGCAATGGGTAATGAGTCACCAGCCAGAACATTAATGACATGTACTACCCTGGTCTTATGAGAGAGTACAGAATCTATAAATGTACATTAATTAATCTATTCAGTCAACAAGTATTTATGGGGCATAAAGCAAATGCTATGAAAATCATGAGAGAAAAATAAGATATGCTCTTTACTTTTGAAGTACCTATAAGCCACATTTGCTTATGGAAAGTAATCAACAAATTTGGACTTGAACTGGAAAAGGTCAATAAATATGCATAGAATATATAAATGCAATAATTAAAATAACAAATGTTATGGTGGCTTAGTAACTAGAGAAAAATACAAGTTGAAATGTAAGGAGAAAAGCATGATTTTCATCCTGGAGGTTGTATAGAGCTGAAAAATTCAAATGAGAAAGAAAAAAATTCTAAGCAAAGGAATTAGCATAAGTAAAAGAATAGAGTAAGATTTAGGAGCAGTATGTTTGTGTGAAAACTGGGTGTGTCTATTTTTGTGAGGTTTAAATTGTTTGTGTTTGGAAATAGTGGGAAATTAATATGAAAGAAAAGACCATAGTCCCCAGGACGGTTAGGCACGTCTGCCGGGGGTCTCTCGACCTGCAAGAGGGTCCCAATACCTGGAAGAGGGAGTGCGCTTGGAAAAGACAGAGAGAGAGAAAGCGAGGCGTCTGGAGGGCTGATAGGTTGTGCCTAAACAGCAAATTTTATTTTTCAAAGGCCAGGAATAAATACACTTTCTTGGCTCTGGTTTACATCATAGCAAGAGGAAATGCAAATGTATACCTTACATGGCCTATACAATAGAGAAGTCAGATATGCAATCAGTGGTTGTAAAAAGTAACAGAATTTCCTGTGATCACAAAGCTTGTTTACATCCAGACATTATTCTTCCTGGCTGCAGGTATCTCTGGTTTGATCTTGTTTTAGAAATGAGATGTGAAAAGGTTTTTTGGTTTTGCTCATCAGAATATCTTTTAACCAGATTCTCCTTTGTCTACTCCTGACTCAACTTATCTCAACTTCCCCATTCAGGAGTCTCTGAGTCAGAAATCAAAGCCATCCCTTATGGTGGCATTTGCTTTGCAAATATCGACAGTTAAACCATTATCTAGGGTACAAGGCAATCAGGTAAGTAAAGAAAAGGTTTAAAACTTATTCTTAAAGAGTCATAAAAAAGTTAAAAGCAGGAACCGGTTACTGGCAGGGGGTCACTCGGTCTAGCAGCACTGCATAGTTTTAGGCCCAAACGATATTGTGGTTGATATTAGAAACTGATCATTCATCTTCCAGATCCTCTTTCCGGATAGCTCGACTGTCTCCAGTAGGAAACTGTTTGGGATCAAACTCACCGTATAGTGAGATTCACGCCTTTTGGGGGTCTCACACGGGAATGTTCCCCACACAAAGGGCCTTGAATTCAGGAATTATCCATAAGCAATGGAGACCAAGAGAAATTTTTGAGTAGAGTAGTGTCGTTTTAAAAGGATTAAACTATCATAGGCAAATATGAGTAAGAATTTAAACTATTTACAGTTTAATAGCATGAGATATATTCTATTTTTACATATTTCTAAGGAATATGATAAGAAGATTAGCTTTTTTGAATCATTAAAAGTAAAGAGAGAAGCCGACACAGTGGCTGATGTCTGTAATCCCACCGCTTTGAGAGGCTGAGGCAGATGGATCACTTGAGGTCAGTAATTCCAGACCAGCCTGGCCAACATGGTGAAACCCCATCTCTGCTAAAAATACAAAATCTTAGACAGGCATAATGGCACAGGCTTGTAATTCCAGCTACTTGGAAGGCTGAGACAGGAGAATTCTTTAACCTGGAAGGCAGAGTTTGTAGTGAGCCAAGAACACACCATTGCACTCCAGCCTGAGTGACAAGAGAGAAACTCCATCTCAAATTAAAAAAAAAAAAAAAAAAAAAAAAAGGAGGGAGAGAAAATACAAATTACATACATTGTTAAAATAAAATGTGACTAGTATAAAAATCAGGAGAACATTAGGATAATTGCAATCAATGTAGATGACCACCTAACCTCAGTACCTCTCCTATACTGTAACACTTTCTAAACTGAAAACTCCATTTGCATTTAGTGAATGCTCATTGTTGAACAATTTTTTCTGTGTACTTTCCTTTCTTTGACACCCCCCAGCCAATCCAATAGACATCCTGGAGAAACTGCTATATTTCTTTCTAGGTTTAATATTTACAAAAGCTATTTAAAATGAGGATTTGAAAATATAAAACTGAATACTCTTTCCTCTTAGATCATCCCCAAATGCAAGCCTAGTATGCATTTAAAATTCAGAATTTCAATATTATATTTTTCCATCAACACAATTTGCTAATGTGCTTGTGAAAGATTGGATCAGCATCCCTGACTTTGGTTATAAATTAGGAAAGAATCTAAAACAGTAATTTGGGTGTTATTACATGAATGAACTATGCAATATTATCGTTATTCCTCCTATTAGCAGACAATTAACACTCTATCTAATTGCACTGTTCAATCAGGATGGCAACAGAATGGAATGGCAATGGAATGAAAGTGTGAATGTAGAGAACTGCAGTTTCTGTAAAGACTTAAACATTACCTCGGCAATTGCAACTATTTGATGATAATCTTGTGTCATAAGAGACTGCTTACTCAAAAGTCAAAAGAGATTTGTTTCTGGTTAACAATGTATATTAGTCCATTCTCACACTGCTAATAAAGACATACCCAAGACCAGGTAACTTATAAAAGAAAGAGGTTTAATTGACTCACAGTTCAGCATGGCTGGGAAGGCCTCAGGAACCTTACAATCATGGCAGAATGTGAAGGGGAAGCAAGGTACCTTCTTCACATGGTGGTAGGAATGCAGAGAACCAAGTCCCAAGGTTACACACAGCAGAAGGGCCCTGGATTCAGCCCAGGAAGCCATTTTTCCCTCTTAGGTCACTGGGCCTGTGATGGGAGGGGCAGACCTGAAGATATTTTCCCCCATTGACTTGGAGATTAACATTCCGCTCCTCATTATGTAAGCAATTTTCTGCAGCAGGCTTGCATTTCTCCCTCAGAAAATGGATTTTTCTTTTCTATCACATCTTCAGGCTGCAAGTTTTCCAAACTTTTATGATTTGCTTCCTCTTGAATGCTTTGCTGCCTAGAAATTTCTCTGCCAGTTACCCTAAATCATCTCTCTCAAGTTCAAAGTTCCAGAGATCTCTAGGACAGGGGCAAAATGCCACCAGTCTCTTGGCACAGCCTGAGTGACCTTTACTCCAGTTCCCAACAAGTTCCTCATCTCCATCTGTGTTGGTAAGGGTTCTCTAGAGGGACAGAACTAATAGGACAGAGGTATATATAAAGGGGAGTTTATTAAGGAATATTGACTCACACAATCACAAGGTTAAATCCCACAATAGGCTGTCCATCTGCAAGCTGAGGAACAAGGAAGTCAGTCCAAGTCCCAAAACCTCAAAACTAGGGAAGCTGACACCGCAGCCTTCAGTCTGTGGTTGAAGGTCCAAGAGTCCAAAAGCTGAAGAACTTGAGATCCAAGTTCTAGGGCAGAAAGCATCCAGCACGGGAGAAAGATGTAGTCCTGAAGACTAAGCCAGTTTACTCTTTCCACTTTCCTCTGTCTGCTTTCATCAGAGCCATGCCGGCAGCTGATTAGCTGGTACCTACCCAGATTGAGGGTGGGTCTGCATCTTCCAGTTCACTGACTCAAATCTCCTTTGGCAATGTCCTCACAGACATACCCAGGAACAATACTTTGCATCCTTCAATACAATCAAGGTGACACTCACTATTAATCATCACACCACCTGAGACCACCTCAGCTTGGACTTTATTGTCATATGTGATATATCACTGTCAACATTTTGGTCAAAGCCATACAACAAGTCTCTAGGAAGTTTCAAACTTTCTCACATTTTATCTGCTTCTGAGCCCTCCAAATGGTTCCAGCCTCTGCCTGTTACCCAGTTCCTAAAGTGCTTCCACATTTTTGGGTATCTTTACAGCAGCACCCTACTCTCACCTGGTACCAATTTATTCTATGACTCTGTTCTCATGCTCCTAATAAAAACATACCCAAAACGGGTAATTTATAAAAGAAAGTGGTTTGATTGACTCAGTTCTACAGGGCTGGAGGGGCCTCAGGAAACTTACCATTATGGTGGAAAGGGAAGCAAGCATATCCTTCCTCATACAGTGGCAGCAAGGAGAAGTGCCAAGCAAAATGGGAAAAGCCCTTTATAAAACCATCAGAACTTGTGAGAACTCACTATCATGAGAACATCATGGAGTTAACCACTCCCATGATTCAATTACCTCCCACTGGGTCTCTCCCATGACACATGGGGATTATGGGAATTAAAATTCAAGATAAGATTTGGATGGAGATACAGCCAAACCATATCACATCACAACCAAGTTTTTAAAAAGGTCACTAAAAACACAACCAAGTTTTTAAAAAGTTCACTAAAAACCCATGATATAATTGTACTGGATTAGGAACTGTGTACACTTAAAAAAAAAAAAAAAAAAAAAAAAAAAACCCTAACCTCAAGTATCATGCAACATACTTTTTGTCAGGTTATAGAAACACAATGTGTGTTACTCAGGGCTAAGTATTAACAACAGTGATATTTAGAGAAATTGTATTTCATCTCTCTAGAAAGTCAGGAAAGGCCTCCATAAGAAAATGACATTTAAACTGAGGTTGAAAAAAACTGGTATTTAGGATGAAGAATTATGGCAAGAAAAACATCAAAAGTTTCAAGACAACACAGAACATTTAAGTAGAGATCATAAATGCATTTCCTAGGTGGAGAGCTTTCTACTCCAGCAATATTGGTATGCAGATGATATCAGGAATTATATCTCCAGCCCAGGCCTTTAAATATTGAACTCTAGCCTTATAATCAACTTCCTACTAAACATCTCTCTTATAATGTCTAATATGCATCTCAAACTTAACCAGAAACTAACTAAACTCTTAATTCCCTAGCATTCTTCATTGCAATAATTGCCACCTGCATTTATCCCAATTGCTGAGGAGGAAAAAAATAGAGGAATCATTCACTCTTCACTTTAACTCACATTGCTTCTCTAGTGCATTTTGTGGGTTCTATCCTCAAAATGTATTTTACATGTAACAACATTTTACTACCCCGACTACAGCAGTTTCACACCAAACCATCAGCTGTCTTCTAAAGGATGTAGTAGTCCTCTACAAGTCTTCCTGATTTCATTCTCTTCTCCGTAATATTCAGAATAATCCTTTAAAAGTGGAAATTATGTCACAGTAGTCTTCTGTTAATAATCCTACAAAGATTCCATATCTTTCTCTCTACAAAAGCTGAAAACCTTCTCCCCCATATGTTCACTTAGTCTGCCCTTTCACTTTAGTTTCTGTCACGTGGTTATCTTCCCTGAGATGCCTCCCACTAAGTCACAATCAAAAATAACATATTCTATTATTTCCTACATTATTATTCTAATTTTTTCCAAACCACCTCTAGGGTCCCTAAAGAAAGGACATTTGGTCTGTTTTGCTAACCACTCTTTTTTTTTTTAGACGGAGTTTCGCTCTTGTTACCCAGGCTGGAGTGCAATCCCTGGTATGACCAATTTATGCCTAGTGTTCCATTATTGGAATGCTAAGCATGTGGGAGTTATTTATATCTTTCTGCTCAAGGTCATTGCCAAGATTTGATTGCAAAAATTCAAAAAATTGCAACCTCAGGCATAAACAGGTTAAAATAGTTCCTGCTGCATAAAAGACATTTAATAAATACCTTTTCTTGTCAATGAACAAATAGGCATAAATGGGTTAAAATAGTTCCTGCTGCACAATAGGTAATAAATACCTTTACTTGTCAATAAACAAATTAATGTTATACCTGAGATGTCAATAAACAGATAAAATCAGCTAGGAATAGTTTCAACTGGTCCCTAATTATACCTCAGGAGAAAAAAACAGTTACCAAAAGTATTATCTCCAGTAGCTTTCTAGTTAATTAGCTAACTGATTAATCAATACCTTCATTCCTTTCTTCAACAAATATTTACAGAGCTTTATGATGTGTTTGACACAGATAGGTGTTAAGATTTCAAATATTCCAATGAAGAAAACAAATAATCCTTACCCTCTCAAGACATAAGTATAATGGGAAGGGAGGAAAGTAAACAGACAACTGCTATTTACTTTATTTAAAAAGTAAGTCCTGCAACAGGGCAATGTCCTGAGGGCCTTAGAGAATAATCACCTTAAGGAGGCCAGAAAATCATGGATGACTTAAAGAAGAGGACTGAGTGCTGCTTATCCTCCGGAGAGAGAGCTAGCTGAGATTTATCAGCCTCTTTGGTTAGGGAAGTTGACACTTCAAGGACATCTCTTGAATGTGGGCTGGGACTAGACTGATTCTTCTCATGAATGAGGAATGATTCAAACCAGAAATAAGTGAGAAGCCATACAAAAAAGAACAAGATGCCAAAACTGGTAGTGAAAAATAAGAAACAGAGAAACATGAAAGCAAATTAGGCAGCTGCAATGATCATAATTGGCACCTGTCACACATGATTTATTAAGAGCATCTCAAACTATGAATTTGTTCTTTATTTTAGTCATTATTTTTATAATGTGCATCCTCTAATTATGTACTGTGAAAAAATCATCATTACAGGCAACCTTTAGTTATAAAATATATGTAGATGACTTTCTTGACTGAAAGAAAAAGGAATGCTTCCTTTTTACCACTCTTACAGAAAAATCTAATGCTTTTTTTCCCCTCCAGTTTTTAAAGCAGTACACTCTGAGATTTTTAGCAATATCACTCTTTGTGTGATTGAATAAAAAATGATGCTGATTTGATTGCTCTGGCTTCCTGCTCTCCCATTTCTGTGTAATCTTTTAAAAACTAACTTCTTCTGACAGCTCTGCTCAGAGGCATAGAAACCTAAATAAACGAAGCGAATTCAGAAACTTTCAGACATAGAAAGCTTTCACATTGCACAGAAAGCCTGGAACTATAGCTGCACATTTCTTATGTGCAATGAAATAGCCTGATTCTAGTTGGCACTGAATAGAGAATGAGGAAAAACCTTCACTGTGGATATCCAGTGATCCCAGTATAACACTAAGGGTCATGATGCTAGTCTGCTCCTTTAATGCTCTGTGCCTGTGACCTTCAGCCTCTGCTCTAAATTCAATTGTGAATGCTGACTTATTGCTTAAGATTTTGCAAGAAATTTCTATTGACTGGGAAGACCTCTGCAATAATGCAATGTTGCTCCAGCACCTGGTCTGTGATAGTAATATTATTATAATAATTATTATTAATGCATAACACTAAAATTTGCTTTCTTGTTTGAAAAAATATATATTTTCAGGATTATTTCTCTTTATTTTTCTGAATGAAAACTATATCTACTGTTTATTCTATTACAACCCAGTTTCACAGGAGATGAAAATACACAGCCTCTGCCTGTCTCCATTCTTCTCTGGGCTTCCGTGTATATCATTATTCATTACCCCATTTCAGAGTGTGAACTTCTTAATGATGAAAAGAAAATCTAATGGCTCAATTTTTGAAGAATGATGGTGAAAGTTTACTTTAAGACAATTTAAGAAGTACGGACATTTAACAGAATAAGAAGAAGCACTTCCACAAATATATATTTATTTACCCACATACAGAAGTAAATTTAAATAATTTGAAGATTATGAGCAATTTCTTAGCTAATAATGCACCTCATTTCGGACTACAGGGCTCTAAACTGTCAGAAAAAAAATGGCTTTTTTTTAATATGACCAATGACATATTAGAGGCAAGGAAGTATTTTAGGAAGCCAGATTGATAACGACAAGGTAGACTGCCTTGATTTGGCAGCACCTTATTTATTAACAATTTATATTCCTAAGATATGTTTAGGCAAGTTCTATAGCTTTCAGCAGATATTGATATGTAATCAATACACTTTTACTTTAAAAGGAAATGAAAAAATCCTTGTTCAGCTCACATTTGGGTTTATGATACTACATACCAATGAACCATTTGATTTCAAAGACATTTTTACAGATGGATGTTACCATTTATGCTTTGATAAGGTGTTCTGTCATAATTAATAAAATCTCCAATGACATGTTGTAGATGACTGGTTACTTTTTCTTTCTTAGACTTTATCCAAGTTCCATTCAATGGAGATTTAACTTCTAAATGGGCTTACACTGGCAAAATATATATCATCATAAGACCACACTAATGCAACCTTCTCACTTGTGACATATTTATAATTAGAATTTTTTTAAACCTGTCTCAATCAGAGAGCACATATTTGCTTTAAGTCTAGGATTATTATATAATTTACTATAGAATCTAGAACTTTTGAGATTAATAGAAAATATTGTTAATAATTATGCTAGGACAGAAAACACAAGCCAGAAAACTTTTTTGGAAATGAAAAAAAAAAGTAGAAAATTTTATGACCTATCTTAAGAGTTACATGTATGGCTCATAGTCAAATTAGACAAAGTGCCTGCTATGAAAATTTTGTCATTTTCCCTAGAAATATGTGCTATATATTCACCTAGATGTTTTGTATTCACTTGACATGTACTATCATTTATTCCACTTGTAAACATTTAACTTGTTTTGATACTTTATTAACAGAATGAGTAGACTAAATGATCCTTAGCTCAGGTTGTCTCTAACTGTCCCAGTTACTCCACATAAGGTGTGTCACCTTGAGCATTTCTCCTACTAACAAAAGTAACTAACATTATCATTGCGTATAATAGTTACTGTTTATTGAGGAAGTAAATGTCTACGGCATGGTGCTAAGTACACTACATATATTATCTCATTTTATTCTCAAGTCTGAAAAGAAAGATATTATTATGCCCACTTTATAAATGGGAAAACTGAAGCCCAGAGAGGTTATAAACATCTTTGAGCTTCCATAGTTAATGTACATACACAACTGCTTCATACATAAGTCCTTTTGATTCTGAAGTCTCTGTAAGTCATCCTTTCTGAGTTTTGGCTTCCCCATTTATAAGATAAATAAAAATCAATATGAGTAGAAAATCTCTAAGGGACTTCAATATTATAATTTGACAACTTTCTATTTAGATATGCTAACACAACATCCTTGATTTATACTTTTACAAATACAAACAAGAAATCCAAACCACTCTTTTTAATAGAACAAGGGTAGACATAAATTTTCTAGCAAAGTTTGGTTTTGGATATAACAAGAATGTTAATTTATGTCATTTAGTAACTGACAGCTTAGACCATAGTATTTATAAAAAGAGCAAACACTTACTTTAATATGGACTATAAAGAGATTAATACTATTTTCATGTGTAAAGATACTGCTTTTAGTACTCCTTTGAGAATTGTTTTGAGTTCATTTTGTTTTTAAAATGATAAAATTATCTGTCATTTTAAATGATTTTAGAAACATATTTCACAAAACAGAACAAAGTGTTATACTGTTATTCAGCTGATATTATTATTTGCCTGCCTATAATAGTGAGGCACTAATAATGCTATGATTTTTTCATTTTTGTTGTGAGGGGGTTTTGCTTACTTTTTACTGTCATTTTATTTGTCTTTACATCTAGCAACTCTCTTATTTAATAATTTTATACAGTTTTATATCATTTAATTTATTCAACAAATATGTTCTCATTGCCTACTCTGTGCTGGGCACTGTTCCAGATTTTGTGGAAGAGCAATAAATAAACAAAAAACCCTGACTTCATAAAACTTGGGTTTTAATTTATATGACCCAGTTTTTTAATAATAACTAGGTATACAGTTTTATCAACCAGACATTTTGCCTTCTCGACAAAATCTTTCTTATGAAATCCACATCATAATTATCTTTCTTTCCTTCCAAGTATTTACATATTGCTTGGATCAGAACATTTAAATATTCTGGTTTTAATTTTCTTAAGTACAAGTCTTAACTTCCTAATAACATAAACTCCCTGAGGACAAAACCGTGTAATAGAACTTCAAATCCATATCCACTATTCAGCAGTGAACATCTTCATCCATGCTTCTTTGGGTTTTCATGTGAGTATTTCTTTGAGATTGATAGCTTAAAGTTAAATTATGAGTTGAAAGAGAAGTGCATTTTAACTTCAGTACTACCAATTGACTTTGAATAAAGCTACAAAATTCCTATCAGAAATATATCTGAGTACCCATTTTCTCTTACCGTAACTATCACTAGTTATCAATAAGCTCTTATTTTTTCCCAATTTTATGAGAAAAATCTAATTTTTAAAATTTGTATTTCCCTGGTTACTTTTCACATTTTATTAAATATTTTTGTTTCTTCCATGAATTTTTTTTTTGAATAATGAAATGTTTTCTTTATTTTTATTTTTTTTTTCCTTTTTTTTTAAATTGCATTTTAGGTTTTGGGGTACATGTGATGAACATGCAAGATTGTTGCATAGGTACACACATGGCAGTGTGGTTTGCTGCCTTCCATCCCCTCACCTGTATCTGTCATTTCTCCCCATGCTATCTCTTCCCACCTCCCCACCCCCCACCCCTCCCCCATTTCCCCCCAACGGACCTCCGTGTGTAGTGCTCCCCTCCCAGTGTCCATGTGTTCTCATTGTTCAACACCCGCCTATGAGTGAGAATATACGGTGTTTGATTTTTTGCTCTTGTGTCAGTTTGCTGAGAATGATGGTTTCCAGGTTCATCCATGTCCCTACAAAGGACGCAAAGTCATCATTTTTGATGGCTGCGTAATATTCCATGGTGTATATGTACCACATTTTCCCTATCTAGTCTATCATCGTTGGACATTTGGGTTGGTTCCAGGTCTTTGCTATTGTAAACAGTGCTGCAATGAACATTCGTGTGCACATGTCCTTGTAGTAGAATGATTTATAATCCTTTGGATATATACCCAGTAATGGGATTGCTGGGTCAAATGGGATTTCTATTTTTAGGTCCTTGAGGAATCGCCACACTGTCTTCCACAATGGTTGAATTAATTTACATTCCCACCAACAGTGTAAAAGTGTTCCTATTTCTCCACATCCTCTCCAGCATCTGTTGTTTCCCGATTTTTTAATGATCGCCATTCTAACTGGTGTGAGATGGTATCTCAATGTGGTTTTGATTTGCATTTCTCTGATGACCAGTGATGATGAGCATTTTTTCATATGTTTGCTGGCCTCCTGTATGTCTTCTTTTGTAAAGTATCTGTTCATATCCTTCGCCCATTTTTGAATGGGCTTGTTTGTTTTTTTCTTGTAGATCTGCTTTAGTTCTTTGTAAATTCTGGATATCAGCCCCTTGTCAGATGGGTAGACTGCAAAAATTTTTTCCCATTCTGTTGGTTGCCGAATTTTCTATTTTTATCCCTTATCTTTTTTTTCTGTTGAAAGTGTCTATAGCGGTCTTCATTCATTTAGACATTAACTCTGAATTATTTGTTGTAAATGTTACAAACAGTTCGTGACTTGCTTCACATTTAATTCGTACTTTCAGGGCAATGATGCTTTCAAAGAAGCAATCTATCCTTTCCCCTAAAACATGGTTCATATCCGAAATATTACAGGATACAGCAGCTAATTTTATACATCTGTTTGGAACAAAAGGTCTCTGCAATGCATTTTTCAGTGGTGTTGGTCCCTTTTTGAAATCACCTAAGATCTACTCTTTAGGGTGAATGCTCTACTTGACAGATGAAATAAAGTAAGAATTTCTCTTTAGCCCAAAGACCATTTAATTACAGATGTACAGCCCTAGTAATTGTCTCCCAAACTGAACAGCATCTTTACCTCACACCCTCTGTAGAGTCATTTGGCATTATGACATTTTAGAAATTACATTCTGCAATATATTATCAAGGAATTGTTATATTGTGAGAAAACCAAAAATTACTGGGTTATTTGATAATGCGTTTTTCAAATTAAATGCCTCACACATTCTTTCCTGCTCCAAATCTGTCCTTTCCAAGTGATCTTGAAAGTATCTATTTCATGGAAAGTTATCTGTTGTTCTTAGTTAACTCACTATTAATCCAATTTAATACCACATTATAATGAAGATATGCTTTGGCTTGTGTCCACAGATCCTGGGGCACAACTTCCATACCAAAGTCAGAGGTCCAGGAGAGAAAACACAGCCAAGCCAGATATATTATATAATATGCCACCCCACCCCCACCCTACCATGTGCTTTTCCAAAACTCTTTTTTTTAATTAAAAAATCCAATATTTTAAGCTCAAGAATGGAAAATCAAATATAGTCTGTTCTCACTTATAAGTAGGAGCTAAGCTATGATCATGCAAAGGCATAAGAATGATATAATGGATTTTGGGGACTTGGGAGGGAAAACGGGAAAGGGTGAAGAATAAAAGACTACATATTGGGTACAGTGCACATCACTTGGGTGATGTGATGGGTGCACTAAAATCTCAGGAATCACCACTAAAGAACTTCTTTGTTTAATCAAAAGCCACCTATACTGTAGAATCTATTGAAATAATTTTTTTAAAAAACACCTCATATCTTATTATATATTGAGGAAGTTAACAACTCCACTCTTAAATTCACACATTGGTCACTTTACAGTACTTTTCAAAACAATATTGAAAACTCATATGGGCAAAATAACTAACTTTTAGCTTCTTTTATATACTGAGCATATTTAAATTAGATTTAATCATTGTTTCTTTTCTCTACCAATTTTTGTTTTTGATTTCTGATTGTCAGAATTTCACCACTAAAAGCCCATAATTGAGGATGAACAATTTGTCCATTTTAACTTTAATCCAGAAACTACTGAGTCTCCTTGTTTCTTTTTTCCTTCTTTTTTTTTTTTTTTCTTTTTTTGAGATAGGATCTCACCCTATTGTCCAGGTTGGAGTTCGGTGGCACGGACACAGCTTACTGTAGCCTCATCTTCCTGGTCTCAAGGGATCCTCCTGCTCCAGCAGCCATTTTAGCTAGAATCAAAGGTGTCCACCACCACACTCAGCTAATTTTTTTAATATTTTGTAAAATTAAGGTCCCACACTGTTGCCCTACCAAACCATGATTGGGATTGTGAACCTGTGAGGAAAAGGATCACGTCACCTATGTTTTCTACTCTATTACAGCACTTAGTTCAGCGCAGGCACACAGTATGCCCTCAAGAAATGTTTGTGAATAAACGAACGCATCGGTGAGGTTGTCCTTAGGTCTTCACCTGATTAGTCCTACTCTCAGGACCTCAAATGCTGGGTCATACTCACATCATATTGGCCTCACACAGGTCTCTATAAACCCTAAAGTCTCTCTCCCTCATGTCCTCCCAAATTAATTATATTAACAATGAGACTTCCACACTGTTAAACTAATTTATATTTTCACCAATGGTGTAGAGTGTTCAGAAAAAGGAATATAAATCATTCTATTGTAAAGATATATACACGTATATATTCATTGCAGCAATATTCACAATGGCAAAGACAGGGAATCAAACCAAAATGCCCATCAATGATAGACTGAATAAAGAAAATGTGGTATGTATACACTATGGATTACTATGCAGCTATAACAAACAAAAACAGGTCATGTCCTTTGCAGGGACGTGGATGGAGCTGGAAGCCATTATCCTCAACAAACTAACACAGGAACAGAAAATCAAACACCTCATGTTCTCCACTTTTTTTTTTTTTTTTTGAGGTGGAGTTTCACTCTTGTCACCCAGGCTGGAGTGCAACGGCGTGATGTTGGCTCACTGCAACCTCTGCTTCCCGGGTTCAAGAGATTCTCTTGCCTCAGTCTCCCAAGTAGCTTGGACTACAGACATGTGCTGCTATATCCCAATAATTTTTAGATTTTTAATAGAGACAGGATTTCACCATATTGGCCAGGCTAGTCTCGAACTCCTAATCTCAGGTGATCCACCCACCTTGGTCTCCCAAAATGTTGGGATTACAAGTGTGAGCCACCACCCCCACTTTTAAGTGGGAGCTTAATAATGAGACCACATGGACACAGGGAAGGAAACAACAGGCACTGGGGCCAATTGGGTGGGGGGGGTAGGGAAGGAAGAGCATGAGGATAAATAGCTAATATATGCAGAGCTTAATGCCTAGGTGATAGGTTGATTGATAGGTGAAGGCGACCGCCATGGCACGCATTTACCTATGTAACAAACCTGCATGTCTGCACATGTATTCTGGAACTTAAACTTATTTAAAAAAAAAAAGAAAGAAAGAAAATAGGACTAAACATCTATTAATATTTTCCTCATTAAATAACACCACCAACAACAATAACAAAAACAAAGAAACAATGAGACTTCAGGGATTCTCCAGGTTTCTAGTGCAGTGTAAGTAAAGGTTTATATGTATACTATGGGCACTAAGTTAGAGGCTTATAGTTTTGAGACTTTCTGTGAAAAAGGAACTTACTTACTTTTTCTTGGCAGGGCCTGGGGGCAGTGCCTGGCTCTCACATTAGTCAATACTGCTCACATATGAAACTCAGGATTTAGTTCTATGTGCTACTGAATTCATTTTAAAGAAAAAAATTAAGGCCTGCTATGAGGCAGATGTGGTGCTACACTGAAGTAACAGTATAAACCCTGCTTTTAAAGAGTTGTTACATCTTGCTTTAAGCAAATTTTGGAGGAAATGTGAAAATTTAAATTGAAAAAAAGTTTTATATTTCTGTAATACTGATTTGAAAGATTATATTTCAAAGGATATTTGACCTTGCTATACAGATTTTAAAAAGTACATTTTCATTTGAAGAAAGAACTTTCTTTAACCTCCTCTAAGGTTATATAAGACTGGTTTCTGATTCATTTTGATGTTCCTGGGCAGAATAGAATGATTTCATATTTAGTTCTTGGTGTGCCCATTAAGATACATTAAAAGGTAATAGTAACCAATTATTTGGAAGATACTATTAGAAAATTTTATATATGAGACCCTGGGATATAACAGGAGTTTCAAAATTCACTATTATATGCCAATTGCCCTCTGGGTTTCTGGAAAAATAAAGTCCAATTTAGGCTTTTGATTAGAACAGTCTTCCTCATTCAGAGTTCCATTAGACTGGATGGCAGTCTTTTCGCAGCAGCTGGTAAAGGCTCAAATCCTCAGGAACAGCAGACCACCTGCTAGAAAGAGTGAAAAGCAACTGGAAGAAAAAAACTGTGTTGAGAAAATCAAAGAACTACTTGAAAACAATTGTTAACGCCACAAATATATTTTAGTAAAAGTTTAGAATAAACAGGAAATGTGAAGTGATTTTTCCATAGGCACATTAATTTTCACAAATTTTACTTGTATGCATAATGAGGTGGTCCAAAGTTGTTAGTTTTCTGAAACACACTTGCTATAATTCTTTCATCAATAATATATCACAGACTTAGATAATGGGTTTGCACCAAAAAGATATCTGTGTGGTCCAAAGTGTATTCATTTGTTTTAATGCCCCTGATGAAGATGTAACTAAGACTAGGAAATTTACAAAAGAAAGAGGTTTATTGGACTTACAGTTTCACATGTCTGGGGAGGCCTCACTACTATGACAGAAGGCAAGGAGGAGCAAGTCACATCTTATGTGGTAGGCAGCAGGCAAAAAAAAAAAAAAAAAAAAAAAAAAAAAAAAAAAAAAAAAAAAAGCCTTGTTAAGGGAAACTCCCACTTTTAAAACCGTCATGTCATGTGTGACCCATTCACTATCATAAGAACAGCATGGGAAAAACCTACCCTTGTAATTCAATCATCTCCCACTGGGTCCCTCTCACAACACGTGGGAATTATGGGAGATACAGGATGAGATTTGGGTGAGGATGCAGACCCAAACCATATCACTAAGAATTTTTTTTTCTGGATCTTAAACCAAAGTTGGTCCTTCAAAGACCATTATGTAAAGAACATTTCTTGCTTAGAAGTTTGATTTTTAAATAGACAATACAATAATAAAATCAAGATTAGAATTCCTGGTGAGTGCTTTGTTCATCACTAATCCTATGCTAGCTGAACTGAAAATCAAGTTCACTACATTAGTAATGATTCTAGGTAGTGCAGCCTTTCAAACTACAATGTTTTCAATAAGCACTGTTTAAGAGCCAAATGTAATTAAAGGATAATTCCATTTTTACTAAATCTCATCAAGATCATTAGAGGAATACAAATGTACAGCATTACTCTTCTTGTTATCTGTTATTGCATAATAAACCACCTCAAATCAGTGGCATAAAACAGTCATTTTATTAGTTTCGTAGATTCTGTGGTTCAGGAATTCAAACAGGTGAAGTAAGGATGGCTGTATGTGTTCCAAAATGACTTGATTCTCTGTTGGCTTTGGGCTACAATAACCTGGAAGCCCCTCATATCTGATGCCTGCGTTAAAATGACTCAAAGACTAGGCCTACCTGAGATTTTCTGTGGGGCTCTAAATTGCTGCTTTTCTGTGTGATTGGGCTTCTCTGAGCGTTGCAGCTGGGTTCTGAGAGGGAGCAGCTGGGCTCTGAACAATGTCCCCAGAATAATAGGTGAAAGCTGCTTAGCCTTTTTCTGATCCAGTCTCAAAAGTCACATAGGATCCTTTGTATTGTACTCTTGGTCAGACAGCAGCAAGACCCCGTTCGGATCCCAGAGGATTAGACAAGCAGCTCCCCTCTTGATGGGGGTAATGCCAAAGTCACATTGCAGAAGAGCATGTGGGATGCAAGAAGTCTCAGGATCTTTGAAAATATGGACTGCCATACATACATATTTTCTTTCCTCTCCCAACTATTTCTCGCAGTTCCTATAGTCACTCCACTAAATAACAGGGACTGCGTATTCTTCCTAAAAAAAATCTCCTAAGTTTCCCCCGTCTCTCTTTCTCTCTTCCTCCTAATGACTGTGCTCCTTCTCAGCATTTCATTGTGTGTATCAATTTAACCTCTAATCTCAAGTCACTCTTGGTTTTCCCTACTTTTTAGAGTTATAGATCCTTTTCTCCATTATATTTCAATGTACAGCTTCAAAAAATCAAAGAATGTAGCTAAAGTAGCAATCATTACCATATTCAGCGCTGAGACGGGAGGAAAAGAAGAAGCTGAGTAACCAGATTAAATCCTCTTTGGCATACAGGGAAATGGAAAAATTTCCTCAGAAGTCAAGATATCATTGTTAGCGCCAACTCCCTACTCAACAACACCTTTCTCCTGCTCAAGATAAGGCTTTTATGGTGTCAGGGACTCAGTGACACCTTTCTTTGTCACATCGCAGTAAAGCACTGGATCGTCTCTCTCTCTCCTTGCTCGCCCCTTACTCTCTGTGATAAAGTTACTTTTTGTTACCACCCTGCAGTGCTAGAAGCAAATCTCTGGGTGTAGTTTCCAGTTACGTACCCAACCTGGTTCTTCTGCAACAGGACTGCCCTGTTGCTTATCTGGGATCCTCATTCAAGGGGCAAATGAGTCAACTGCAGTTTCCTAAGACCATCTCAGGTCTAAACTTTATGAGGGGATTCTACTGACAGAAGGCTGATTCCACCACTAACTTTTATTAAGACCTGATAACCTTCAACAACAATAAGAGTTGGAAGACCTCCTGGTGCTATTAATGTAGTTAGTGCTTATTTATTGTTGACTGAAAAGTGTCTACAAAGCTTTGACTTAGTGGTTTATGAGCCTCCAAGTTTCCCTCTCCTGCCGCTCAGCAGATGGCCTATTGAAACAGTGCATGGGCATTGCAGTTAGAGATTTACTACCCAAATTCTACTGACTACCTGCCATATATTCACTCTAATGTCTACTTTTTTTGCTTTTGATTCCGATAATAACCTTGTGAGCAGATATTTTCTTTATATACAAATATAGATATTTCTCCAAACCTGAAACTGTCCATTCTTACACTAGTGTCATTCCCTAGGCCCGATTAAACACCCTTAAGTCTAGAATATTGCACAGTACTTTCTGAAAATATACTGGAACTTTTGTAGGAATTAACATGTTCCAGCGACTAAGTCATATTTGTTTTGAGTCCCACAACAGAGCTAAGTCTCTAGGGTTGGCATTGGCCTGTAAATCTGAGTGAAAATTGAAAATCCATCCAAGCAAACCAGGCTTCCCTTTCTGTGTGCAAAAATGATTTCAGTTTGTCAAGGAATCCTGCAGTTGCCTGAATGCAGGAAGGACTAAATTAATTTTCAGCTTGTTACATTAAGGGAAATATTTTAGTCTTATTCGATTTACTTAAAACACAAGTGCCACATAGATTTGACCTCCTGATATTACATCCCACCCAGAGCACTGCATTTTCTTACAACTGACAGTTTTCTGGCCCGAAATCATTTTCACAGTGTCTCTTTAAATCAGCATACACATTTTAGTGGCCATCACAGATCAAGTTTAAATAATCTCTTTCCCTTTGCATCATTGTTCCCATATATAGGCGATCATATGAAAATACGCTTATCTGATTCCATATAAGTCCTCAAATATATAAGTCTCTCAAAATAACGCTTTCTAGTTAGAGCCCTATATGGCTTTGTACCAAGAATGCTATTTTCAAGACGCATATTTGAACAAATCTAATTTACAGAAATTTAATTTATTATTCACATAGTTCAAAAACATTAGAGGAGATCCAAATACAGAATGAACATTTTTTTGGTTTTGTTTTGTATCCATTTTCTCCACATCCTGCAGATTCCCTCCAGCTATCTACTCAGACACTGGAAAAACCTCATTCATCACTACTACTCTGTTCTCTATCTGGATCATTCTTTTTCCCTTTCCTTCTTGTCTCACACTCCAAAGATTCAACTGCCGCAGAAAGATGATTCTGTAATCTGTGCTCCCAACCTCAAACCTACATGTCATTTCCACTTAAATAGCCTACCAGGGCCTCAAGTGCAGCATACCCAAAACATAACCGATTGTTTTCTGACTTAAACCTCCTCATGGCTCTCTGTTCCTTGGAAAAAACATCACTATTCCTAATTCAAAGATTTACATGTTACAAAATCTTTTCTCTTAAACTCTTCAGCTTTATCAGGGAGGCTGTGCCATATAGAAACCTTTCCAGCCCCTGTCATAGTACTTACCACTTTGTATTTTTGTAATTATTTAGGTCGTCTTGTCCACTAGTGTAAGCTGAAGAGCAGGGATCATTTCTTTAATCTGAGAGCTTATCACAGAACATATTTTCTAAAGTAAATGAATAAATAGATAAGCAAAGTAATTCTGTTCATTAGAAAATATGGGAATTCCAACAGCCCTTTATGCTAAAAACTCTCAATAAATTGGGTATCGATGGAACATATCTCAAAATAATAAAAGCTATTTACAACAAACCCACAGCCAATATCATACTGAACAGGCAAAAACTGGAAGCATTCCCTTTAAAAACTGGCACTAGACAAGGATGCTCTCTCTCACCACTCCTATTCAATATAGCATTGGAAGTTCTAGCCAGACCAATTAGGCAAATAAATAAGGAGCATTCAATTAGGAAAAGAAGAAGTCAAATTGTCTCTATTAGCAGATGACACGATTGTATATTTAGAAGACCCCATCGACTCAGCCCAAAACCAACTTAAAATGATAAGCAACTTCAGCAAAGTCTCCGGATACAAAATCAATGTGCAGAAATCACAAGCATTCCCATAAACCAATAACAGACTAATAAAGAGCCAAATCATGAGCAAACTCCCATTCACAATTGCTAGAAAGAGAGTAAAATACCTAGGAATACAACTAAAAAATGATGTAAAAGATCTCTTTAAGGAGAACTATAAACCACCGATCAAGGAAATAAGAGAGGACACAAACAAATGGAAAAACATTCTAAGCTCATGGTTAGGAATAATCAATATTGTGAAAATGGCCGTACTGCCCAAAGTAATTTATAGATTCAATGCTGTCCCCATCAAGCTGCCATTGACTTTCTTCGCAGAACTGGAAAAAAAAAAAACACTTTAAATTTCATATGGAACCAAAAGAGAGCCCACATAGCCAAGACAATCCTAAGTAAAAAGAACGAAGCTAGAGGCATCACACTACCTGACTTCACACTGTAGTACAAGGCTACAATAATCAAAACAGTATGGTACTGGTACCAAACAGATATAGACCAATGGAACAGAACAGAGGCCTCGGAAGCAGCGCCACACATCTATAACCATCTGATCTTTGACAAACCTGACAAAAACAAGCAATGGGGAAAGGATTCCATGTTTAATAAATGGTGTTGAGAAAACTGGCTGGCCATATGCAGGAAGCTGAAACTGAACCCCTTTCTTACACCTTATACAAAAATTAACTCCAGGTGGATTAAAGATTTAGACATAAGAACTAGCACCATGAAAACCCTAGAAGAAAGCCTAGGCAACACCATTTAGGACATAGGCACAGGCAAGGACTTCATGGCTAAAACACCAAAAGCAATGACAACAAAAGCTAAAATAGACAAATGGGATCTAATTAAACTTAAGAGCTTCTGCACAGCAAAAGAAACAATTACTCGAGTGAACTGACAACCAACAGAATGGGAAAATATTTTGCAATTTACCCACCTGAAAAAGGGATAATATCCAGAATCTACAAAGAACTGAATCAAATTTACAAGAAAAATACAAACAAACCCATTCAAAAGTGGGCAAAGGATATGAACAGACACTTTTCAAAAGAAGACATTTACGCGGCCAACAAACATATGAAAAAATGCTCATCATCATTGGTCATTGGAGAAATACAAATCAAAACCACATTGAGATACAATCTCATGCCAGTAAGAATGGCGATCACTAAAAAATCAGGAGACAACAGATGCTGGAGAGAATATGGAGAAATAGGAACAGTTTTACACTGTTGGTGGGAGTGTAAATTAGTTCAACCATTATGGAAGATTCAAGGATCTAGACACAGAAACTCCATTTGACCCAGCAATCCCATTACTGGGTATATACCCAAAGGATTATAAATCATTCTATTATAAAGACACATGCACACATATGTTCATTGCACCACTGTTTACAATAGCAAAGACCTAGAACCAACCCAAATGCCCATCCATGATAGACTGGATAGGGAAAATGTGGCACGTATACACCGTGGAATACTATGTAGCCATAAAAAACAATGAGTTTGCATCCTTTGTAGAGACATGGCTGAATCTAAAAACTATATTATTCTCAGCAAACTGACACAAGAACAGAAAACCAAGCACTGCATGTTTTCACTCATAGGCAAGTGATGAGCAATAAGAACAATTGGGCACAGGGAAGGGAACAACACTCACTGGGCTAGGTGGAGGGAAGAGGAGTAGAGGGATAACAGGGGGTGGGGAGGATGGGGGTTATCCCTATAACACCAGGAGAAATTCCTGATGCAGGCGATGGGGGTGCACAGAGACAGCAAACCACCCTGGCATGTATGTACCTATGCAACAATCCTGCAGGATGCAGGATGTGTACATGTACCCCAGAACCCAAAGTACAATTTAAAAAAAAAGAAATTATGGGAATTATTCCCATCTACACACAAACTTCTACTATAAATACATATGTAAACAAAGGAGCAAATAAAAATTAAACATTTAAGACTATTAGTACCCTAGAGCTCAGCCAAAAAAAAAAAAAAAAGCCATATCAGAAGCCAGAAATAAAGAAGAAACCAATAATGGTGAAATAGACATGCTGCTGATGTGCCCATGGGGTACTTGGATTTAATTCATGTTTGATGTTTTAATATTAGAGCAGCGATAAGCATTGAAGCTTCAAGTTCAGTGTGAGGCAGGGAACAATAACTCATTCATGCAGGAGAAATGGAAGGCACTGCCACCAATAGAAAACAATATTTATAAAGTATCTTAAGCCTGGGCCTAAGTAATTTTTAAGAAATTAAATCCAAATTTGCTTTTACCCCAAAATATGCAAATCCCAAATAAATAAACTAATATAAAAATTTTTTGGAACTCGAAGGGGTCCTTTTAGGAGCAGGTTTCCACAATAAGAAATGCAAAAGAAGAAAACTCTGGTTAGAGATTAATTCATGAAAATTGCAAAGCACATTAGGAAATTCAACAACAAGGAAAACAGTCCACAGATATAAAAACTACTGCAAATTTAATTTCTGATGTACTAGAGTAGAAGAAAGGTATTTTAAAAGAAGAATATTTATGTTAGAATAAAAATCAAGCTTAAAATTCTAAGAATAGAATTATACATATTTATCGAAGTTAAAGGTAAGAGATGGCTTAAAGGTAGACTAAAATAACAGAAAATAAAATCGGTGTTTGGGAAGGTTAGTATAAATACAACACAAAAGGAAAAGAGATGAAATGTAGAAAAAGAACTTAATAAACATAGAAAATTGACTGGGATACTCCAGGAAGAATTCAATTAAAGCAGTACATACAAAAAAAAAAAAAAAGGCAAGAATTTTCTAGCATTAATTAAACCACACACACAAACAAAATTAAACTATAATTTTATATCAAGACATACTATTGAAATTACAGAAGAGCATAAAAAAGATAATCTCATGGGCTACCAGAAAAAAAATGAGGACATTTATACTGATATTCAGACTTCTTTCTAATAAGCTATTGAAGATGGCTGAAGTTTTTGAAATAGTATCTTAAAGTGCTGAAGAAAAGCAACTGTCAGGTTAATAATCTATACCCATCTAGATACAATTTCAGGCCAAAAAAATGTTTAGTATCTAAAATCACTCACTAAAAAGACAATCCTTGTAAGAGAAAAAAGTCTGGGAGAAAGTGCTCCCTGCAGTAGCACTAAAGAAGGAAGACAGCAGTACAAAGGGTAGTAGATGTCATTGACCTATTCAATCAATGTGTGATGGCTTTATCACAAAATATAATGTTAAATAAAATTATAATAATTCTCTATGAAAAAATACTGTGGAAGATACAAGGGACTCTATGTAAATATAAAAGTTTAACAAAATATTGTTTTGAGTAACTTACTAGATATAAGTAGTTGAATAACCATCTCCACAATGACATCTATCAACAGAGAAACTTGCAATACATTAGTATGAAAGGGCTCAAGCTGCTAAAGCTTACCTTTCTATTTGACTTTAAACAGTTTTGTGTTCTTTATCCATATTACTTTTGTCACTATTAGGGATATACATCTTTCCTAACTGATCACATACAGACATTTCCTAACTACAGTCATGCATCGCTTCACAACAGGCATACATTCTGAGAAATATTGTTAAGTGACTTCATCTTTGTGCAAACATTATGAAGCGTACTTACACATCTAGATGGAATAGCCTACTACACAGTTGGGCTATTGTTTCTGTGCTACAACCTGTATAGCATGTGACTGCACTGAATAGTGCAGGCAGTTGTAACACAATGGTATGTATCTGTGTATATAAATATAAAAATAATTTAAAAGTTACAGTAAAAATACAGTATAAAAGCAATAAATGGCACACCTGTATAGAGCACATACCACGAATGAAGCTTGCAGGACTGGAAGTTGCTCTAGGTATGTCAATGAGTGCGTGAGTGGTGAGTGACTGTGAAAGCCTAGGGCATTGCTGTACACTCCTCTGTAAACACTGTACTTTGACTACACTAAATTTTAAAAAGCACTATTTTCTTTTTTCAATAATGAACTGACCTTCGATTATTTATTTATTTATTTATTTATTTTTGAGACAAGGTCTCACTGTCATCCAGGCTAGAGTGCAGTGAGATCATTGCTCACTGCAACCTCTTCCTCTCAGGCTGAAGCAATCCTCCCATCTCAGACTCCCTTGTAGCTGAGACTACAAGCATGTAACACTGTGCCCAGAGAACTGTTTTACTTTTTTGGAAGAAAGGGCCTCACCATGTTGCCCAGACTGGTCTTGAACTCCTAGGCTCAGGAGATCCTCTACTGCAGTCTTCCAAAGTGCTGGGATCACAGGTATGAATCACTGTGCCCAGTCTACTTTATCACATTATAAACTTTTTAATTAAAAAAATTCTTATTTTTTACGATTTTGCTATA
Source organism: Saimiri boliviensis (assembly GCF_048565385.1). NCBI lineage: Eukaryota > Metazoa > Chordata > Mammalia > Primates > Cebidae > Saimiri > Saimiri boliviensis. The sequence goes on from NC_133452.1 coordinate 46,447,516, forward strand.
ATGCAGCTTAAAACACACACACACACACACACACACACACACACTGCAGAGCTATGTAAAATACTCTTTAAGTCTTTATTCTACAAACATTTTTCTATTTTTAACTTTTAGAAATTGTTGATATTTTAAATGTTTTTTCTTAAAAACTAAGACACACACACAGTAGCCTCGGCCTACAAAGGATCAGGATCATCGATATCACTGTCTTCCACCTCCACATCTTGTCCCACTGGAAGGTCTTCAGGGGCAGTAACATGCATGGAGCTGTCATCTCCTAAGATAACAGTGCCTTCTTCTGAAATATCTCCTGAAGGAACTGCCTGAGGTTGGTTTATAGTTATTTTTTTTAATAATAAGAAGAAACACACTCTAAAATAATGATAAAATGTATGTATAGTATTGTAAACACATAAGCCAGTAACATGGTTGATTAATCATTATCAAGTATTGTGTACTGTTCTAAGTGCTGTATTTTTATATTTCTGATAGTGCAGTAGGTTTGTTTACACCAGCAGCACCACAAACACATGAGTAATGTGCTGTACTATACTTTATGATGCTACAGCATCACTAATCCATAGAAATTTTTAGGCTCTGTTAAAACTTTATTCGACCACGATTGTACATGCAGTCTATTACTGACCAAAACTTCATTATGTGGTGTGTGACTGTATTTATGATTAAAATATTTCAATATGACTTTTCTGTTTGCTCCTGAGACAAAAATGTATAAGGAAAATATGACATGCACAAAATGTCAAAAATTAAAATAAACAGTATAATTCATGAGTGTCATTGTTTCTAGAGGAATCTTTAAAAACATTGACATTTATAATAGGAAATTCAGAAATTAATTTTAAATGCAGGGTTCCAGTCCAACAAGGGTTAAAAATTAACTGGAAGCTAGCCAACTTCACCTCAACCATAGTTCAGCTTTGAGTCAACTGGGTGGACCACATAAGCTCAAGTCCTGAAATTAGATTATGGTGGTTCCAGATTGCTAATGCCCACAATATCTGATAGCAGCAAAGGAAAATCCTGCCTGGAGAAAAATCACATAAGATTAGGATGAAATTATTTATACAAATTACTTTTTAAAGTTCAACATAAAATGAAACCTAATGAGGCACAAAAGGAAATAAGGCAAAATGAAAAAGCACAAACAACAGCCAATAGAAAAAAAATCAGAGAAATTAAAGAACAAGATCAACACACACACACACACACACACACACACACACTCAGCAACTCAGATACCCATGTTTGTATTTTTAAAAATCTATTAATGCAATTAAACATATCATCAGATATAAAAGCAATACCCAAGTTTATCTCAATAATAAAAAAAATAGATGCAATAAAATGTGATACAAAATTCAATATATTTCATAGATTTTGAATAAAATAATTGCAAATAAGAAATAGAATGAAACATTAACTTAATAGAGAATACCTATTAAAAAGTAATAAGCATACATTCACTGGGAAAAGTGTAAATTTCTCCTAAATAAAGATACCAAAGAAGATGACTGCATTCAGTTTTAGTTGTTTAAAACTGCCTATAACTTTATCTCAAATAAAACAGTTTAGGAAATTGAGACTTAAAACACATATGATCTAATTTTAATATATAACATATAGACTTCATTTGGATTTGGATTTAGTCAAGGAATATGTGTGTGTCTGTGTGTGTGAGTGAGTGTTTGTGTATGCATGTGCATGCATGGGTGTGAGTGTGTGTGTATGTAAGACAAATAACCAGAGACTTCTAAATTTATTAGATATTTGACAAAATTAAATCATTTCTGTAATTTTATGTGTGTTAATGATATGATAGTTTTATGAAAAAAATGCTCATATGTTTTAGTGATAACTTGCACATTAAAGTATATGATGTCTTGCATTCATTTCAAAATAATCTGAAGAAAGGGAGGAAGCATGTAGGTGAACCAGATTGACTATTAGTTGATAACTGGCAAAGCTAGGAGTATTTATAATTTGTGAGTGTTCATTCTGCTACTTTTTCTAATATATATATATATATATAATTGTTCCTAATTAAACATTAAACAAATTAGACCTAGACACATTATAACAAAGCTATTGATTATATTTCATAAATCTTTAAAACAACCAGTCAAGAGACAACTTCTTTACCAAAATATTAAAATTATACTGAGAGTAGCATGTATTATAAAATTCCAAGAATAGATACTAGAAATATCGAAATGCATTTATGATGTATAAAATAGTGAAGGGGACAAACGGCAAAAGGGAAAATAATTACTACAAAAGAAGGGAAGAAAAGGCAGAGAAGGGGCAGACAGAAACAGCAGAAAAAAATGTAGGACAAATAACACAAAATTAAATAGTAGTATGTCTAAATATATTTGTGATCACAATGAATATAAATGTACTAAACATATCCATATAAACAGTTAATTTTCAAACAGCTTCATTCTGGCTTTTTTTTTTTTTTTTTACAGAGTTTCGCTCTTGTTACCCAGGCTGGAGTGCAATGGCGCGATCTCGGCTCACCGCAACCTCCGCCTCCTGGGTTCAGGCAATTCTCCTGCCTCAGCCTCCCGAGTAGCTGGGATTACAGGCACGTGCCACCATGCCCAGCTAATTTTTTTTATTTTTAGTAGAGACAGGGTTTCACTATGTTGACCAGGATGGTCTCGATATCTCGACCTCGTGATCCACCCGCCTCTTGAGCCACCGCGCCCGGCCCATTCTGGGTTTTAAAAAGTAGATCACAAGTTGTGAATAAGAGGCACACCTAAATCATAAAACACTTAGAGTCTGAAAATAGAAGAATGGAAAAAGATGTACGAAGTAAACACTAGTCAAATAAATCTGAAGTGGCTATGTTAATAGGGATGATTTTACTATTATGTTACAATTAAAATTTACTTGATTTTTTTAAAAAGCACTGTTAAGGATTAAAAGAGTGCTTGTATTATGTAAAAAGACTTCATATATGACAATTCTAAACTTCCAGGCACCAATAAAATAGCTTCAAAATATAGAATGTAAAAATTAATAGTTGATGCAAAACTTATTGTTAATAGAACTACAAGGAGAAACAGAGAATTTTCATAATGAAAAATTTTAACAGTTCTTTATTATGAAGGCAGGAAAGCAATATTTAGTAAAGGTTTAGAAAATTTGAGTAACAAAGCTAACAAATTTTGCTTAGTTGACATAAAAACATGGAAAGAAACTTTAAGAATGCTTCAACACTTTCACAATCTGAACATGTGCTATATTTCAATACAAGAACATAGAATTCATGCATTACCTCAAGACTAAATTAATTTTGAAAAATTGCTATTATACAAACCAGGGTCTCTGATCTTAACATAATTAAGTTAGAAACCTTATTTAATGAAGAATAAATAAGCTTTGTAAGCTTAGAAATTTTTTAATGTATATTTTTGGTAACCAGTGCATCCGAGATGAGTATAATAAAAATGAAAATACTTAGAACTGAATTTTGTAGAAAATGCTGTATATCAAGACTTGTGAAAAACAAGGCAATATCAACCAAAAAAAGTAGAACAATAAATATGGAGTCCCACTAACGTCACATAAGATTGTTACAGCTGTGCCCAGGACAAGGCTAACTGACAGAGTAAACAAATGGGATTGTAATCCAACCATACTTTGCTAGCAAAGCCTTGTCACCACTGTGTTTTCTTGAGGAGATGCGTCTTTTTTAATTTTTGGCAATGGGTGACTAGCCATTCTGATCAATAGTTATCAGATGGCAAGAAAGTGACTAGGAAAATCTATAGGACTAAAACTTAGACGTTAGTGATAAAAAAATTAAAATTGCATACTGAGACTTAGAAAACGAATGCATACTAATGAGCAAAGATTCCTACATTTGTGCCAGATAAATCCTAATTGATACAAATGAGGGCATGTCAATCTGGTATCTAAAGCTCATGCAAAACTGGGCAGCAGCAACATCCAACTAAGATTGGTAGACCGTATTAATGTCAATATCTAAATTGGAATATGGTACTATGGTTTTGCAAGATGCTACCATTGAGGGAAACCAGGTAAAAAGATCTCTATATTATTTCCTACAAATTCATATTATTATTTCCTACAAATGCATCTCTTCATTACTTCCTACAATGTACGTCAATTTAAAAATGATTTCAAAATAGAAAGTTTACTTAACAGAATCAAATTAGAGAAAAATATTAAGTAAATTACAGAACAGGTGGTATTTAACTGTGGGAACTATCCCGAAGGTGACATATGACTCCCTGTAAACTAGGATCTTGGGGTGGTCAGATCAAGGATGTGAGCTCTAGAAGCCTGCAAATTTGGGTTTGTCTGCCAAGCACTTGTTTTTTAGGTCTTGGTGTGTGCTTACCTTTCAACTAAAGGAAGCAGGAATGGGAGCAATCCCACGTAAGTAATGTCTGGGAGGAGGGTTTCCTCAAGTGAAAAAGTGGTATCAACAAAAGAGGAGTTCGTGATGTGAGTCAAGAAAAGCAGCCAAGTTCTTCTTTATGTGGAGAAGCTCAGAGTAAGGATTGCTCCCAAATCTAATAATAAAATAAAGAATACAGGGTGCCAATCTCTGCTTCATTCTGACATTGCATAAGTGGGGATGCTCCTACAATGTATCATTGTAGGCTTCAGTCATGTTTATGAAAGAGAAGAAGAAGAAACCTCTGGGAAATGAGCAGCATTACATGGGGAGGGATTTGGACCAGGGAAGAATTAACCATATTTCAGCTTAGGGCTGGAGGATGAACTCGACATTTACATAAGCTCTAGAAGTCTGACTTAACACTATTTATTGTGGTCACAGTAAATGGAGATGTTGATGAAAAGCAAGGTAGAAACTCCATCTAGAAGGAAACATTAATCAGGAAATTGACCTTTGCTTCATGTTCTAACATAGCACATATGTTTATAGCTGTGATTTCTGTTTTCCAAAGCTTGAATATAATATGGAAATATTTTCAAAAATTGTCTAAAGCAGTTTTAAGTATGTGTGAACATACGAGAATAATCCCTATTGTATTTATGCTGACACTTTAAAAATCTATCAATTTGCAATGAGACTGCTTAATAAAACAAAACAAAAAATCCCCTTGAGCCATTAAGATTTCATTTAGTGAATAGATTATATGTTTACTATGACACTTGATGATTAGTACATATTATCAAGCAATATAATTTGTGTTTAACAAAAAGTATTAACTCTATGGATCATTTCAATAGGTTTCTAATGTTACCTTCTGGTAGGATCATAATCAGATATTTTAACTAGTTTTTTAAAGTACACACTTCAGTTTATAATGCCAATCAAAGACAGCAATTGTTCATTATTAGAAAATTAGCACCTTGAGAAAAATGTTGGTCACTAATTACAGAGTACAAAATTCATGAAATTGCCTCCCTCAGTAAAATTAACTAGAAATAATTGTGTTGAAGAGAAGAAAAAGAGACCACCGTTGTTGCTAAATACCACTTTATAAATTTATTTTCTTCTTAAACTACTTTTATTTCCTAATAAGTCTGGCGGTTCTTATAATCATTCTGCCAAATAAAAGAAAATTTGAGTTAAGAAAATGCACTTTAAATGATTTATTTTCATCATGTTATGGCTATGAGAGAAGAGCAGTCATATTACTGTGAAATTATCTTCTTTGTGACGGAAAATAGACTCCTCGAAAGAACTAAAAGAAAACAAGTTATATACTCATTCATTTAATAATGATACTCGTTCATTTAAATAAAGCAATGTAAACTACAGTGTGATTAAGAGCATGGGTTTCAGAGCTAGACAAACCTGGGTTAGAAATTTAGCTCCACAGTAGGATTCATCCCGGGGATGCAAGGCTGGTTCAACATACGCAAGTCCATGAATGTAATTCAACACATAAACAGAACCAAAGACAAAAACCACATGATTATCTCGATTGATGCAGAGAAGGCTTTCTACAAAATTCAACAACGCTTTATGCTAAAAACCCTCAATAAACTAGGTATTGATGGAACGTATCTCAAAACAATAAAAGCTATTTATGACAAACCAACAGCCAATATCATACTGAATGGGCAAAAACTGGAAGCATTCCCTTTGAAATCTGGCACTAGACAAGGATGCCCTCTCTCACCACTCCTATTCAATATAGTACTGGAAGTTCTAGCCAGAGCAATCAGGCAAGAAAAAGAAATAAAGGGTATCCAAATTGGAAAGGAGGAAATCAAATTGTCTCTATTTGCAGATGACATGATTGTATATCTGGAAGACCCCATCATCTCAGCCCAAAATCTCCTGAAACTGATAAACAACTTCAGCAAAGTCTCAGGATACAAAATCAACGTGCAAAAATCACAAGCATTCCTATACACCAGTAATAGACTTCAAGAGAGCCAAATCAAGAACGAACTGCCATTCACAATTACTACAAAGAGAATAAAGTACCTAGGAATACAACTAACAAGGAACGTAAAGGACCTCTTCAAGGAGAACTACAAGCCATTGCTCAACGAAATAAGAGAGGATACAAACAGATGGAGAAACATTCCATGTTCATGGTTAGGAAGAGTCAACATCGTGAAAATGGCCATACTGCCCAAAGTAATTTACAGATTCAACGCTATTCCCATCAAGCTACCAATGATCTTCTTCACAGAACTGGAAAAAAACACCTTAAACTTCATATGGAACCAAAAGAGAGCCCGCATAGCCAAGTCAATTCTAAGCAAAAAGAACAAAGCAGGAGGCATCACACTACCGGACTTCAAACTATACTACAAGGCTTCAGTAATCAAAACAGCATGGTACTGGTACCAAAACAGAGATATAGACCAATGGAACAGAACAGAGGCCTCACAGGAAATACAACATACACACAACCATCTGATCTTCGACAAACCTGACAAAAACAAGCAATGGGGAAAGGACTCCCTGTTTAATAAATGGTGTTGGGAAAACTGGCTAGCCATGTGCAGAAAGCAGAAACAGGACCCCTTCCTGACACCTTACACCAAAATTAACTCCAGATGGATTAAAGACTTAAACATCAGACCTAATACCATAAAAACCTTAGAAGAAAATCTAGGCAAAACCATTCAGGACATAGGTGTAGGCAAGGACTTCATGACCAAAACGCCAAAAGCAATGGCAACAAAAGCCAAAATAGACAAATGGGACCTAATCAAACTCCACAGCTTCTGCACGGCAAAAGAAACAGTCAGTAGAGTGAATCGGCAACCAACAGAGTGAGAAAAAATGTTTGCAGTCTACCCATCTGACAAGGGGCTGATATCCAGAATTTACAAAGAACTAAAGCAGATCTACAAGAAAAAAACAAACAAGCCCATTCAAAAATGGGTGAAGGATATGAACAGATACTTTACAAAAGAAGACATATAGGAGGCCAACAAACATATGAAAAAATGCTCATCGTCACTGGTCGTCAGAGAAATGCAAATCAAAACCACATTGAGATACCATCTCACACCAGTTAGAATGGCGATCATTAAAAAATCGGGAAACAACAGATGCTGGAGAGGATGTGGAGAAATAGGAACACTTTTACACTGTTGGTGGGAATGTAAATTAATTCAACCATTGTGGAAGACAGTGTGGCGATTCCTCAAGGACCTAAAAATAGAAATCCCATTTGACCCAGCAATCCCATTACTGGGTATATATCCAAAGGATTATAAATCATTCTACTACAAGGACACGTGCACACGAATGTTCATTGCAGCACTGTTTACAATAGCAAAGACCTGGAACCAACCCAAATGCCCATCGATGAGAGACTGGATAGGGAAAATGTGGTACATATACACCATGGAATATTACGCAGCCATCAAAAACGATGAGTTCACATCCTTTGTAGGGACATGGATGAACCTGGAAACCATCATTCTCAGCAAACTGACACAAGAGCAGAAAATCAAACACCGTATATTCTCACTCATAGGCCGGTGTTGAACAATGAGAACATATGGACACAGGGAGGGGAGCACTACACACTGGGGTCCGTTGGGGGGAAATGGGGGAGGGGCGGGGGGTGGGGAGGTGCGAAGAGATAGCATGGGGAGAAATGACAGATACAGGTGAGGGGACGGAAGGCAGCAAACCACACTGCTATGTGTGTACCTATGCAACAATCTTGCGTGTTCATCACATGTACCCCAGAACCTAAAATGCAATTAAAAAAAAAAAAGAAGAAATTTAGCTCCACTTGATTGTCTGTGTGACCTTGGGCAATTTACTTAAATTCTCTGTGCCTTATTTCTTCTTTTAAAATAGGTGTTATATGACCTATATATAGGATTATTGCATAGATTAAATAATATGTCAATAAAGCATTGAAATAGTGTGTCAAAAAAGCATTTAAAGGTCCAGTATTTAGTTCACTTTGTTAAATAAAATAATGGTAGCCAAATGATGGTGAAGATTTGTTTTTATTAAATGCGGAAGCTCCAACTGCTATATTTTAAAGAAAATTTTAGCCTTCTATAAGTTTAAAATACAAAAACGTCCAACATTTTCAATTCATTATATTGTAGCACAATGTTTGCTGAAATGTAGTATGATATAGTCTATAATTTTCATAATATAACAATTCTTAGTTTATATATTTTATTTCACTATAGATACATATATACATACATATATATGTGTGATAAGCCACCCCACACACATACATATGCACATACAAACACACATACATGGCTAATAATTTTATAGACATTAATAAGCCTTAATTCTTAGGATAAGACTATGTAAAGAAATTGGATACATTTAAAATCGAGTTAGAGAAAAATATTAAGTTACAGTAAAGGCTGTATTTAATGAATTGAAAAAGAGTGTTGACTATTTCAAGCATCTTAATGTAGAAAAACATTATATCAAGGTTTTTGTAAAGAATAGGCAAATTTCTTTACCAAGGAAACATCTGTTTTGTACAAATCTCTGTGAATGTAAGAGTCAAAGGGTTGAGGAAGATGGGCATTTACTTCATAAAGAAAAAAGACAGAACTACTCTTCATTTCTTCTATGTAAACCCAAGAGGGGTGCCTTCTTAGATGTATGATGGTCTTTCCTCTAAAACTGTATTATAAGACTGCAGAATTATAGTATGTCAATAAAAAATCATTTTTCAGAGCCAGCCCTAAGCAAAATTGTGAAATGGATCAAGTTGTCTTTGCCATTGTTCCCTTCTCTCCTAATAATTCTACTCTCCACCTGAGGCACATTTCTTTTCAGTCCCAGTACCATATGCTCTCCTAACTGCCACTAATTCAGGAAGCAAGATAATTCCCCTTATAATGCCAGCTGTTCAATGGTAACATGTTATTTCTCAGGAGTATTATAAAGATTCTTGCTGACCAAAAGGATCTTCAATTCCCAAAGAAAACAATTCCTAGGAGTGCAAATTAGTTATGTAAATATTTTGTGGAAGAGAAACTTTATTAACATTACTGAAACTCTACAATATGGATATTGTTTGTTGATAAAACCTAGTGTAATACCATCATTTTCATATATTGAGTTTATTTTTCCACCCTGAGCAGAAAAAGTGCACATACATACACACACAAATAAGCACATATATACATGTTTTTATGAAAGAAAACAGAATAAGAGACCCATGTCTAGAGTGGTCTAGCGCCTTCACCTTTATTTTAGGACATCTCTTACGCTTGTTTTAGAATACCTCTTAGCTTTGTTTTAAGGTAACTCTCAAGTCTTAGAGTTGTTTCTAGGGCTGGTAGAGCTGCCATTTGCTCTACAATCCCTAGAGACAACTCTGTACTGCTTCTGAAATAATGCAATGTAAGAAATTTGTTTTCCTGGGACATTTCTGGCAGACGTAGAAAGTGAAAACTCCAAAGATGTTTTATTTTCTTTTTGTCTTGGGGGGATAAAGTGATAAATTTTGGATATAAAAATTATCAACTTTATCTCTAATTTACTTACATTTGTCATCAAAGCTTCTCCTCTGTGTCTTTCCCTTGTGCTCCCAATACCACACAATCTTATTTTTCCTGAGGAGAATTTATTTTCAGGAGAAAACAGAAAAAATCCCTTTGATTTAGTGCCTCTACTTGGTTCTTTAGCTAATGCTCCTCTTTGCTTTCACAGCTGCTTTCTTCAATGTAGGCTTCCATGGTTATTACAGTAAATATCAAGTTATCATTATGAAAACTATCCTGTAAGCTGTTAAAATAATTTTTCACCAACAAGAACCTGCTTTAAATTTCCATGCCAATTTACAATCCCCATACTGTACCAGGCAAGGTTAGTGGCTATTGAAAATACCACCAGGATAGGGCTATCTAAAGACACATTTGATAGTCTGTCAACTATACAAAAAAAAGACACAGTTTAAAAACAAATCTTAAACAGCCTTACATTTCAGTTTTTTTCTTTAAAAGGAATGAGTTGTGTACAGGGAGGTTAAATCCTTTATAGACAAGAAAAATAAACTGCGATAGAACCAACTTATTCATCAGCATCATCTTCTTCCTCTTCCTCCTCATCCTCTTCATCTTCCTCATCTTCCTCATCTTCCTCATCTTCCTTTTTCTTGCCTTTTTCAGCCTTGGCAACTCCCTTTTTTGCTGCATCAGGCTTTCCTTTAGCTCTATATGCAGCAATATATAGGGATGGTAATTTTTTCATCTTCAGTTGTCTCTGATGCAGCTTATATGAAATAATTGTTGTTCTGTTAACTGAATGTCACTCTGTAATTGCAAAAAAATAAAAATAAATAAATAAATAATAATTTTTCAATCAAGAATTTAATGAGGTAGAAAAATAAAACTTGGGCTATCTGTACGATCACCTGAAAGGATACACCACAGGAGCAAGGGAAAACTGAAAATAGATCAACTCTTGCTTAGAAAGTCAAGAATTTAATCACTACTACTTAAGATTAGATTAATATAATTTTCAGAGGCCGAGGTTGGTGGATCACTTGAGGTCAGGAGTTCAAGACCAACCTGGCCAACATGGTGAAACCCTGTCTCTAGTAAAAATTAAAAAATTAGCCAGGTGTGGTGGTGTGTGCCTGTAATCCTGTCTACTGGGTAGGCTGAGGCATGAGAATCGCTTGAATCCATGAGGCAGAGGTTGGAGTGGGCCAAGATCACCTAGGCTTACTACCCAGGTGATGGGTTGATAGGTGCAGCAAACCACCATGGCACACGTTTACCTATATAACAAGCCTGAACATCTGTACAAGTACCTCGAAACTTGAAATGAAATAAAATAATCCAAAATGGCAAAACAAAATTTAAAAAATAAATTACTCAGTCTCAGGTATTTACTTATAGCAATGCAAGAAGAACCTAATACATGTTATTAATATATTCAAATAACTAGATGATAAAATATAAAATTTTATCAGAAATCTGGAATCCATAAAGATGACGAAATTATAAAACAAAAAATATAATAACATAAATTCAGAATTTAATTGGGCAAGAAGGTGCATAGGAGGCTTCTAACATGCCTCAACCACTTGGAAATAGCATAACAGTGCATAAGGATCAACACGCTGAGCTTTAAGAAGAAAAGCGGGAATCTACCACAATGGCAAAGGACCCACAAATCCTATAAAATAGGTGGGAAAACAGCTCTGGTGATAGCATCTGGCTGATAACAAATAATGAAGCCCCAGAATGTAAGACGGGCAGGGATTCTCCCTTCCGTGACCCACCTTTCCCCTGGGGTTTTGTGCAGTGTAGGCCCTGGGAGAGCTCTTTGTTTCTTTCAAGCCCTGGAGCAAACTTGGAGAAAGTCTTGAAGACATTGAGCGGAAAGAATACCAGGAAAATCTGCAATCATTTTCCCAGACCTGGGCCTGACAGCAGGATACCATTTTTAATACAGGCTTATATAAATCAGTCATTCTTTGGCCACCTGACAGAATGGCCATGCAGGCACTTTAGTCTCAGGACAGAGATTGGAACACTGGGGCTCTGAAGTAGGGTGGGGGTCTATACAGTCAGAATTGTGTGGGAAGTGTGGAAGGTGCTCCAGCAATAGGTGCTGAAACATGCTCTTCCCTATTGCAGGTCTGGGGCAGGAGTAAGGCTGCAGTAGCTGTGATTTCTCCTAGGTGAAACAAGACGCAGCCAGGGCCAACTTGGCAACCTGGAACCCATCTGTGTATGTTATAGCTAGTTGCCTCAGCCCACTCTCCCAAGATTGTGATACTGTGGGGCCCTCTCCACTACACCTTCAGGCATATCTTCAGGTATCTGGAATACTGACACACATAGATTGGCAGCATGATTCACCCCATCTTTCCTGTGCAGAAATCTGTACACAGAAGGGACCCTCTGCTTCATGCCTAGGCATATCACTAGGCATCTGGAGCATCTGCTTGGTTGCATTAGAAGCCTGAGCCACCTCACCCTTCCTCTGCAGAGATTTTGATACAGTAAGAACCTCTACACCCCATATTCAGTCAGATCTCCAAGAATCTGGACCAACTCCCACTCTTCTGGAGTAGGAGTTTAAGTTCTCACTCCTATCTATGCATAGAATGTTTGGCTGAGAAGATTTACCAGCTCCATGCTAGCCTAGACTCATCACTAGATTCTTTGTGGTTGCTCTCTAGCCCTTCCCTGGTGGCTGTTGCTTGTGCTTATCATTAGGGAATCTATAGGCAGGCCCTCATAGTCTGACCCTGCCCATCTTGATCCCCCACTGCAAAGCTGAGCAGGGAGCTCAGTCCACTGTGCATTCTTCAGATAAGCCAATTGTATGAGGCAGCAGAGAACTTCATTCAATAAACCATGATTCAGTATGTACTCATCTACATTGGCCACAACCTGCTCTTAGCCATAAGGGTAATCTACTGGTCTATATATAGGTCAAACCACATAACCCAATATAAAATCTGCCAATAGAGTTCACAGGGCTATAGAAGCAAGTGAAAAGATGCTACCCAACATTTGCTACTGTCACACTCCCTAGAAAGCAGAGAAAAGAAGAAAAAAAAATCCTATGAGCATGAAAATAAGTCCAAAATTTAGAAGTGCCAGCATCTCCGGATGATAAAGAATCAGTGCAAGAATTCTGGCACCATGAAAAATCTGAAATCTGTGATACCACCAAAGGATAATCCTAAGTCTTCAACATTGGTCTCTAATAAAATATGAAAATTTGGAAATAATAGATAGTAAATTCAAAGCATGAATTGCAAGGAAGCTCAGTGAGATCTAAGACAAGGCTGAAAATTAACACAAAGAAATATCAAAGTCAATTCAGAAAATGAAGGAAAAGATAAACATATTACAAAGAAATTAATTAGTTCCTAGAATTGAAAGACTCATTTAAGAAATTTCAAAATGTAATTGAAATTTTATCAACAGATTAGACCAAATAGAAGAAAGAATTTCTGAGCTTGAAGACTACTCTCTCAAACTAACCCAGTCAGATGAAAATAAAGAAAAAAGATTTAAGAAAGATTAACAAAGTCTTCAAGAAATATGGAATTATGTAAAGTGACCAAACCTACAAATTATTGGTATTCCTGAAAGAGAAGGAAAAAAATAAAATACCTGGAAAATACATTTGAGGAACTAATTCAAGACAATTTCCCTAATCTTGCTGAAGTGCTAGAAAAACAGATAAAACAAATCCAGAGAACACTCATGAGATACCACGCAAAAAGAACTTCACCAAGGTATATAGTCACAGACTGTCCAAGAAAAATGCTTAAAATAAATCTTAAAGTCAACTAGAGAAAAACATCAGATCACGTACAAGGGGAACTCTATCAAGCTAACAACAAAATTCTCAGTAGAAACCTTATAATCCAGAAGAGATTGGGAACCTGTTTTTCACATTCTTAAAGAAAAGAAATTCCAACAAAGAATTTCATCTCCTGCCCAACTAAGCTTCATGACTGAAGGAGAAATAAAATCTCTTCCAGAAAAGCAATCATTAAGAGAATTCATTACCATTGGACCAGCATTACAAGAGATCCTTAAGGGATTTCTAAGCATGGAAATGAAAGATCAATACCTGTCACTGCAAAAACTTAATTTTATAGCACACAGACCCCACAAAGCAACTATACAATAGAAACTCCAAAACAAGCAGCTAAAAACTTCATGATAGGATTAACACCTCACATATCAATATTAACCTTGAATGCAAGTTGTCTAAACATCCTACTTAAAAGTTACAGAGTGGCAAGTTGGATTAAAAAAACAAACAAACAATGGCCGTACATCTGCTATCTTCAAAAGACCTATCTCACAAGTAATGATAACCATAGGCACAAAGTGGAGTTGAAGAAAATTCTATCATACAAACAGAAAACAAAAAAAGGGAAGAGTTTTCTATTTTTATATCAGACAAAAGAGACTTTAAGCCAACAAGAGCAAAAAAGAACCAAGAAAGACATTTTCAATGGTAAAGCCGTCAGTTCAGCAGGAAGCTTTAAATATACATATCCTAAATATATATGTACCCAACATTGCAGCACACAGATTCATAAAACAAGTTCTTCTAGATATACAAAAAAACTTAGAAAATGATAGTGATGGCCTTCCACACCCCACTGACAGCATTAAACATATCATCAAGAGAGAAATCTGACAAATAAATTATTGCGTTAAATTCAACACTTGACCAATAGGGCCTAATAGATATCTACAGACTACTCCATGCAGCAACCACAGGATATGCATTCTTCTCATTAGCATGCAGAACATACTCTAAGATCAATCACATCCTTGGAAGTGAGTCTTGATAAATTCAAAAAATTAAAATCATACCAACATAATCTCAGACCACAGTGTGATAAAAATAGAAATCTATAACAAGAAGATCTTTCAAAACCATACAATTACATGGAAATTAAACAACTGGCTTCTGAATGACTTTTTAGTAAGCAATATAATTTAGGCTGAAATTTAAAAAAAAATTCCTTGTAATTAATTAAAACAGAGACAACATATAACAAAATATCTGAGATGCAGTAAAAGCAGTGTTAAGAGGAAAGTTTATAGTGCTAAATGCCTACATCAATAATATAGAAAAATCTCAAATAGATGATCTGACAACACACCTAGAAGAACTAGAAAAATAAGAAGAAACTAACACCAAAGCTAGCAGAAGAAAATAAATAACTAAAATCAGAGACAAACTGGACAAAATTGAGACCTGGAAATCCACACAAAGGATCCATGAAACCGAAAGGTGGTTATTAGAAATAATAAACAAGATTGATAGATCACTAGCTAGATTAACAAGAAAAAAGAATACAATCAAAAATGACAAAGGTGATATTATATTTGATCCTACAGAAATACAAACGATTATCAAAGACTATTATCAACACCTCTAGGCACACAAACTAAAAAATCTAGAAGAAATTGATGAATTTTTGGAAATACACAATCTTTCAAGGTTAAAAAAGGAAGAAATTGAAACCCAGAACAGATCAGCATCATGTTCCAAATTGAATCAGTAATAAAGAACTTACCAACCAACCTGGACCAGATGGATTCACAGCCAAACTTTAACAGATGAACCAAGATGAGCTGGTATTACTTCTACTTAAACCATTCCAAAAAAAAAAAAAAAAGGAAGAAAGAATCCAGCCATGAGGCGGAGGGATGATGCTATGAAACCAGCATCATCCTGATAGCAGAACCTGGAAAAAAAACACAAAAGAAAAAGAAAACTACAGGCCAATATCCCTGTTGAACATGTATGCAAAAATTCTTACAAAACAAGAAGTTAATTTATCATGATCAAGAAGACTATTTTAGAATGCAAAGTTGATTCAACATATGCCAATAAATATGTTCGTGACATAAACAGAATTAAAAACAGAAACCTTATGATCATCTTGATAGGTGCTGAGACAGCTTTTGCTAAAATTTATTACCTCTTCATGATAGAAACCCTCAGTAAACTAAGCAACAAAGGAAGATACTTCAAAATACTAAAAGCCATCTATGGAAAACCCACAGCCAACGTCATACTGAATGAGGAACTGCTGGAAGCATTCCGCTTAAGAACAGGATGTTCACTCTCACCACTTCTATTCAACATAGTAGTGAAAGTCTTAACAAGAGCAATTAGGCAAGAGAAAGAAATAAAAGGCATTTAAATAGAAAAAGAAGTGAAATTATCTCTCTTCACTGATGATATGATTACAAACCTAAAAACCTTAAAGACTCTGCCAAAAGTCTCCTAGAACTGATGAACAACTTCAATAGTTTCATAATACAAAATCTAGGTAGAAAAATTAGTAGCATTTCTGTACACCAATAGCGTTCAAGCTGTGAGCCAAGTCAAGAATGCCATCTCATTTACAATAGGCCCTCCCACAACACACTTTCAGGACGTGGCATTTTTGTCTCCCCTCAAATCCCCAGCAAACAGGGCACAGTTCGAGTTCGCTGCTTTTGAGTCATGGAGACATCAACGTTATCTTGGGTATAAGGCCAAAAGAAATCCCTGACCACCGGCGAAACCACCAAGTTCCTGTAAGTACTTCCCGTAGTGGGGTCTGCCTCTTCTCGACACCCCTCCAGCGTATGTTGAACATTTTTCCCTTGGGCTTCTAAGGCGAGTACAGAGTTCACCTTACTAAAGGTAGGCTCTGGACTCTCTGCAAAGTGGAATGGCCAAAACTTGGAACAGGATGGCCCCCAGCCAGGTCACTGGACTCCAAGATGGTTCAGGTGGTGTGGAAGGTTGTTACCGGGACACCAGACACCCTGATCAATTTCCCTATGTTGATCAATGGTTGGACCTAGTCCAGAATCCTCCTCCTTGGCTCTGATCCTGTGCTGCTCACAACTCTCCATCCAAGGTCCTTCTGAGTCGGACTTCCCCTTTGCCCAAACCCTCGGCTCCTTCCACTCCTCCTACACTGCCTCCTTCAGAGGAGGAAGACGGTTCTCTTCCTCATTTGCCTCCGCCCTACAATCCTCCTGCCCGCCCTGGGATCCCCTTCCATCTCCTCGTCCTTGTCTCCTGTGGTCCCTCGGCCACCGCCACCCCCTGAACCGCAGTCACCCATGGCCCCTTTGCCTTTCGCCTCTGGCTAAGGCCCCAGCCGGAGGAGGCTGTTCCACTGCTCCCCCTAAGGGAGGCACTACCCCCGCAGGGCAGCGAGCATTCTGCCCCGTGTATGGTCTACATTCCCTTTTCTACTTCTGACCTGCACAAATGGAAGGCTCAGAACCCACCATTTTCTGAAGAAAAAAAAAAAAAAAAAAAAAAAAACCCAGGTCCTGACTGCACTGGTGGAGTCCGTGTTTCAGACTCACAGACCCACCTGGAATGATTGCCAGCAGCTTCTTCTGACCCTCTTTACTTCTGAGGAAAGAGGCCATATTAACAGAAAGGTAGAAGGGCTCTGCTTTCCTCGGCAGGTAGGCCGGAGGAGGAGGCCCGGGACCTCCCAGGGGAAGCTTTTCCCTCCACTCGACCTAACTGGGACCCAAACACCACAGGAGGGAAAAGAGCTTTGGACGAGTTTCACCAGTACGTCCTAGCGGGTATTAGGGGAGCCGCTCGGAAGCCCATGGATCTGTTTAAGACAGCTGAAGTTGTCCAGGGGCCCGATGAGTCACCTGGGGCGTTTTTAGAGCGCCCCCAGGAGGTTTACGCATTTACACCCAGTTTGATCCAGCAGCTTCCAAAAATAGCCTCACTATTAATTTGGCGTTGGTGGCCCAGGCAGCCCCTGGATATTCGGAGAGAATTACAAAAGCTTGAGGGATTTGTTGGAATGAATATTTCTCAACTCCTAGAAATAACTCAAAAGGTTTTTGACAGTCAAGACCATGAAAAACAAAAACAGGCTGCTCTGGCAGCTGAACAGGCATCTGTTAAGGCATCAAAGAAGCAGGCAAAAATCATAGTTGCCGCAATCCGGGAAGCTAAAGTAGATACTCCTCCATGTAAAAGTTATACTGAGAGAAAGCCTGAGTCAAAAACTCAGGACCCCCGCAGAAGCGGGCCCTGCGGGAGGTCAACAAGCAGACGGTCACAGTCCATCCGACTGTCCCTAACCCGTACACTCTTCTCAGCCTGCTCCCACCGCAACATGCAGTATACACTGTTCTAGGCTTAAAGGATGCCCTCTTTGCCATCCCCCTGGCTCCCAAAAGCCAGTCAATTTTTGCTTTTGAATGGACTGATCCTGGTTCAGGTGACACCACCCAGCTCACATGGACTCGGTTGCCCCAGGGGCTCAAAAATTCCCCCGATCTTTTTGGAGAAGCTCTCCAACAGGATCTTATGCCCTTCTGGGCTAGCCATCCTAACTGTACTTTGCTTTAATATGTAAATGACTTACTTTTGGGCACAGAGATGGCCGATAGCTGTCTGCAGCACACCCAAGACTTACTTCAATTTCTCCAGAACTCGGGTACCGGGTCTCAGCCAAAAAGGCTCAGCTATGTCTCTCCAAGGTCTCCTACCTGGGGTATGAACTTAACAAAGGAGAAAGAGCCCTCCAATGCCCAAAAGGAGGCCAGCCTGAAAATCCCCACTCCCACCACAAAGAAAGAGTTACGTGAGCTGCTGGGGGCGGTGGGTTATTGCCGCCTTTGGATTCCCATGTTTACGGAAATAGCGAAGCCCCTATATGTGGTGACTGGTGGAAGCGGAGAGCTGGTCTGGACAGAGACTGAGGAGCAGGCCTTTCAAGATCTCAACAAGGCTCTAACCAGTGCTCCTGCTTTAGCTCTGCCCAACATATCTAAGCCATTCCATTTGTTTGTTTATGAAAACCAGGGCATAGCTAAGCGGGTAATCACCCCATCCAAACTCTGGGACCATGGCAATGCCCAGTGGCCTGCCTGTCCAAAGGACTGGACCCTGTGGCTTCAGGTTGGCCTACTTGTTTGTGGGCTGTAGCAGCCACTGCCAGCTAGATCAAGAGGCTGACAAGCTAACTCTGGGCCAGGACCTGACTCTTACGGCCCCCCATGCTGTGGAATCCCTGCTGCAGGGGCTCCGGGAGAATGGATATCCAATGCTAGCATACTTCAGTATCAAAGCTTATTGCTAAATCAGCCCCCCCTAACTTTTTTCCCTACCAAGTGCTTAAACCCAGCCACCCTTCTTCCTGACCCCAACCTGGCCACCCCCCTTCATAACTGCAGTGAACTGTTAGAAATCACAGAAACTGGTTGTCCTGACCTTCAGAACACACCTTTGGAGGAAGTGGCCTGACCTTCAGAACATGGCTTCGGAGGAAGCAGATGCCACTGTATTCACTGATGGTAGCAGCTTCATAAGCCAGGGGGTAAGAAAAGCCAGGGCGGCTGTCACCACAGAGACAGACATCCTGTGGGCATGGGCTTTGCTGGCTGGAACATCTGCCCAAAAAGCTGAATTAATAGCCCTCACCCAAGCTCTCAGGTGGGGTGAGGACAAATGCATTAACATCTATACCGACAGTTGATGTGCTTTTGCCACTGTACATGTCCATGGAGCTAATTACCAAGAGCACAGGCTACTCACCTCAGCTGGAAAAAAACTATTAAAAACAAAGAAGAAATCCTGGCCTTATTGGAAGCTGTGTGGCTTCCCCACCAGGTGGCAGTTATCCACTGCAAAGGGCACCAGAAGGAAAACACAGCTGTTCCCAGAGGAAACTAAAAGGTAGATTCTACAGCCCATGAAGTGGCTACACTTCCTGTTGCCCCATTAACTTTGTTACCAACTAGTTCCTTCCTGTCTCCTAGTCTGCTGAACAGCCCCATCTACCCGCCAGAGGAAGAACAAGCAATCACTCTCGGAACCAGTAAAAATCAAGACGGATGGTGGATCCTCCCAGACTCCAGAATCCTACTGCCTGAGTCACTTGGACGAGCCCTAGTTGGCCAAATCCATTCCAACACCCACTTAGGAGGAACCAGATCAGCTCAACTTTTACGGGGTCATTTTAAGATACCTCATCTCCAGGACTTGACCACCCAGGTAGCCAATGGCTGTAAGGTCTGCGTTCAGGTAAATGCCAAGCAAGTTCCAAAACCTGAAGTGGGCCACTGTCTTTGGGGATGCAGTCTGGGAGAGAGGTGGAAAATAGAAACCTCACAAAAGTAAAGCCACACCGGGTGGGATATAAGTATCTCCTGGTGATGGTAGACACTTTTTCTAGATGGACTGAGGCATTTGCCCCCAGAAACGAAACTGCCTCTATGATAGTTAAATTTTTATTCAAAGAAATCATTCCTCTACATGGGCTGCCATTTGCTATAGGTTTTGGTAAGGGGCCAGCCTTCACCTCATCCATAGCCCAATCAGTCAGTAAGGTGTTAAACATTCAATGGAGACTCCATTGTGCCTACCAACCTCAGAGCTCTGGACAGGTAGAATGCAAGAACTGCACCTTAAAAAGTACTCTTACAAATTTAGAGACTGGTGAAAATTGGACAAACATCCTTTCTTTAGCCCTTCTTAGAGTTAGATGCACTCCTTATAAGGCAGGTTTCTCTCCTTTTGAAATCATGTGTGGGAGGGCTCTGCCTATACTGCCAAGGCTAAGGGATGTACATTTAGCAGAAATATCTCAAGCTAAATTGTTACAGTACTTACAGTCTCTCCAACAGGTTCAGGACATCTTCCAGCAGCTCGTTCGGGGAGCACACCCTAATCTAATTCCTGATCTACTGGGCCCTACAACCCCTTCCATCCTGGTGACCTGGTGTATGTCAAAAAGTTCCAGAAAGAAGGACTCATACCTTGTTCATTGTGGCATAATAGAACCGTTGATGAACCTCTTAACTGCAAAAGATACCAAGATTATTCTGGTTACCCTGGATGCCATTTCAAATATCTTTCAGGCTGCTGAGAAACTAGGTGAAACTGAGAAACTTAGTATAATGATTGAAGAATGTGGAGGCTTAGACAAAATTGAAGCTCTGCAAAACCGTGAAAATGAATCTGTGTATAAGGCTTCATTAAACTTAATTGAGAAGTATTTCTATGTAGAGGAAGAGGAAGATCAAAATGTTGTGACAGAAACTACCTCTGAAGACTGTACCTTCGAAGTTCAAGATGGGACTCCTGGGACCTTTAACTTTTAGATCATGTAGCTGAGGTATAAATCTGTTGTGTACTATGTTTGGTATTTTGTCTTCCTTTTTCTCTACGAGGAACTCTTTCTAAATGTGGTTTGTTATTGTAGCACTTTTTACAATGAAACTATACTGTTCCAACTGTACATACTGTATGAAGCTTGTCCTCTGGCTACGTTTCTTATTTCTATGTGGAATTTCATATCTTGCAGGCTCCTGTAAATAAACATTTTAAAAAAACAAACAAAAAAAAAAAAACACCATCATCCTCACCACCTTGACAGCCCTGAAGGTTGATGGCATTCCTGCTTGGATCCACCAATCCCGCATCAAGAAAGCCAACAAGAGCCAAGAAGAAACATGGGTCTCACAGCCCAGATCAGGTCCTTTAAAGATACGCCTGACTCGGGTAAAATCCCCCAGTTAGTTATCATCATCATTCTCTCTGTCTGCCTGTGCCTACAGTTATACCCTCTGCCCCCATCTGCTCTTTTCTCCTCACTGACTTCAGAAATGGGCGTGTGCTTGCAAATGCCACATGGGAAGCAGGTGCGCCCAACTGGGTTTTCCTTATCTTTGATTTATGTGCTCTGTTCCTAAATTCCTACTCCCCAAATCAGGATTTGTTACATGAACAATTGATCCATCTCAGAGAAGGCGCCGTCGACCTTACCGCTGGATTTGGACAATACAGCAGATGTGGAGAATCCAGGGAGGTTGAACAAGGGCTTCAGTCTTTTGACTTCTAACTGTGTCCAGGGGACAACCCTGATACCAGCTGCCAGCAAGTTTATGAGTTTTTATGCCCCTACTGATCTTGTATAACCCTGGCCACCTATTCTGGAGGATCCACCAAATCCTCAACCCTCTCCATAGCTTGCAAACCTATCAGCAAATGGCTGTAAGGGAAATTGCAACCCTAATGACTTAACTGTCCATAACCCTAATTTAGCTTGTTGGTATTATGGCATGTCCTGGGGATTTAGGCTGTATGTCACAGGATCTGACCTTGGATCTATGTTCACTATCCAAAAAAAACTTCTGGTCCCCTGGAGACAACCAAGCAAATCAGACCTTTGACTGATTTAGGTGACCCCATGTTCCATCTGCACCCTAACTAAGTCAGCTCAGGCAGCACAACGGCCCCATTGCCAGTCCCAGCTCCTCCATCTCAGTTTCAGCACAAACACCTAAAATCCAGCCTAATGTCCATTCTAAATGGGGTACATCATCTTTTTAATGATAACCAGCCTAACTGGCTCAGGATTGCTGGTTATGCCCAACAGCCAAATCCCCATAATATATTGGAGTCGGAGTTGCAGCCCCTCTCAACTCTGGTCCTCTGGCCTGCTGGACACTCCCTCATTCCCTTACACTAGGGGACATTACTGGAAATGCCACCTGCCTTATCAGCAATGTGTATAAACTACCTAATTCTTCTTTTCAGGCTACCTGTAACCAGTCTCTACTTACTACCTTAAACACTTCAGTCTCCTACCAGGCACTCAGCAATACTTGGCTGGCCTGCACCATGGTCCTTACCTGCTGCATCAATGGAACTGAACCCAGACCTGTCCCGTGTGTGCTAGTCCACATGTTTCCTCGGGTCTGTGTGTACAGTGGACCGGAAGGATGACATCTCCTCGCCCCTCTGGGGATATGCTCCAGGTTGAAGTGTCCCCCTCATTGTGCCTGTCCTAGCCAGTCTCAGCATGGCCAGATTGGCAGCCATTGGCACTGCAGCCCTGGTACAAGGGGAAACTGGACTAACATCCCTAGCTCAACAGGCAGACTCTGATTTAAGAAATATCCAGTCTGCCATAAAAATG